>NC_056731.1:119471650-119799150 GCF_019279795.1 Protopterus annectens | reverse complement strand
AAAGGTATTAGATTAGGATATTTGACTGATGAACATAGGCGCCGGAAAATGTTAAAGACCGGGGAGGCGGAGGGTGACAGGGGCACTTAGTGAACTAAAAAGGGTAATTTTTTTATAACTATTTGCTACCACAACATAGGTTCACTTGGAGGACATTTTAAGCGTAGCCAATCCCCTTTTGGTGCTTGAATTAACATTTACTGATTGGTCTTAGCTATCTCCATGGGTATATTAGCCCTAGTGAGAACAACTGTGATCATACCATAGATAATTTGGGGGGCCATGTAACAGATGCAGTATTTAGGAGCTGCCTCTATCCATTAGTGGCATGAGGGGAAATCCTGGAGTACATTTTCTATTGCCCATCCTTAGATCCAAGTTGCATTTGAATATGGATGGATGAGCTTTGCTTTATTTTTATGGATAGTCTGTTATGGAACAGTGGTAGCCTCTGTGATATATATCCATCTCTCTACAACTTTCAGTTTAGATACCTGGACTGAGTATTTCTGATGCCATTTGACTTGCTGATGTTTAGTAGGTCCATCTGTATTATGTCCAGGGATGCTTTGTATGCCAGACGTGTCACCTCTAAGCACTCTGTAGGATACTGAGTATAGCAATAAATCTTTGAGGTGGTCCAAGCAAGACCTATTGTTTAGGACTTGTATCCTTTTAGTAAGGTATCTTTAAAGGTATTCCAATTGATGCATGGGGCTGGACAGATACATGCCAAAGTGGGCATCATACAAAATGATTGACACAATGAGAGCTTTGTAAAGGGGGACAACATCATCTCTAGATCTAGTCACAATCAATTTGTTTATAAGCTGTGCAATATAGAAAGGCTTTATGACTCTGGGCACATGTTGGTCAAACGTTAGGTCACTGTACACACACAGTTCCCAAATGCCAAACAATTGGATCAGTTCTCAGAGGGCATTGTCATGATTTTGAAACCAGTTATTATTTGGGACAAACCTTCCTGCATGATGGGTAAGTCATTTGGGGATTCAATAACTTCTCCTAGCTTGCAGTCATCTCAAACTTAGCTGGCCAAAGCTCTTTGGCATTTCCTTTTACTTTTGAGATGTATATGCCAAACAGAAAAAGTCTCAGCACCAAACCCTGGGGGACTCCATTGATGACTGATCTCTTCCCTTTTTTTGATCTCCTGCATCCTGTGAGCCAAGTTGGCAATGCAGCTGGTGATGTAAGTGTTTGCTCCTACATTATTCATCTTTTGTACTACACCTGAGTAGGGGATTGTGTCAAAAGGCTTGGCCAGGTCAAGGTAATGTGGTGTGAACTGTTTTACCTTCATCTATTGCTTAGGTAACAAAAGTAAAGCTTAAAATTTGCCCATGATTTTGAGCTTTTCACACTTTCCTCTGGGCTGTTTTCAAACACAGTTTTAGGGCCATGCATATATGTATGCATTCCTTGATTCACTTTCCTGACTGAATTAGATTATATTCCTTGTATAATATAGCACACTTGTTAGACTTAGGTTAGAGCTCATTTTAAATTTATTGTTTAAACATTTTCCAGTAGGCAATGAAACAAAAATGCATTAACCAATAATGACAAAACTGCCCTATTCAGAACATTTCCATCATAAAGGTCTACTTCCACACACAACTGCATTTTACATTTATTATTTGAACATTTTTCCAGGAGGCAATGAAGGAAAATGCATGCACCAGTAATGACAAAACTGCCCTGTTCAGAACATTTCCATGATAACGTCTACTTCCATACACAACTGCATTTTGAACATATTGTTTGAACATTTTCCAGTAGACAATGAAGCAAAATGCATGCACCAATAATGACAAAACTGCCCTGTTCAGAACATTTCCATGATAACAGTGTACTTCTACACACAATATATAAATACAGAATCAAAGTAGACTAAGCCATAGGCATGTTGTACAGCTTCTTGAACTTATTTTCAATTGGGGGGGGGGCAAAAGGCCAAAAAACAGGGACATTTTAAACATTCTGTGTATAATTTTGGAAAGTTGCTTGCATAAAACATTGCTACCACCATGCATTTCACTGCCAAGTCTTGACCCCAGAACACTGTGCACTACAGTCAGAGCAACATACCACTAAACTAAACCAGCAGTTTCTTGAAAGACAGGAAAGCAAACTTAAATGGCTATCATATCATTTAGTGAACTGAGTTCTCATTTCACACCATAGCTCTCAACCTCTTAGCACAAAAATACAGAACAAAGCTAATAATGGGGGAAATACAACCCCAAAATAGGGACACATTTCAAATAAAATACTGATTTTATAACCTTAGAAATATAATTTTGAAAAGTTGCTTGCATAAAACATTGTTACTACCATTCATTTCACTGCCAAGTCTTGAACCTCGAACACTGCACTACAGTCAGAGCAACATACCACTAAACTAAACTAGCAGTTTCTTGAAAGACAGAAAAACAAACTTAAATGGCTATCATATCATTTAGTGAATTGAGTTCTCACTTCTCACCATAGCTCTCAACCTCTTAGCACAAAAATACAGAACAAAGCCAATAATGGGGGATTACAGCCCCAAAATAGGGGCACATTTCAAATACTGATTTTATAACTTTAGAAAATTGCTAGAATAAAAGGTTTTGTTTTACCACTCCTGCAAACCAGAAAGAACAGAACAAAAAATGTGAGGCAGAAATTCACAAGTGATGGTGGCTAGGGACTTTAGGCTGTTTTTATCTGTAACCAAGGTACAGGGTTTGAGCCTGAGCACCTATAGCCACCAGAAGTACCCTGCTGGGGGTATTTACACACACACTCACTTCCCCTGCTTCTCTCACACACACACACACACACACGCACACACACACACACACACACACACACACACACACACACACACACACACACACACACACACTCGCACAGTTCCTCTGCTGCTCACACACACACACACACACACACACACACACACACACACAGTTCCCCTGCTGCTCACACACACACACACAGTTCCCCTGCTGCTCCACTCTGCAATTAGTGTACTGACTCTGATAGACAGACTCTCCATTCCCCTGCTTCACTCTGCAATTAACTCCTGTCCTACAGTCCAGATGCAGCAAACAAACTCCATTCTGCAGCAGCTTCTGAATATCCTGCTCGCAACAGCCGGAAATGCTTTGACGTCATCGCATCAAATGAAAATGCTTGCAGAAAAATATCCGAGAGGTGTGGAAAATGAAAGGGAACAGAGGTGATCTGCAAAAGTGGGGGGGTTCCCCTCCCCCCACGCTCTATGGTTCCAACACCCATGCGGATGAAGATGTTAAGAAAAAGTTTAGTAATAATAATGCTAGTATGGCATATTTTTATTGTGTACCTAAAATTCATAAAAGCCTTACTAACCCACCTGGTCGCCCTATTGTTTCTGGAAGTGATTATTTTCTATATAATATAGGATGTCTTTTACATGAATTAATGTTACCTAAGGTATTGTTGTTGCCAGCTTATGCAAAGGAAGTATCAAATTTTTTGCAGAAAATACATAATATAGGCTGGAATGACCAAATGTACTGGATTACCCTTGTTGTAAAAAGCTTGTATACAAACATTTACCATGAGTTTGGTTTTGAGACAGTGAGGTTTTTCTTGGGACAAGGTCCAGAAACAGAGTATATAGTAGAAATGTTACATTTTTGTCTTATAAAGAAAGTCTTTAAATTTAGAGGTGAACTATTTAGACAGAAACAGGGCACAGCTATGGGGGCGACATTTGCCCCCTCATATGTGAATCTAAGTACAGGTTTGTTTGAAGAGGAATATATCTACAAAACTTCATTTTTCCACCAACATGTTAAAAGTTATAGTAGATTTATAGATGATCTGATTTTCTGTGTGAAGCAGGGGAAACACAAATTGATGATTTAATATCTGAGTTGCAAATTAATAGATTTAATCTTAAATTTGAGGGTGTACAAATTGGAAAAAAAGTATTGTTTTTAGATGTGGAGGTAGATGTATCAAAAGGATATTTACATACTATGATACATAGAAAATTTGAGGATCAAGTCAAATATCTTAAGGCCACTAGTTGTCACCCCTCATACCATAGAAACTCTTTCAGTTGGGGAGTTTATTAGGTTACAGAGATTATGTAATGATGTACAAGAATTACAACAGGAGGCACAAAACATGTATACTATGTTCTATTTTAGAGGGTATAGCCAGCAAGTAATAGATAAAGCTTATCATAAAATGAATCTTGCTGATATACAGGTATATAAAGGAAATAGAGAAATGAGAAATTATGACAGTAGCATGATAATAAATAATTCAGAAATTTATTTTATAACATTATATAGTGTTTTTAGTGATAAGGTGGTTGAAAGGGTCAAATATTTTTGGAATTTTCTAAAAAAAAATCTAAGGAAGCAAAAGATTGGCTACCAGAAAATTAAAAAAAAATAATATAAAGTAGGTAGAAGTATTAAAAGTTTTATAGTTAAAGGTAGGCTAGTTAAACTATAATCCAAATTTTATGATACACCCATGAAATATGGAACTGAGGTCTGTGCTAAATGTAAAGCTTGTAAACATATAGTTACAAGCTTTGATAGTATAAATGAGAGAAAATTTGATAATAAAGGGATTTTAGATGTGATAAAGAGGGCATTATATATATGCTTAAATGCCCTTGTAATAAATTTTACATTGATGAAACAAAAAGACCTTTAAAGTTAGATTATTGGAACTCATTAGGGATATTGAAAATGCTAAGATGTCTAGTTCAGTGGCAGAAAATTTTTATTATGCACATCAGAGTCAGTCAAGGGGTTTGGTAGGTACAATTTTAGAAAAAGTGTAGATAATTATTTGTTTAAGAATATTAAAAATGTTCTTTTGTATAAGGAAGCAATTTATATTTTAAAGTCTGACACTGGCACCACAAGGAATGAATGCAGATTTTAACTGGAGAGTTTTACTTTAAATATTTTTTTTCTGTATGTAATTGAATAATGAGAATATTGGTTAATTGGATTAATGAGTGTATTATAAACATGGAGTGTGATGGATGCTAAGTATTCTCCTGTGACGGCACATGCTGAGACGTCAGAGGAATAATAAACACTGTTTTGTACTTTGTTTGGACACTAGTTTGTGGTTTTCTAAACTAAAGGTAGTGAGTCTGAAGATATTTTCAATACTGATAGAGATTAAAACAGATCAACATGGGTTTGTATGCAAAATATATTCACCAGGTTCTTCCAACCATGACAAATCCTATCACATTTTATGACGATTACCAAAGAATGGATATGACAAACCCACTGATGAAATCTACCTTGGCTTCTAATGTCTTTGAATCAGTGCAACGCACAAAAGCTAATGAGCATACTTATGGAATTTCATTAGAAAAAAATAAGGAGATGGGTAAAGGGATATCTGAGGATGGCAGATGCATATGATGGCAAGGGAAAGAGAGGGGCAATCTTAGGGTTAGGGTTGCTTTTGACCCTGTGCACTCCTCTCTGTTTCCCATGGCCCTAAGTATAGGCACTAAGGACAAGGTCAGTTTACCTGTGCATGGCACCAAGATCAGTGTTGTTGAGAGAAGTAAATGAAAGCATCAGCCTCAAAACATAATACTTTGAGAATTACATACTAGGTAGGCAGTTGAAAAACGAAGGCTCAAAGCAGAGAAATGAAAAATGCTTTACTTCAGGTATAACAACCTGGAAAGGGAAAAAAATAGACTAAAAAGAGTACACAGATAAATCAGTAGAGTGATGCAATGGTGAAGGGGTAATTCTAATGGCTCAATTCCATCTCCAAGTACAGATGAGAAAGATGGTTGCTGCAGGACTAGATTCCAAGAACAAGAAAAAAATTTTCAACTGCTAGTCACTAATGACAGTTCAAAGGAAAACAGACTTGGTGACTGAAAGGCTATAATGCTAATAATGTGAAAAACACACCAGGGGATTCAATACAGATTACATGGTGTTTTTTGACCATGTTCACATTGTGGCAGGATGGGCACATGGCCATGGGAACATTTAAATTCAGTAAGCACCATGGAGAAGCACGCACCTCCGTGGAAATAAGTGAAACACTGTGGCATGTTATGTGCTGTATAAGCAGCTAAATAGCATGCTAATCAATGACAAGGAACATGGTGGAACAATTCAACAATGAAGAAAGCAACTGTGTAGATACCATGCTGGTGTTACATCTACATTCTAAAACTTTTAGAATAGAGCCATGGGAAATAGTCTACACAGATAAAAAATGTAAAATGTGGGAACAAAGGCCCAAAAATAGGGACAGATTTTAAATACTGCTCTTATAAACTTAGAAAGTTGCTAGAATTACAGAATTTGCCTTAGCATGCATTTTTGGATGGGTATGAAGCCTGAAATGCAAATGTATATCATTATTTTGTGACTTCAGTCTTCAGATCATCCCAGTAATTTGCCAGAAAATCATATATTTTATGAGGAACAGACCAAAAATATGAGGGCAAATCTGGACATTTTGCAAAATTCTCGATAGTTGAGAGGTATGTCTGTGAGATTTGTACAGAACTGGCTTTAATAGGCTGGATGCAACAAAAAGTGAGTAACAAAAGCAACATAACTTTGCCAGAACAGAAATGCATCTTTGCTCCTCCACCCCCAAGTGAACAGTACACATTGTAAGTAATGTAGACCATACTTCTCAACTTCTTAGAGCAAGAAATCTGGACAACACTATAAATAATGAGGAAAAGGCCCAAAAATAGAGATAATTTTTAAATATTGCTTGTACAAACTTAGACATGTGATAGAATAACAGGTTTTGTGTTAGCATGAATTTTCTGAAGGATATGAAATCTGAAACTCAAATGTCTGTCATTATTTTCTGACTTCAGTCTTTAATGCCTTGGTAATGTTTTGTCAGAAAATCACAATTTTATGAAAAATGGAAAAAAAATATATGAAACACAAATCTGGACATTCTGTGAAAATCTGTACAGTTTAGATGTATGATAGAGATAGCTAAAGGTATGCATGCTGTTTGTCTTTTCCCGGTTAGAGGTTGTCACAGCGGAACACAGGTCCACTAATGATTGGCAGTTGATTTTTTATTGTGACGAGTTGCCAGCCTGATGCCCAACCTTCAACGAAGGCACGCCCATTTACACATGTCTTTCGGAGGTCACTTGACCATGGGGAGGACATGCAGACTCCACACAAAAGGCACTCCAGCCAAGAATTGAACAGGAGAACCTTTTGCTGTGAGGCAACAATGCTACTGCTGTACCACCACGGCTTTCAGCTAAAGGTATGCGTGCTAATCAAAATAAATACAAAAAACATTAAACAGACTATTCATAGTTACATATCAGCATATGCAATATGTAGCTGATGAAATGGAGACATATCCATTTAAAAAGCAGTACTCCTCTGTGCAGACATATCCCAAAGTAATATGCTCCTTTCTGTGTTCAATTTTTAGCTCCCCTTCAGTTTCCCTATCTACACTGTTGCCAGTGGTGTAGTTTCAGGGCAGTTAGATGCAAATGAGGTCTGAAGTCAATAGAATTGCTAAATCCAAAAAAATTCTATCCATGTAGGGATGTAAACAGACTGCAGGCACTCCCTCAGTGTTTGTGTTTATGGGATGGCAACTGTGAATGCTTAAATCAGGTGGGTGTGTCAGGTTAGACTTACAAAGTGTTACATGTAGGTCTGTCAAAGTTGGAAATGCAAGTAAGCAGTGCACAGTTCACAGATTCTGTTTCATTAACATCCAGCCTTCTCTCCATTTGTTGGTAAATTATGTTTTCTCTGTCAGGTTGTCAGTATTATTTAGTATAAAAGAAAAGAAAAGAAAGGAAAATAAAAAAATAAAAAATGGAGAAATAGTTGAAATGAAGAAAAACAATCTATGACATACATGGTAGGAAATGTTAGTACACATGAATTATGTCTGGATTTCAACTCTCACTCAAATGCACCTTCAGAAAACAGGATGGGTGCCTTATCCTTCTTTGCCAAACAAACAGTTTTGCAGCAAAGAAGTGAAGTCATTCTTCATACAGCCAACTGCAACAGAATGTACACTTACATCAAACCATAAACTGTTATTTCCACATGTATTATTATATTTGGACATAGTGCACTTAATGATCACAAAACCTGTCATAATTATTGCTGGCAAATAAACAGCTCTGTCTTACCTTTCTGTGTTACCTAGTCATTCATCAGTAATCTGACCAGTACTCTGAGACATTCAGTATGTAAGCCATGCTATATCATTGCCCTTAAAATGTGTGAGGATATTAACTGGCAATAATATGACATGTACTTGCCAACAACTGAAGGGCAGGTTGGACGGCACAAAGAAGCATAGACTGTGCTATTTTTTGGGGGGCACAAAAGTTATTTTATGGCACATACACGCACAGACTGCTCATGTGATGTGAGCAAAGGTGAGTTATTGTTATGGCACAAACAAGAATAGACTGTTTTTCTAGGGAGGAGCAAAGGTGAGTTACTGTTATGGCACATACAAGGGTAAAACTGCTCTGTTGAGGTGGGGAAACAAAGCTGAGTTACTGTTATGGCACACACAAGCATAGACTGTTCTTTTGGGGTGAACAAAGGTGAGTTACTGTTATGGCACAAAGAATTAACTTTTCTTTTTTGGGGGGGAGTAAATGTGAGCTACTGTTATATCACAAACAACAATATGTTGCTCTTGTTATTTTCCTTGTTTTGCATTCTGCCTGTTGTTTGATCTTGTGAGGGTTGTGAAGTCATAAACTGCAATGTGTACAATTACTTTCTAACTTCTCTCATCAATGATTTTCCTGTACAAACATATGGTGTTAAACTGAAGGCATGCAATAATCATCAGTACTTTTGAGAGGTATTACTCTGTGAATCTTTGATGCCTGAGGCCTACTACTTACTAATGGACACATAAGTCAAATAAGTCTCTGCTGTCACATGTTACGATAATGTTTGTACAAATTTCCTACATTTTACTTGCTTGCTGTAACAAATGATGAAATAGAAGGATATGCCATAATATGATTAAACAATATACTCCAGCCCCAGGATTTACCTTGTAAATGCAGCAGTTACCACAGAGTTAGTCCAGGGATGACTCTGTCTGATCCAAGCAGTACACAGCCAATACATGGGGAAGTAAAGGTTGTGTGAGTTTCCTGCCATCAATGTTACTATATGTATGTGAATCAGAGGAAGGTTTTAGGCCCCTAGGTGGTGAATGAGTGTACTATGCCTTTTCATTTAGCCAATGCAAGGGCATAATGCGCATGCCTATGTCTGCCTCCACCCAAAGCACCTGGTGGTTCCCCCTCTGACTCCTCATCTGCTTATGGCTGTGTTGACCTTGGCATTGGTGATGTGATGTGTGCCCTTTCCCCTTGCTGATCCTACTGCAGGTGTTTCCTCAGGATTATGTTATGCAGTATGGCGCATATTATGATGATTTCTGTGCATATCCATGGATTGTATTGCAGGGCTCCCCAAGATGTATCCAGACACTGGAACAGTGAACTACAGCAGCCCAAACACACACTCTATGACATTTCTGGTTTGAGTGCATGCCTCATTATAGTGTTCTTCCATGGGTGTGTGTGCATTTCTGGTGAGTATTATCAACCATGGTTCCAGTGGATAGCCTGCATCACCCAGTAGATGACCCTGTGGGATATCCCCATAGCAAACATCTGGTACAGTTGGGAAGTGTGCAAGATATGCGAGATGTGGTAACTGCCAGGGTTGCCAGCACACACATTCAAGATGATTCCCTGGGCATTACACATGACTTGTGCTGATGATAGAGTGGTAACCCTTTCTGTTAATGTAGAGCTTACCCTGTTCCCCAGGTGGTGCCTTCATTTCTACATGAGTGCAATATATGGCACCCAGTACTGCAGGATAGTGTGCTACCTAGTAGAACTGTTGTACATTTCTGGCCCTCTCGTCAGAACTATGAGGAAAGTATATGTGCTCACTGGCATTTTGGAGCATATCATCCAGGAAATGGTAGAGGCTCCAGCAAATGATGGAGGATCCAGGATGCTGATGTTTATGACAACCCCACCATGTCCCCTGTTGGTCTCTGAAAGGTACCTGTAGCTAATATTCTAAGGGCTAGACATACCTTAGTTTCCACTGGGATGGGTTCCCCTCAGTTGGCTCTGGTTCTGACTTGAGAGCGGCAGAAGTTGCAGAGTTCCCATTGTGTGTCCCTCTCCACCCTGTAGTGCTCTACAATTTCATGTAGGTTGTAATAAGTTAAATGTGGCCTGAAAACTCTTCTCCTTCTCGGCCTAGCCCTATTGACAGCAGCAGCTGCAGCAGCAGCATTGGCTTCAGCCTCTAGCACATAGAAATGGATTGAAGCAGCAGGAGCTCCTAACATTCTGTCTGAGTAGACTTTCCATGTCTGTACTTCAAAATGTTTGACATCCACAGGAAAAAACAGCATGGAGCCTACATGGATGCTTTACAGCTTGTTGAATAGGTCCACCATGTTGGATTGGTTGATTAGCATGCAATTCAGCCACTTATGCTGTAATTCACATCTATGAAACACAAAGACAGATGCAATCCATTAATAACCTACACCATTATAAAAAGACAAATATGTAGCTAGGAAAACTGATGGTGAGTACAGTTGTATATGTTTGGAAGACTGCAAAAACACTTTTTTTCTTCAGGTTATATCTGTATGGAGTAGTACTGAGCTTCAGCAGGTATGCTCCCATTTTGTCACCTACATACTGCATTTGGTGGAATGTATTTAGGAATAGTGTGAATCAAAGGTGTTTACACGTTTATCTGTATGCATTGGTTAGAAGTGTACTGATGGCATGGGCCTGTTTGTCAAGCCATTTCAGAGGTACACATGATTGACAATACATGAAAATGGAATGCTGTGTGATAAATATGTACAAATGTGTCAGGGACAGGTCCTTTGATAGCACTTTTAGTATTTCAAATATGGTCTGTTAGCAAAATGGGTCATTTGCCTGTTCTTTTGTGGGTGGACCAAGAATGAGTGGCACACAGCCTCATTCGCTATGTACTATACAAAGCATCTACAGCAATTAGAGAAGCCTCAGAGATTTTTAGCAAAGATGATCATGGGCCTCCAGCATGTGCCTTATATGGACTAAAATCCCTGTCACTATACTCCGTATCATATAGCTTACTTATGGGAGACTTATGCCTGACCTACAGAGCAACTCAAGACCCAAACCTAATGAACTTTCTGCATATCCATAAATCAAGTGGGTCTAAGGCTACCAATTCCATGGACCTAAATATGGCCTGCAACATAAATAGGGCATGCTGGATGGACAGATGTATCTCCCAGCAGCTTCCATGTCTTTGGAACAGGCTACCAATTCATTTCAAACAGAGCAACTCTATGACATTGTTCAAGAGGAATCTGGATGAGTGGAAGAGGCACAATAAATTTTTACCAGGCATAGTGCCCACAACCCTCCTGGACATGGGCAGTCATCACTAAATGCAATCTTGGGTACTGAATAGTACCTCTGTGGCATTACATTGGGTTGAAACGACTAGGCCTAAAATGACCTCCGGGTTGATAGCCTAGTAATCTCCTGTGATCTTATGATCCTACTATTATGACACAAACAAGACTGGACTGTTCTTTTGGGGGGCATATGTAACTTAAACTGTTATGGCACAAACAAGGATATGTTTTTCTTGTTGCTCTTCTTGTTTTGCATCCAGACTGTTTTTAGTATTTTCACATCTCTAGACTGTTTTATATTTCCCCAGTGGTTAATACTGGCTGGCTACATTTTCTGCTTTATCTGGAAACAGTTATTTTGTAGTTATGTGATGCTTATATGTATTACACTCCTGTTGCCATTTAGGACACCTACAATTTTGTCACTCAGGCATATCAATCCACAGAGAATCCCCATTCACTGATTCTGAAATCAAGTCATAGCCGATGGGTTTCAGCAACATTGTGCTTTTCTCCTGGAAAGGGGATGGTGAGATAATGACCTATAGGATGCAAATATGGCAGGAGATTGTTCATGATGTCAATGCTATGGATGGCCTTTGCAAAACATATGAACAAGTGTGCCACAGGGCCACTGGTATGATAACATCTGCATGGAGGTGAGCAGCTGCAGTGGGCCATGACCAAATGGTTACTGGAGAAGGGCCTGTTAGGGAACCACCACTAACCCCCAACTGTTGTACATTTCTGGCCCTCTCCTCAGAACTATGAGGAAAGTATATGTGCTCACTGGCATTTTGGAGCATATCATCCAGGAAATGGTGGAGGCTCCAGGAAATGATGGAGGATCCAGGATGCTGATGCTGGCAAATATGAGAGATCCAGACAGCCAAGTATCATTAATGCACATATATATGGGGCAAAGGTATTACCCCCTGTGTTCCTGTTAATTGTGATGATGTTCCCCTTATCTCTTGCTTAACTTCTTCAAGGACTTTCTGGAGTACAGCGCAGTATATCTCTTTAAGATGATCAGCCAAATATTTTATGTCAGTACTGATGAGCAATTTAAAGAAGTATTGTACTTTGTGATACTGATCTCAGGCCTATTGTGTGTATTGTTGTACTTTCTGTAATAGTGACGGCACTGTTAGTTTTTATTGCACTATAGTAGTGCAGGTATTAATGTATCCTTGTGTTTCTTGCTTTTTATCACAGGTGATCATGAGAGTAGGAGTGTGGGCCCTGTGCCACCTGATGTCAGTGTATCTGCAGACTCTGATGATGATGGTGGCCCAAACTGAGGCACAGTCAGGGGGTGCAGAGGTTTAATCTGACACAGCTATTGACATCCACCTATCCCCTGCATTTCCATTGGCCACAGCCAGTAGGCCTATGCCTACACAGTCCACTGAACCCACAGATATTGCACAAGTGGAGGGTGAGGACATTGATCTGGGAAGTCTGGCTGCTGTGGCTTCATTGCCTCTTGAGTCTGTCTGTAACCAAAGTGTCAGCAAGGTTCCACACAGGAGGATTGATAGTGGTGCTCGGAGGAACCCTGCTGTCCCTCCACCACCTGGTGCAAGTGTCACCTCCTGTGCCACTCAAAGTATGTTTAGGGCCATCATGGAGGCACAGGCACATTCCCATAGGTGCTCTAGACAAATACTCAGGGTTACTGATGTGGCACAGTCTGACATGGGTGGCTGCCTCCACTGTGTTGCTGATTCACTGGATCAGATGAATGACTTATTGGAATGAGTGGTGTCTGCGAAAGACCAAGGGGTGTCTGTCAAGGAAAGATTAATGTCTGTGATGGAACATCTGCTGGGAGGGGACACCATCCTCATGGGTGGAAGTCGGCCACATCATCTGCTGTCAGACATTGTGGCCATGATTAATTATGCTCCTACTATAGTGGCAAGTGTTCCACTACTCCATCAGTATGTCTGCTGTCCACAACCAGATGTGACAGGCCATGGGGTCAAGGTCCTGGGCATCCCCATGAGTGGATCTTGCCCAGCAGACTACAGTCACATTCAGGTAGCAGCACTGCATCTGACCATGGGCGTGAATGTGCCAGTGCAACTCTTGGTAGAGCCATTTCTTGTGTTCAGGGATGACAACAATGAACTGCCATCTCTACCATGCATGGCTCACACCTATCCGACAGACCAAGACAAAGAGCTAGCACAGAGCTTGGCTGTGTTCATCCAGACACTCATACAGCAATTTCACCTGGTGGGCTCTTACAGGTACACACACACAACAGTTAGTCAATTTGTCTCACTGGCCATTCATAGTCTTATCCCAATATCTGCCTTTTTCTCCTTGCTACTCACACACACACACACACACACACACACACACACACACACACACACACACACACACACCCCAACCTTCTGTGTCAGCCTAGGCTTCTTGTTCTACCCCCCCCATATATATACACACACACACACACACACACACACACACACACACACACACACACACACACACACACACACACACACACACTCAACACCTTGTGCAAGTGATATAACTGTGGCATATCCCTGTTTTCTATCTTTTGGATGCAGGGATACAAAAGCTGTGTCTGATGCTCAGGGTGTATAGCTAACTTAGTGCTAGTATACCTGAATTTGTGTTGTCAAAATGGTCATTGTACCATTGACTTATACTGGCCTTGCAAAGTTATACAGTTGATGGCAACAAAATTTCACAATGTTATAGTGAATGCTGTTGTAAGGGTGTTGAGGTCAGAAACTGCAATGTGTATCATTACATTCTAACTTCTCTAATGATCTTCCAGGACAAATGTATGGTGCACATCATACGTCATGCCATCATATTCAGATCTTAGGATTGTATGACAGCACTGTGGTCAGAACTCATCAGAAAAATAATACATTATAATGCTCTCTTTTGCATGTACTTCTACAGACACATGCAGCAGCTGGAGAGAGCATGGGGCTTCCTCAGGAAGATAACACAGGGCCTACCAACCATGCCATGATATATGTAGATAGATTAAAAGCCATGTCACTGTAATCTGCCTGGTATAGGATGAAGTGACATCTGCCTTGTCTCCAGGCCAGTGTCTGACCATGCTCAGTGGGGTGACTGCATATCCAAACATCTGATAGAGCTGATATCCAAATATCTGCTATAGCTGATGACATCAGCAGGGTCCATTGAGAATATGGTAATAACAGTTTCCAACAGACTACAGAACACAGCACATAATGCAAGCACCACTGCACAAGTCTGACTTTTGCAAGACTGCAGCTGAACTTAAAGTATATGACATCAGCAGCCCATGTGTGAGACAAGATGTTGGCAGGACTGCATAGGTTCATAGCTTTATAGGTTCATATGAGGCTATCACAATGTCCCTAGGTTCATAAGTTCATAGGATGTTACTAGACGAATGGCCCTAGGACCTTGTTAAGCCTACCCAAGTTGGATCATTGTTCCCTTATAGACCAAGATATGTAGTCCATATTTGTGAATCCATGATCAGCACTGTGTGACCCTTTCTAACAGTGACATAGGTGAAACCTCCCGGGGTAAATGTATGATTTTTCATCCTATTCTCCAAGTTATGCATAAATAGGGTCAATGAGGAGCTCAGTTTCATGTGAGTTGGGAGTTTGTTCCATAGGAGTGGCAATCTCCGGGAGACATATCTGTTTCTTCAGCATGTCCTGTTGATGTCACAGGCTAGGTTAAGGTCCTTAGAGTTAGTCAGCCTTGTCCCTTTGGATTTGTGGAGGTGAAGCATTTCCATTAAGGCAGGGTTTGAGACTGCTCTGTAGTCAAGCCACAAGTCACCTGTCAACAGTCTATATGACACAGAGTACACTGACAGGGCCTTCAGTCTGTCCATGTAAGTAATGTGTTGGAAGTCCCTGGATTTTCTTAGTGAGAAACATCTGAGGTCTCTCCAACTGCTGCAGGTGACTGGTGAGATACATGCAAAAGGGAGTATTGTACTCTATTACTCGTCTGATGAGGGATGCGTACAGTGGAGTTATAACATCCTTAGTCTTGGATACTATGTCCTCACTTATGAGGTGTGCAATGTAAAGGGCCTTCATTACCATTGTGGACACATGATAATCAAAGGTGAGGTTACCATCAACCTGCATTCCTAAATCTCTCACCATTGGATTAGAACATGGGGGCATTATTAATATTGTATTTGCAGAGACTTCTTTGCTGAAAGGGATAATAGGGCATTATTTTGGGTTAACTTTAAGTCTGTAGCTTTGGCAACAATCATTTATGTATGTAAGCATATTTTGTAGTATGTTGACATTGTGGATTCAATGATTGTGCCCAGTTTGCAGTCATCAATGAACTTGTTGAGCCACAGGACATGTTTTGTTTTTTTTGCCTAATTTTCTGAGAAATACATTCCAAACAGTAGGGGGT
The DNA here is from genome assembly GCF_019279795.1 of Protopterus annectens. Taxonomy (NCBI): domain Eukaryota; kingdom Metazoa; phylum Chordata; order Ceratodontiformes; family Protopteridae; genus Protopterus; species Protopterus annectens. The sequence continues at coordinate 119,783,190 of NC_056731.1, read as the reverse complement.
CCAACACAGACCCTTGTGGGACACCACTGGCAACAGAACTGCTGGTAGAGGTGGCATCCCCACTTATGACTGTATGCATTCTGTTAGTGAGCCAGTTGGCTACCCATCTAATAATGTATGGTTAATCCCTAGGTGGGTGAGTTTTACAAGGATGACTCAGTGGGACATTGTGCCAAAGCTCTTAGCCAAGTCAAGATAGGCAGTATGTATTGATTTGCCTTCATCCAGGGCTTTGGCGATGCACTTGAAGCATTCCACTAGGTTTAACAGGCATGCTCGGTCCTTGACAAAGCCAATCTGTGTCAGATGAAGAGTTTGAAGTTCACAAAGGTCCTTGTTGATAAGGTCCAAGATGATTCTCTCCAACAAGGCTGGTCAGGCTTATAGGTGTATAGTTCCTTGGGTCATTTGAGGGACTCCCTCTGTGCAAGGGTATTACAGTTGCTGATTTTCCCTCTGCCAGGGCAAAGCTAGTACTTAAACTGTGCTTGAAGGGAGTACCCAATGGTTCTGATAACTCTTTCTTTAGACTGTTTAGTAAGCAGCCTGAGATGTTATCTGGTCCCATAAAGGCTATGTTTTGGCATTGACGAGTGCAGTTATGACCTGTTATTTGGAGATAATAGGTAGAGAACTGCTGACAGGGTTGCTATGGGATATGGCCAGAGGAGACAGGGGTGTGAAATGTTTGCCAAACCTGTCTGCTAACAGGTTGGCTATTTCCTCAGGTTCAGTATGAGTGATACCATCCACTCTGAATTTGATGCAAAGCCAGACCTTCCCTTTTACATTACAGACATAGCTAAATAATGCTTGTGATTATCCTTTAGCTATAGATGCTAATTTAGTTTTGTAATTAACTTTGCAATACTTTACAAGATGTCTAATGGGCTTGTTCAAGCTATGGAGAGTGTTTTTACTGCTGAGAGTGTTTCCTCTTATTCCTGTATATCAGTTTCTTTCTCTTGTTGTATAATCTATTTATGTTAGAGGTCCACCAGGGCTGCTTATTTTTTGTGAGCAAGTTTTGATCAATTCTGGTACAGCTAAGTCTATACACTTGTAAAGGTGTTTATTCAGGGCATTTGTGTACACTTCCGTACAGGAGGCTTTATTGTCAGGGGTGACAGTTAGTTTGAAATTATATATGCCATCACTTAGGAGGCTATACTTTTCTTTGCAGGGATTTTTCCACCCTTTGGATCCGGGGGGGGGGGGGTCAGGTATGATTGTTACATTGAACTTGGCAGATTTATGGTCAGACCTTACCATGGTGGTTCTCACACATGGCGTGGTGCAGCATCTCCCATCTCAGTGAGTACTAGGTGAAGGACATTGAAGCCCCTTGTGGGAGTGGACACTGACTGCTCCAGAGCATATGTGATTACAAAGTGCAGGAACCTTAGGACAAGCATGTTTGAGCTTATATACATATATCTGTATATATATATATATATATATATATATGTATATATACATATATATACATATATATATATATATATATATATTCCAACCGATGAAAGGATAGTTAAAGTTATCCATGCCTAGGGTGTTTGGCCGTAATAATTATGAGTGACTCAAGTAGGTCCAGGAAGGCATTGTGTGCTTTTCATGGTTCATGTTGGTGGACCTGTAGCTAACAATGATGTGGAGATGAGGGCTTCCAACAGTTAGCTGGACTTGGAGTGACTCTAGGGAGTCATACTGCTTAACCAGTCTTAAGGCGTACTTGCCTTTTATGAAGATGGTTATACCTCCTCCTTTGGTTCTTTCATGTTCATTTTGCGGCCTGAACATGTGGAAGGCATTATAGTCTTTCATGACTGGAGTACTCTCTGTGGCCCTAGACCATGTTTCTGTGACTGCACAAACATTGACATCTTCACAAGTAAGAAGTGCCTCCACTGAGTGCAGTTTCTGATTTAGACTCCTAGCATTAAGCAGCATAACTCTGAGTTTGTCTTTTAAGGATATTTTTATGTCAGGAACTTTGTTCTTATGACATTGCCTAAAACATCACCCTGGGGGAGGCAAGTACCTTGGCCAGTAACTGAAAGGCAAGAGGTGACAGGTGAAGACTATCTCTGGCAAAGCAGTGTGATCTGTGGACAATATCATCCCAGCCTGACAACTACTGGATCCCCCTGGAGTGGCACCAGTAGCTAAGCCAATTGTTGAAGTTGACAATTTTGTTTGTATTGAGGCATCATCCTGTGTGAAGGTATAATGATGTTTAGGGTTATGGACATACCTGTCTGGGACACATAATCTTAGAGGTCAGTCATATCTCTCTCTTCACAGAGTCCAGTGAGGTATGTCTCAAGTCATTTAGTCCAATATGGAGTACGACAGAGGTGTAACTGCAGTTGTTGTTGGGAGACTTGAGTGCGTGCATGACTTTGTGGGTCCTGGCACCTAATAGGCAGTTGAATGTGACTTTTTCCTTGTACAACCTGATGAGGGAGTATATCTGTGTGTCTCACTATGGATTCACCTAGGACCAAGACACTGATTTTGAGGTGTTTTCCCTTAAGGCCTAAATGGGTGAGACACTGACACATTTGTTTCTATGTGTAGTGGGTTCCATTGGGACTGTCATGTGTGCAGAACGTTTGTATTTGCAAGGTCTCTGTTCTTTTGGTAAACTTTTAATGAGAACAACTGTATATATGGGTTTATGTGTTGCACACTTGGTTTGCTGAGGAGGTGAAGTGTGTGTGCTGACAACCTGTTTGATATCTGGTTTGTTGTTACCTGAGAGATAGAGCATTTATTCTAGAATCATTGTATACCTGCATCTCTCACATATTGTATTGGTACGTTTTAACAGTACATGGTTATCACTATACATGTGACAATAGAAACCAAGCTGTGTAAAAACAAAAGTACCCTTATTAAGCATATTTAGATGGTCACTGTTAGCAGATTGATTTTGTGATCAACAACAACTGACCTATCTATGATGGATATAGGTGCCACCAAGGAGGCTGTAATAGGCTCCCACTGCATGTGAAGCAGTGCTCCTCAATGGCCCTCATTGACAGGGCCAACTGGTGCTGCTCACAAACATGCTCTGCTAAAAACAACCATCCAACTATGCTCAATAAGGGTACTTGTGCTTATGCACACCTAGGCTTCTACACACCCTAGTGCTATTAGGTTAGTAGCCTCATATGAACCTATGAATGCATGTGCCTAAGCAGGCCTCTCAACCTGTTGTCCCCCACATGGCCTGCTGATGTCATCTACTATAAGTTCACCTGACCTCCTGTATAAATCAGACTTGAGCTGTGGTGCTTATGTTAAATGCTATATTCTGTAGTCTATGTAATTAGATAGGTAGGGGTTCTGTTCTCACTGCAGTCCACTAGGTGTGTGTGTGTGTGTGTGTGTGTGTGTGTGTGTGTGTGTGTGTGTCTAGACAGCAGAGCAGATGTGTGTATTCAACAGTTACTTCTCTACTGCCATGCAATGACAGTATTTTGATACTTTTGCATGCCTACACATCCATTTCATGCAGGCCTCCCAACATCTTGTCTCCCACATGGCCTGTTGATGTCATCTACTGTAAGCTCACATGCACTCATATAAATCATACATAAACTGTGGCACTTGCATTAAGTACTGTGTTCTGTAGCCTATTTACTTAGATAGGTAGGGATTCTGTTCTCACTGCAGTCAATTGGGTGTGTGTGTGTCTAGACAGCAGAGTAGATTTTTGTATCCTACAGTTACTTCTCCACTGCCATACGATGACAGTATTTTGATACTTGCTCATGTCTGCACTTCCATTTCATACAGGTCCTCCAACCTTGTCACCCACGTGGCCTGCTGATGTCATCTAATATAAGTTCACCTGCACTCTTGTATATATCAGACTTGAGCTGCAGCACTTGCATTAAGTCCTGCATTCTTAGTCTGTGCACTTAGATACATAGGAGTTCTATTCTTACTCCAGTTAATTTGGGGGAAGAGTGTGTTTGTGCTCTTGCCTGACATTAAAAAGATCATTTTATACCAGCATAAGGAATACTGTTATTGCCGTATTCTCCTCAACAGGCACTGCTGATGTCAGTCATCAGCTATAAAGTGTTGTCTGACACACTCCAAGTCAGACTTGAGATGGTGAGTGTGTAAAGTATTGTGCTCTGTAGTCTGTGCACTTCAATAGGTAAGGGTTCTGTTTTCACTGCAGTCGTGTTTGTGTGTGTGTGTGTGTGTGTGTGTGTGTGTGTGTGTGTGTGTGTGTGTGTGTGTGTGTGTGTGTGTGTGTGTGTGTGTGTGTGTGTGTGTGTGTGAATTATTGCTTGATGCTACAGATAGCATTTTACACCAGCATGTGGGACACGGTTTTCTTGTCCTCAACAGACACTGCTGATGTCATCAGCTATATTATATTTTTGGGTATACAGCACTCCCACCAGGGCAGGGTCAGAGACCAGCTTGGGGCCAAGCAGAAGTCACCTCATCCTATACAATAAAGTTGACAGTGACATTTTCTTTAATCTATCTACATACAGCATGGCATGGTGTGTAAGCCCTGTGCTACCTTGCTGAGATAGCCATGTGTTCTCTCCAGCTGCTACATGTGTCTGACGAGGTACATGTAACAAAGAGCATTATACTCTATTATTGTTGCAATGTGGTTTGACTAGAGTGCTGTCCTACAATCCTAGGATGTCAATATGATGGTGTGATGTTTGATGTGTACAACATAGGCTTTCAATAGCAATGGGGACAATTGGTGGTCAAAGTTCAAATTGTTATATAAATGTGTTCCCACTGTTTGCACCACTATGTTTCTACATAGCAGGACTGCTGTCAATGCTGTGAATAAGCTGTAGCTCCACTTTTCAGATGGATAACATTACAAACACAAATTTCTGCATTTATCTGTACATCATGTGCCTTTGACACTATTCAGTTCTGTGGTGGACTCAGTGACTGCACACAATATGCAAGAATCACACTTTGTAAGCCAAAGGCCATATACTTTAGCCTGAACTGTCAAGAAATACAGTTCAGAACAAAAAGCAAGCCACGTAGTACTCCACAATGCTACCACTCGTCAAAACTGAGTGAAAATAATACCAGGCAGCAGACTGGAACAAAGTTCAAAGGCACGAATAATCCAAAATGAGTTTATTTCTTAAGCGCTTTTCGTCTGCTACTAATGGCAGACTTCTTCAGAGTAAACTCATCTAAGTTCCCTCCTCATTTATACTAAAAACATAATTAACTAATTAGTCTTGTTTAACAATCATTACAAAGTTAAAGAAACAGTAGCTAAAATCCATTTAAAACTAAAATTCATGTACCATCTACACAAATTGCAATAAAAAAAAAACTCTTACAATATATATTCTGTTAGCTACATTTGTCATAAATATAAAAATATGTTACAGAAAAAATCAAATTTGTGCATACACAAAACCCAAAACCACAGACAAATGTTATTGGATTGATTGATTAATATATATTATATATAAGAAATACAGTTCAGACAGTGAAAATCCAAGCACAGATCCCGTGGATTTGTCAGTGGTGACAGCTATGTCTAATACAGGTTAATTGACCAATTGTCACATGATGTGTTCTGTCAGTGAGCCAATTGTTTACCCATCAACTGAAAAGGTTTAATCCTCAGCTTGAGGATTTTCTCAGTGATACCTGCATGTGTGGTCCCATTAAAACCCTAGGCCAGATCACAATAGGCAGTATGCCCTGTCATACCTTCCTCCAGGCCTATCACACAGAATCAATATTGTGTGTCAACATCACAGATCACCTATGGCATGACCCAGCACATACACCTTTCTGATATGGTGGACTACACAGTTCAACACACCCTCCACATGACCTATGTTCCCATACAATGGTGTACATCAATATGCATCCACCTTCATTGGGGAACAGCACCTTATGCATGCATTAATGTATAGAGACATCTTGACTCTGCTCAAGTGTGAAGTAGACCAACATGTCATCATGGACCTCTTCTACATGTTTACTATCAATATTCCAGATGTATGCAAAAGATCTGTATGAGTTGTTACTGCTACTTCAGGTCTATTAAATCTGAAAGATATCTGCAAAGAGGTCATTGAAGGCATGCATGATGACAGCAGTATCATCTTGCAGAACTCAAATAGGTAATGGCATTTGACAAAGAGTCACACTGTGGTATTCAGTCAACACTGTCACATGTGGCCATAAACAGCTATATTGCCAAATGGCTAGACCAGTGTATGACATACTTGGCATCTCACTGTGTTGAAATGTGTGATGTGACATATATCTCAGGCACAGTGATCAGGTCAGTACTTCAGGGATGTCTGCTAGGCCCTTGGTTGCCCCTTAGTTAAATGAAGGACATCACGGATAACATACACGTGCAGCATCCAAACAGCTGCCTGAAGGACTACAGCTTGTGGGTAATCATTGAATCCACCTGTGTGATATCAGTATAATACACACAGTACCAACACATACCAGAGATTGCTGTCACAGCCATGACAACACTTGCATTGATGAGACACATGGAGAGATGTGTTGCATCAGGAAACAGACACAACGTCCAAGTATAATGTGGACATTACACCCTATAATCAGGTCACTAGGTACATGACTTGTGTCCTGGAGTAGAGGGTAAGTGGAACATCTACCAGCATGTGGTCACAGTGCTGAGTCTTCCTTTGACTGTAATACAAGTACTGGGAATGTGAAAGACCTGTACATCATAGGACATACTAACGTCATGGTCCCCAGTCTTCATCACACCAATAACTGAATACAATCTACCCTTCTCCATGTACCTCTTCATGTACCTCCCTATACATGTTCCAGTGATGTGCAAGTGAAGTGCACCACCTTTGCCACAGTGTGCTGTCATACAGATTATTGTCCATACCCAGGTATCCATTATGGGGAATATAAATGACTGTCTGATGGTGCAGAACACCAATCAAGTTGTTACACTAGATGCATGAGTGCTACCTGTTCACCTTATGCACACACTACATGCATGTGTTTGGAAACATTAATGACATGTATATCATTTGTGAAAGTGTGAATTGTGCCACAGATATATGCCATGCACACAAAGCAATGGACCTATAGTGCTCATACTGTCACATACAGGTATAGCAGTGTCCCACCTAACACCTCCAGCAGATATTACAGTACCAGGACAGTGTGTGTTGTTACTCTCATAGAGTGTGGATGTATCATACTAGTTGTCCAGTGCATGTGCAGGCTCATCTATTATCCCTCCACATCACATATGTTTTGTCAGAGGCATGGGCTTAGTGGTGGTATTATTCAGATATTGTCCATGACTGTGGTTGGTTCTTGTTATATTTGCCATGATCCTTTACCTGTGGCCACCATGCTGGATACATCTGCTAACAGTACACTCATATTCAGGTATATCAGTTTGCACAGTTTCCCAATATGCATCCTACCTCAATTGTATGTCAGATCCGTGACAGATGCTCTCTGCATTATTCATGTAAAGATGCTTATCTTACACATCCCCATTGTTATATCACCTTGTGTGACAATCACAGACAACACATTTTCACTCTACAGTCCGTACTGTACCATATAGATATGTGCTTGGTGTTACTGCTACAACCATCTTCCATAGACATGCCCTCCTCTGCTGTACATGTGGGAGTGTCACCTGTACTCTTTCCCTGTGTTCATTCCTACAGTTCATCTGTGTGTCCCTATTCAATAAATACACTTCCCCTGAGTGATCATTTTACATGGCAGTTCCATGTCCTGTTACAGATTATTAACACAGCATCAGTACAGAATGTCAGGAATGGGATATCACAACACTCTGCACTATAGGTACAATGTCTTGTACTGTGTTTGGACCATATACTTCACATTCATACCCCTCAACTGCCTAGATATTCTCAGAATGTACAGATGTTTTCCTTATCAAATATGTGGCTTTCTGCCATATCACTGGGATGATCTCTGGACTGATGTGACTCAGTATTACAGACATTTGAGTGTATACCTCTCAACTATCTTGACCTGTGCAGAATGTCCAGTTTGTGTCTCATATTTGTGATCTTTTCCTCAGAACATGTTGTTTACCTGGCAAATCATCGGTATGTCATTGTAGAGTGCAGTCAGTAACTGATGACTGACATTTGAGTTTCAAACATCGTACTCTTCAGAAAGTTCATGCTAATGTACAACCTATATATTTTATCAACTTCATAAGTTTGCACATGGAATATTAACAATCAGTCTCTATTTCTGGCCCTTTGTCTCCACATTTTATTGGTCTATCCACATTTCTCACTCTAAGAAGTTGAGAGTGTTACATTCAAACACATTCCCATGTGACATCTGTGTCATATATGTCCCTGTTAGTGGTTATTTGTCCTCTGATTAATTTAGTCTCTGTGCAGATATGTTACACTAACAGAATGACAGCTATTTGCACAGCCATACCTTTCAATTGTACAGAATTTTTTTTCAAAATGTCCAGATTTTGCCTCATATTTTTAGTCTGTTCCTCATAAAATTTATGATTTGCTAGCAAATTACTGGGATGATCTGAGGACTAAAGTCACTAAATAACTGAAATACATTTGTGTTTCAGACTTCATACCTATCAGAAAAATGCATGCTAAGACAAATCGCATTATTCTAGCAAGGTTTAAAATTTCTAAGAGCAGTATTTAAAATCTCTCCCTGTTTATGGGCCTTTGTCCCCCATTCTGTCAGGCTTTGTCCAGACCTTTTGGCACTATGAGGTTGAAAGGTATGTGAAAGACATATGAGTCTCAGACTTCATACCCTTCAGAAAATATATGCAAATGCAAAATCTGTCATTCTATCAACTTTCTAAGTTTGTAATAGCAGTATTAAATAAGTGTGTCCCTAGTTTTCATCCTTTGCCCCACTTTATTTATGGCTTTTGTCCATACTTCTTGCTCGAAGAGTTTGAGAAGTTATGCGTACAGTCCTGGTGATCATTGTGGCATTCCACTCAAATCTGCGGACCATATGTTTTCTCCTTTACATGGAAATGATATCCATGTTCACTTACAAGGTTTCGTAGCCAGCAATACTGTTGCAAGCCATGAAACCTAGCTTAGGTGTGCTACATCTCATTAATATGCTTTGCACACTGCCGTGCACTGAGTACCATTGCAGTAACATGGAAACACCATGTAGGCTCTGCACAAAGCCTACATGGAGTTTATCAAATCTACATAACAGAGAAAAGTAGCATTTGTCCTAAAAGAGGACAAAATGGAATAGTGAGCTAACAATCTGGATATAATAGACTAGAAAAGAGGGTTATTTGGGAATAGAAACAAAGAGAAAGTGGAGAAGACATCAGAGGTCATTAAAAAAACTTTTGCTGATTAATGTGACCTAGACTTAAGAATGTGCTTCTTTATAGCAAGGGGATGGTGGATGAGTGGAATGAAAACTAAGGAACAGTATAATAGATTCCTTCAAGAGGGCACACTGAAAAGAGAGGACAGTAAGGAGAGTAAAACATCTTCTGGATGCTAGCTGTGCAGATCAGTAGTCTAGATAAACAACTGCTCTCCTTCTGCTTTCTCTCTCTCTATATATATATATAAATATATATATATATATATATATATATATATATATATATATATATATATATATATATATATATGATTATTTCATCACCTGTGAACTTTCATCAATAATAAATATATCAACAAATTCATCAGCAATTACTTTAGTCTAAAAAAATAAAGTAAATTAAACTAAAGTAATTACAAATTAAACAAATGTGTTATTTGTGATAACCAGAAACAGTGCTTTTACAGGCCCTCCCACCATAGAAATTAAATATACTAACTCCACAGTTGCACAATAATGAAGGAGGATAACTCATAACAGTATATGACACTTGAATTGTTGCAGCTTAACTATAATATAATGAAACCATTCACACCAATGACAAAAATTACCAAAAAAAGTCTGATACAATGAATGTATGCTGCCACCAAATGTATTGCACCCAGGTATCTTTCTATCCAGCTATCTATATGCATATGCATGTATATACATGTATATACATATGCATGTATGAAGTCTTTTCTATTCATATGCATCCTTATACAACAGAACTTTGCAGATAAGGCTTGCATTTTTGTAGTGACACTGCTTTTCTTCATGTCAAACAAGAATCTACATGAGCATCTAATATTCAATATTATATGCAATACTTTATTTATTTGCATTTTTACACCACAGTTCTGTCTGGAGATGATCCATTTTTAGATGAGGCCTGTTAAGGACAGTGGCAACAATAGTACTATAGTAATTAAGCTTTAAGACTTAAAACAACTGTCAAAGTAGTAACATTACATGAAGGTATATCAAAAGGCAACATTACAGATCAGCAATTCCCACAATATGGCAGCCGAATTAAAAACTAATAAGAATTAAATTGCAAAACAATTTCTTTCTGAACAGTAAGTAAATGCAATTCAAACTGAATGTAGAACTGCAAAAGACAAGATGCAACAGTATTTGCAAAAAAAAAAAAAAACCAGTAAACTACTGCCACACCAGTAAATGACTTCAAACAGAAAACAGAGATCGAAAGGAAAATGCAACAGTAAAGGTAAAAACAGAAGCAGAATACATTTTTGAGAAGTGCTAACAATTAGTTATCTTAACATAGCACTCTCTATGTTAGTTTTAAAGATGAAGCACAAAAGTAAAGTAACAGGATCTTAAGAACACATTTTGTTCTGTTTGGCTACTTGTTTTCATAATTATGTGATCCCCCTGCCAAAGTCTGCTTCCTGAGTATTTCCTAGACTAAGGATAATTATTTGGCGATTGATCTTAAATTTTGCTTATTAATCTAAATGGAAGGAACTGTCAGAATGCAAATGTGCAGTTTAAAAGATATCATGAGAAGGGTAAAGCACTCTACCTGATAGAATTACAAACCACATGACATGCTCAGTACTTTGGGAATGATTCAGACATGAATTTGAACAATACTGCATTCCTCAACTGCACAGTAAAAGTGAAGCACCAAGACAAAATGCATTTCAAGGAAGAACATTTTTGTGTACCAGGACAGATATATAAACACAGCATCTGGTGCATTCTAATACATGAGATATGTACACGTGCAAGTGCCTTAAAGGAAAACTACACCTTCTACAGTTTAACTTACCCCTTAGGATGCTTTTCTCCCTACAATATGGTTTCAGTAGTTTGTAGGAAACAGTAAACTGCTTGTACTTTATACAAATTTAATTTCCTTGCCTTGGAATAAAAAGAAAACCCCACCCAGTTTTTTAAGATTAACATTTCACATGCTTTGCAGAATAATTTGTCTCAGCCTGCTCGATACACACCAATACAGAGAAATCTGTAGTTTACCCTTTCAGATACTGCTGGCAGTTAGATTTGCTAATGTCAGGAGCTCAGCAGCTTCTGTGAAAAAGGCAGAGATGTGAAACTGTTTTCTACTGTCCTTATTGTAGGTTGGAAGAGAACTTCCACTGATTCACAGCTGCTAATGTACAAAAACAAAGCAATTAAATCAGTCAAGGTTTCAAAGGCCGTTGTCACCTCTTAAGCAAGGAAAACAATTAACAAATGAACTGAATGTGAATAGTAAAAGCACAACACAAAGAGCAGACAAGATGTGGCTGAAGTAATTGAAATACAGGAGTCAAGTTGGTGCAGCAGTTCCTGTATAACACTAAGAAAAACAATTGCAGAAAATGAGCCTGACAAAGTACACTATGATGTTTCTTAGAAATGCTATGTGCATTAACAGTGTACCATGCTTCCTATTACTGTGCATTTGGCAGAGAACATAGATGATAAGGATTCTTGCTGTGCCTTTTTGCCTTTATACAAGGGAAATTGCAGATATGTGTAACATATTGTAAATGGAGCATCTCTATTTGACAGCCGTTTTTGTTAGCCGCATTGGTATTGCCTGTGTTGTTTATATTGCTTACTAAATCACTGTTTTTATCTAGTTTGACAATTGTGAAGTCTGCCAGGGGTAGAAAGACATATTAGTGGGTGGACAGAAGACTGTCCCTCTTTAGAAGTAACCATTCCTAAAGTAGCTATGCACATCATTTCACAACAGATGTTTGCTTGGCAGATAATAAACTGGGAACCACATAAAGAGCAACACATATACAGATGACAAACAAATGTAAAAGAGCACATGGGAATATCATTCATAACATAATTTTGTATAGTCAACTGTGGGGATGTACACAGGAAATGGAATGGAGCGGAAATAAACACAGCAGCAAGGAAATGTTTTACATATTAAACATATAATCACTGCAATTATGACTGGGAAAAACATTACACAAAAGATTAACATGCACTGAAAAGCTATGAATTTCTTTGGATACTTACTGAAAAACATAGCCAACATGGCTAATAACAGACTTAAAATTGCTCAGACAACAAAAATAAGAGTGAAAAAAATACATATTTTTTTAGTTTTAAGGTGGAGTTTTCCTTTTAAGGTACACAAGCACAACTATAATTGAGAAACATGGACAGATTTAATAGGAATGCATGGTATGGCAATAGTGCAGAGTACAGGAATATGTCTTTGTAATGAAACAAATGTGTGCAGCAGCCAGGACAACAATTATAACACCACACGATGTGCAGTAGCCTTATTAAAATAACAGGCATGTCAGACATAGCAGAGTCAGGTGATATAGTGCTTCCAGCAAATCAGTGTAGTTGCCTGGGGGCATGACAGAGACAGTTCCAGATCTGACAGCTGTATCACAATCTCATAGGGCAGAGTTACAGGACAGATATGAGACTGGTACTTTCATATCAGTCTGGATTACTTGCACATGCTAATCTCAATGGAGCTAAACATAGGGCATTGATTTCACATACTTCTGGAAACCATGATAGCAGTTGCAACAAATATATATTGTCATGGAAGCTGTTTTTACATCACATCATGTATTGCAGTGCTATCAGCATGCAGTATCTCCTGTGTAAATGGTAGGTTTGGTACTCCATGCTGTTGGAATAATTTTACTCCCCATAACACCAGCAGATCAGACTATATAGCACTTAATAATATGGCAAAATGGTCAGGCAATATAGTAGCTGCATAATACATGTATGTAGTCATTCAAGTTTCACTTGAGTCAGAAATGCATGCCTATCCAATATCCAGTTGGGCACACTAACAAACACTTCTGGATTACTGTGGATGACTGAATGTAGTTGTGGACATCTGCAGACATACAGGTGCAGCTGTGTGCACCTAAGAACATTTAGAAAGAGCCATATCAGATAAGGTTGCTGTAAACATGCTGTTTATTTTATCCTTCACTACTTTTGGCAGTTGGCTCTTCTGAGCCTATGTCTAATCTTTGTTGTGATCTGTAGTAAAACTGGAGCTGAGTCATCTGAGACAGTTTATAGTCCTCTGTCTTCAAGGAACCAATACTTATTGGAGTTACTTTTGCTGATTTTTGCACTCATCATTTGCTCTTTGCTGCAGTCTTTCCAGGCCTGAGTCCAGCTGTAACTGCAGTGTACTTATTGTAGCATCATTGCACCAAGCTGTTCTGTTAAAAAAAGTTTAAATTACTTTTTCTGTGGAGAAACTGGTGTTATTTTATCTTGTGGTGCTGGATAGAAGTTTACTGGGTTTTTTTTTGTATTTTATTTGGGAAAAGTTACTTTTTTACTATGTACCTCTTTTTTTGACTATCGTTGCTGAACTTCCCCAGTAATCAGGCACCTCTTTCAGCGTAACTATGGAACAACCTTCCAGTTTCTTGGTTCTACCTTCTTCCAGCCACAAAAAAAAAAAAAAAATTGTTAAGCAGCCTTTGCCACGACAGTAAGCTGATAATATGACTCAGCTGTAGATGGGTGACTCTACTGTGTCCAAAGCTGGTACCTCAGACCACTCAACTTTTTTCATTGGATCCTGCTGGTGTAGTCCCTGCAGCCATCATGGAACAGATGTTAGATACATACTCTGTGGCTATTTGTATGAGTAACTTGTTTGGCTTAGCTCAAGGTTTATTGCAGGCTCTTGATTCTTAATGTATGTTTGTTTCTGATTAACGAAATTTGGATTTTTTCATTTTCTGAAGAGATTCAAGATAATGAAACTTAAAATGAGTGTAAAGGTATAGGTTATATTATGCCTTTACAGATTTCTGACTCATACATCTAGAATGAGTCAGTTGTTTCACTGGGAAAACAATGATGTTTCTCAGTCCTTTGGAAAACACTATGATTTGTTACAAACAGAATTCCCAGGACCTACTCCCATTCTTTCTGTTCTGTCTGCATTAGAGGATATTTTAGTCACAGCCTGCAATTTCCCTGACAATCAGCCTGCTGCTCCTAAAAAAGAGATATATTAAAATAAAACAGTGCAATATTTTACATTTTTATATACTCATTCCAGACCTGGCCCAGCATATATTGTTTTAGTTAACCCAGCTGCTGCTAAACATTTGGTTAATATTAATTCCTTCCCCTCTGACAAGGATGAGAAGGCTTTTGATACATTTGAGGGAAAATCAGAATTCCCAACTGTCAAGCTCATATGTGGAAGTTTACTCTTGCCACTTGTGAGAAAAAAATATTTTGGCATTTGTAGCCATTTGAAGGAAAAAATTTGCTTTGTGTAACTTAGTTTTTTTCTATTTATGAAGTAACTACTTATTGTTTAAAATGTACGTACGACTCTACTGATGCCACGTCCAGGACTGCTACCACTGTAATTGTTATGAGGTGGTTTTGCTGGCTGAGTTCACAAAACCATTCAGTGTATGTCACAAATGAAATTGTGAATTTTCTCTTGGTTAGAAAAATAGTTTTGGACCTTCTGCTGTAGAGGTCTTTAAAATATGTAATGACTGAAGGATGCTGATTCAAAGGATCTCTCAAATTTCCCACCCCCTTCTTCAAGTTTACCAAGGGTATCAATATTCCTTATTTTCATTTCAAAAAAAAAGGAAAGAAAAAAATAACTATTTGCAGCAGCTGGCTGGTAAGTGGATGTTTAAAACACAGTGGCAGGAAGGTTCCAAAAAGAATGCTAGAATCCCCAGAACAAAAGCCAGTCTAATAAGTATGAATCATTATATGAGGGGCTTCCCTTCCCTATCTCATCCTGGCAAGCCCTTAATTCTGCCAGAATGTCTGATCCTCCATTTCTCTCTCACTGGCAACAGATTTTTCATGTCAGGTGGGTTCTGAGAATAATCCATCATGGGTACAGACAGCAGTGGGACTCTGTCCCTCCCTCCTATTAGGGGAATTCCACCTCATCCCCCAGACCAAACTCTGTTTTTTCATTCTACCATCAGCATGTGCTAGCTCAGAGGGTGACAGAAGCTGTTCCTCCTCCTCCTCAGTTTAGAGAAGACTTGTATTTAAGGATATTTCTGGTGTTACAGAAACATGATTTTTGGAGACCAGTTCTGGACCTTTCTTTTCTGAATGAGTTTGTTATAGCTGCCGATGTCAAAATCTTGCTTCTTCATAACTTGTTACCTCTTATTTCCTGCTTGATTTTCCTAGTGACCTTAGATTTATAAGATACATATTGTCACATTCCTATAGATCCAGATTTCAGACATTTCTTAAGGTTTTCTGGGTCTGATTGATATTAGCATTACTCTGCCTTCCCCTTTGGGCTACCAACTGCTCTTAGGGTATTCACAAAGTGTCTAGTTCCTGTGATAGCCTACAATAGACAATAAGGTATTCATATTTTTCCTTATTTATACTTGCTTATATTTGCAAACTGTTTTCAAATTGTCTGGAATCTGCCACCTGGTTAAGAGAGTCCCTATACAAGCTGGGATTCAAAAAGAATATCCAGAGGTCTTTCCTGACTCCTCACAGAATAGTTTTTATGAGGTATTTGATGGATACCTCAGTTCAAAGAGCTATTCTTCCATAGGAAAAATAGATCTATAGTTAAATCTTTTCCTAAGGTTTTCCATTCATAGTTGTGTCTCAACAGAGGAATTCTTCAGGATTTTGTGTCTCATGGCATCTATAATAATCAAGATACTTCTGACAAAAACAATGGAACCAAAAGGCTTTATGGATCTAGCATCAACATTCCTTGAATTTTCACATTCCAGTATTGGGGTTTGTGAAAAGCGGGATTATATGGTGGAGACACTAAATTTCCCAGAATCCAGGTCTTCCATTCTCCCAACCTGCGCCAGCACAATCTGTAAGAACAGATGCCACAGATTTTGCTGGAGAAAGTGTGAATGAGAATAAAAGTGCAAGGTCTTTGGGACAAAAAGGACAGTCCAAAACATACTAATGTAAAAGCCATGTTAGTTCTTATAAATGCTATCAACTCCCTCAAATATCTGTGGACCCTGGGCCGTATACAAATGTCTACAGACAGCACCACAATGATGTGGTATATAAACTAGTAATGGGGAACCAGATCTTACCCTATGTGCAGGCTAGCCGTAGTAGCCTGGGATATAGCTTTTCAATGCAATCTCAGTCTAGAGCAATGGTCTCAAGTGTAACTGACCAGCAGTATTGTATGATGACTAGCAAACTCAGGCACAGGTCACATTCTTCAAGACAAAAAGAAATGCAGGCAGTGTAGTGTACTGTAGTCTAGTCACTTCCTTCATCTATAATTATACTTGAATGAAGGTTGCTTGATGTTAAAGGTCGATGAGTTTGAGATCCCTGCTCTACAGGCATCTTACATTCCTTCAAACAAACTTGTGTGGTAGATAAACTGAGCAGGATGAGAACAGATCGTCAGTAATCGAAACTGAATCAAAAGGTCTTCCAGGCTTTGATCAATCCATGGGGAATTCTTCAAACAGACCTTTTTGATTCTTCTCCAGATGATTGACAAATCTCTGTTCCAGGACACCATAAAAGATGGCCTGGAAGACAGATGCCTTTTCTTTTGTTTTCTTTTCATTTCCATGGACAAGTATTTTCCTGTATGGTATTCCACTATTTCCACTAATGTCCAGTTTACTTCTGAAGATTCAGTAGGACTTCCCAAAGGCCACTGTTGTGATGAATCCCTTCTAGCCCAGGCAACAGTGGTTCTACTTTCTTCTGCAATTGGCCAGGGACGATTATCACAAGATTCCTCACAAACTTAATTTGTTCACACAAGACCAGGTGTGCTTGATATAGCCCAACTGCAAACAACAGCAACTGACTGCCTAGATGATAGAGTTTTAATACCTTTTAGACCTTTTCTAATCTATAGATGTGCAACAGGTATTAATGGAGGCAAGAAAACATACTACTAGATAATCATATTAGCAAATTGAAAGGGTTTTCTAGTTCTTGCCAAGAAAAGAACCAGCATCCATTTAGTGTTGGTGTTTCAATACTTTTACATTGTTTGTGTGAATTATTATATTATGGCCTGTCATACTTCTCAGTTAAGGTCCATTTGCTGGCCATTTTCTAAGTCTGCTCATGGATCTCTCTCTTTCTATGTAGTCTCATGTGAAAATGTTTTTGAAAGGAGTACAGCATTCAAAGCCTCCTAGAAAAAGTTGACTCTTCTTTTGGATCTTTATTTTGTGTTAGATAAACTAACTCTTGTTCCATTTGAACCAGTTCATCAGGCTGACTTAAGGTTCTTAACAGAAAAAAACAGTCTTACATATTGCTCTGACTTCTAAATGAAGAACATCTGAGTTGTAAGCATTCACGGTGGGTCAACCTTATTGCATTTTCCACAAAGATAGGGTTTAAGAACTGACCTATCATTTATGCCTGAAGTGGTATCAAGTTTACTTTAAGCCAAGCTATTTGTCTGCTTGTCTTCTTTCCTGAACCTAAAATGAGGGAGAAAGTATACTCCATGCCTTGGATGTCAGTAGAGAACTCAAGTACTACATTGAAAGAACAAAATCTTTTAGAACTTCTGATCGTTTTTTATTTTTTTGTGAAGGTAAGAACAAAGGACAAATGGACAGACTGTTTCCAGATAGTTTTCTTGCTATTTCTTTTTCTTATTCCCATCACAACAAAGCTATTCAAGAAAGAGTTAAAATACATTCTACCAGTGCCTTGGCTTTATCTGTGGCATTTTGGGAAAGGTTGGATGCTACAAGTATTCTAGAAGCAGCAACCTGGCCTCTATGCATACTTCTACAGCACGCTATACATTAGATTCTTTCTCCAGTTCTATAATAGGCTCTGCAAGGGTCATTCTTCAGGGGCTACTGGACCCTCATCCTTTCTCCATGCAGTCTACCTTTGCTTTGACAATCTGCTGCATGCTTAGGCTTCTGCAGTAGTTATCAGTACAAAGAACATAATACAGTTGTGTAAGTAAACTTACCATAACAGTATATGTTCAAATAATCACTGCTGCAATAGACCCCCCCCCCCCGCATCTCCTTATTTACATATGTTTTTATGCCAGGTTGTGGACATTTATTTTTCTTTTACTAGCATTCTTCTTTTTGGGGCTTTAGCCTCCCTCTGTTTGTATGAAAGCTCCAGAAGCCTTGAGTCCAAAACCACACTTTTAGTCAGCTAAACTTGAGCTGAGTAATGGATTGGGCATATGGAAGGTGCCATGAAGCTTTAGAAGCTGGACAGCTACTATATCATTTGCAGCATATAACCCATATAGCTTAGTTTGCTGCAGAACTGTTATGGTAAATTTACTTACACAGCTGTTCTTTCTGCATTTCATTGCAGCAGTATTGATGTGTGATTTGATAAGTCCTGTGTAACTATGGTTTATATCATTTTATTAACATTCTTGTGATAAAATGTTTAAATTGCAATAATGTTTGCCTAATACTTGCAACATATTTTAACATTACATTTGTAATACATTTTCATCAGTTTAATCTTCTGATAAATGTGTTACCATATGACAAAACATTAGAAAATTAGTTTTTATTACATCCACAGCTATTATTGAATACAACTTATAATGAACTTCCTCTATGCTTTTATTATTAAAAATGTTAGAAAAATGTGTATTAATGTGTATATTAGCAATATGTTAGTACATTTAGAACTTGAAAAGAGTTAACACATTTATTCTATTTCATACTGCATAAATCTGTACAAACTGCAGTTGTTTTTTGACCTTGTACTGTCAGCTAAATCTTGCTTGTGCCTTGGAAATTTACTGAGAAGCAGATGATTTCTGCTTGCGTTAGGAAAATAATGAATAGAACAATACTGCTTGTATGAAACTTAGACAAGAAGTTCCACTGTGCTATGAGAACATACACAGCTGTAGAAGTAACAGATAATTAGGACAAAGCCTGCTTGAAAATATGATCTGCAATCGGCATTTGCTTGTATCTGTATTAGAAAAGTACCCTGAAAAGTAACAGTGTACAATAGACGCTTGTAAATGAAGTACTGGTCACCAAGGCCAGGTTGTTTTTCTGAAAAGTTTCTCACAAATCTAGTCATGTCAGCAGAAAATCTGAAGTAACACCTGCTGTAGTACAATGCTTAAAGTTGTGTTTAATTATGTCAGCTTAGAAGGCCATGTCTTGTAAAACAGTATAAGAATGAACATACTTCCTGTTAGTAGTTAGACAAATCCTTGTATTTGCATGCTTTTGTCTCCTTGCTGCAAGTAAATTAAAGTGCCTTAACTGAACCTTACGTGTATTGGTCTTTGAAGTTTTTTCCTTTGACAAATTGGTCCTTCGGACAGGAAACCTTCACTTCGCCTCAGATCAGACAGGCCAGGTGGCTTGAAACCGTACGGGGAAGAAACCACATTGGTTCTTCTTATTTGAAAAGTCCTCCGACTGAATTGTCGTACAAAAGAGGCCAGCCACTTTCTGATCTGCGACTGAAAGACGGGTTTACTCGAAACAGGTGATCAATCACTAAGGCTCAGGTAAGGTGAATCTACCTTCTTTTCTGTTTTAGATCAGGGACTAGATCTGTATTTGTTCTGTTAGAGATTTTGTTTATAAGTCAGGGACAGAAAGATTACTGTCTTGTCATAGATCAGGGAAACAGAGCAGGTAGGCAGTCATTCTGAATAGACTACAAAAATATCCATGGTACCATGTAAAAATAAGGTGTTACGTAACGATTCAAAGGGTAGAACAAAATGGGTAATAATTGTACAAAAAGGTCCCAAAATCCGGCGTTAACCAAAGACGTGAAATACATGCAGTCACAGCGTGCTGATAATATTAAATATTACTCAAAATTAGTTAATAAGTATGAATTTGATGGTAAACTAGAAAAATCCTCACTTATCAAACTTGTCAAACAGCTCAAAACCGATTCCAAAGGTCGGGTAAAAAAGCAACGCCACTTAGGAATTCCTCAGGCACACAGGTGGATTGAGGAGGTAAACCGTAGGGAACAAAAGAATAATAATTCAAAAGCAATGTTTTTAGATAAGGAGGACAATAACTTAGTAATAGCATCAGCCCCTCCACCTCCCTTACCAGAATATGAGGCAAGTGAACAAGTTAATCCACCCCTGAGATATCCTGCTGTCATTGCGAGTAGAGACACTACAAACGTGAAACCGTTTGTTAGAGATCCCGTCGAGACCAGGTCTCGAACATGGGCAGGAAACTCAAAAGGGAACATTGAGTTATATCATATGGGTAGAAATTTATGATATATGAGTGAAGAAGAAATATGCCCACTTACAGAAGTGCCTAATCCTCAGGTAGGGCAAGAAGGTCAGGACCCAACTATTCTAGTGTATAGACCCTGGACTCCGGAAGACATCCGGAAAGCCACTGAGGGAATTCCCCATCCAAAAGTTAATTTTAGAAAGTTCTTAGAAGATTTTCAAGGAATGAGGCTGAGTTATAATTTAAACGAGAAGAGGTAGAAAAAGTAGTCAGACAAATTGTGGGACCAGATTGGCACATGATTAGTGGCGACTGGAATCCCTGTGATATTGCGCTCAGACCCCTCCCACATAGCAGTGCAGAGCTAGAGAACAGAGTGAAAGGTCTTACAGACCAAATCTCTGAGAAATGGAAGCCTAGGCAGAGTGAACTTGCATTAATCAATGCATCCAACAGGAAGGTGAAGCTATTGACCGATATTATGCCAGACTATTAGAATGTTTTAATAACCATTGTGGAATGCAGGTTCCTGAAGATCAGACACACGATTACCCATATAAGCAGCAGTTAAAGAATGCATTTTTGAAAGGCAGTATTGCACCTATAAGCAGTTTCATTACAAAACACATAGTAGATCATCGTACAAGCAGATTACAGTCATTGCTTGAATATGCTAGACATGCCGAAAGTCATTTTAATAGCAAAAAGAAAAAGAAAGCCCAAGTATTTTCTGTAGAAGATGGAGCAGAAGTATATGTAGTACAGTCCAGGAAAAAGGGCAAGAAAAATGCCCAGGGAAACAAACAATCTGATCAACGATCAGAGGACTTTGAAAGGCGAAAGAAAAGGGGTGAATGTTTTAAATGCGGTAAGAAAGGACACTTGGCAAGGGATTGCAAGAAAAATAAGAAGGCAACCACGGAGGATAAAGAGGGTGAGGACTGACTATATGATAGTCAGGAATCACTAGAAGGGGATAGCAGAGAAGGGACAAATGAGTATGTGATAGAGGGAGTAGAGAATGTGACAGAAGAAATAGAGGAAGTGCAAGAAGTCATGGATAGTGAAGAAAATGAAATATTGGATTTGGCTTTATTGAGCTTAGAGCTCTATTTAGCAGACACAAAACCAGAAGTCACACTCCTGGTAGAAGGGAGGGAAGTCACATTTTTGTGTGACTCAGGGGCCTCACTGACCCTGATACATCCCTCCAAACTGCCAGAGAATTCAGAGTCACCTGATTACATATTAGTGAAAGCAGCTAATGGACAGCTGTATCGGGAGCCCCTCTCCCATAATATTGTGATAACTGATCCTGTTTCAGGATTGACCCAGAAAAGTAAAAATGTTGTATCTGCAAAATGCCCAGTAAATCTCTTGGGCAGAGACCTTATGCAGCTATTTGGTATAGCAGTAGTTCCGACTATGCAGGGTATGGAAGCACAGTGACAAATTGATACCTTTGCAGTGCAATCGGAGGGTGGAATGTTTTATTGGTACAGCCAGGACTTGGTTATGACTGGTCCAGGGGCGGTGACCGAGGAGTTGATGAACGTAGCCATCAGCAAGTTCCCCTCCCTTGACATTGATAAACAGCATTTGTTGCACTGTACTCTGTATTATTGTAATACACCAGGACCTGATAAGGAATATGAGCAAGAATTGTTTAGAAATCGTGCAAACAGATTGGTATTACGTAATCTGTACTGGGACACAGAAGGGAACAGTGAAGCCAGCTGTTCATTGCCCCAGGAGTTCTTTGCACTCTACAAATCTAATCGATTACCACATGTTAGCTTAACTAAGGACAAAAATGTGAAATGGGTAGACTTGGGAGAAAAAGTCACGAGATGGGAGAAACAGACAGAATTAGAACTGTCAGAATAGGGAACACAAATACAGAAGCTGAACTGGATAACTCAGACCTGCCCAGCTGTACACTTGCAGTCTAGCAAGGACAGCTGATCAGCACTCCTATTGAAGGAGGAAGAGAATGCCTTACAGAATATACCAGAAACTCTCTGGGCAACAGGAAAATCAGATGTAGGACTTATTCGTACAGCTGGACCAGTTACTATTACGCCAAAGTCAGCATTTAGACCACAGAAGAGACAATATCCCTTGAGAAAAGATGCAGAGGTAGGAATCAAACCTATTATAGCAGCTTTACTTAAGGAAGGGGTGCTGGTGGAATCTCCTGATTCACCATGTAACACACCCTTATTTCCTGTTAAGAAAGCGAATGGGGAGTGGCATATGGTCCAAGATTTACAAGCTGTAAATAATGCAGTAATACCAAGGGCACCTACGGTGCCAGACCCACAAACCCTGTTGAATGATTTAAAACCTTAACAGAAATATTTTTCTGTGGTAGACATCAACAATGCGTTCTTTCTGATACCAATACACCCTGACAGCTAGCATTGGTTTGCATTCACATTTCAGGGGAAAAGGTATACATATACGCGACTACCACAAGGGTATTGTGAAAGTCCAACAATATTCTCACAAGAAATGGCAAGCAACTTGGCGGGATTTACCCCACCGAGAGGTAGTTGGATTTTGCTTTATGTTGAAGATATCCTGCTGGCGTCCCCCACCCAGCAAGATTGTAAAGAAGATACTATAGCGCTATTACAATTTTTAGCTGCTGAAGGACATAAAGTAAACAAAAATAAACTGCAGCTTTGGAAGAAACAAGTTAAATACCTAGGATATGTAATATCCAAGGAGGGTAGGACATTCGATGAGGACAGAAAAATAGCGATTTTACAAGCACCAAAACCCACTACCAAGAAGGAAATGATGTCCTTTCTGGGTACAACTAATATTTGTTGGAGCTGGATTCCAAACTATGCCTTGGAATCTGCACCACTGACTAACCTGATTTATAAAAAGCCTATGGCAGCACAGGATTTGTTACAATAGATACCAGAAGCAGAATCTGCCTTCTGCAAACTGAAACAGTTAATAGCATCCTCACTAGTTTTGGGATTACTAAACTATCATAAACGTTTTTTCCAAACTGTAGATTGTAAGCAAGGTTATATAACATCAGTGTTAACACAGCAGCATGGGGACAAGCAACGGCCTATTGCTTATTATTCATCACAACTGGACCCAGTGGCACAGTCTTTACTTCACTGTGTACAAGCAGTAGTTGCAGCTGCAATGGCAGTACAGGCTTCGGCCTCAGTAGTGTTGTTCCACCCTCTCACATTGAGAGTGCCTCATGCAGTTGCAATTATTTTACTACAAGAAAAGGTAGCATATCTTTCCCCTGCTAGGCATCTTTCCTGTATGACTATATTGTTGAGCCAACCTCACATGACAATTGAATGATGTACGACTTTGAACCCTTCTACCTTGCTCCCAACCCCTGCAGATGGCATACCACACAGCTGCCTGCAGGTGATTGAGCAAAAGACACTGCCTAGAAAAGACCTTATGGATGTTCCCTTGGATGATGCCGAGGTGACATACTACGTGGAAGGCTCATGCAAAAGGGGTATTGCAGGACAGAACCTAGTGGGATATGCAATAGTTTCTGACACAGACATTATAGAAGTGAAATTTTTGCCACATAGTTTATCTGCACAGGCAGCAGAATTGATTGCCTTGACATGTGTGAACAGTTTTACTGACAGCCAGTACAGTTTTTCTACTGTACATGTTTTTGCTCAACAGTGGAAAAATCGAGGAATGATAACATCTACTGGCAAACCGATTAATCATGCACAGTTTATTTTAGATCTTTTAGAATCTGTTCAGTTACCTCAAAAAGTAGCTATTTGTAAATGCACAGCTCATACCAAGCAACAGGATAGGATTTCAAAAGGTAATGCGAGAGCTGATACAGCTGCAAAGCAGGCAGCATCAGAAGCATTTCTTTTGAATGAGGAATTACAACCCTCTGAGATTTTAGACTTAGAAATGTTAAAAACAATGCAAACACTTACTATGCAAACTGAAAAACAAAGATGGGTAAAACGAGGAGCAATTCTTGAAAAGGGGCTGTACATCTCTAAAGAAAGGAAACCAATATTGCTATCTAATTTGTTTAGATATGCAGCTTTGTTGAGCCATGGGCAGAGCCATGTCTCAACAGGGGGGATGGTACAGTTGGTGAACCAAGTGTTCACGACATATGGCTTCTCAAATTACTCTAAAAAATTCTGCGCGGTATGCCACGTTTGTAATAAAAATCATGCACAAGGGGCGTTAAAGCCCAAGCAAGGGTGTTTCCCTACACCACCGTATCCATTTCATACTATCTGTATGGATTTCATAGAGTTGAATAAATGTGAAAATAAGAAGTATTGTCTTGTCATTGTAGATATGTTTTCCAGATAGATGGAAGCCTTTCCGACTAAAAATCCAGATGCTGCAACGGTGGCCAAAGCCCTTGTCAAAGAAATCATCCATAGATTCGGCATTCCAGAAAGGATCTACAGTGACAATGGCATGCACTTCATGAATCAGACCATACAACAGCTAAGTAAATATTTCGGAATTTCTTTAAAAAATCATTGTGCGTATCACCCTCAATCAGCAGGGCTAGTAGAGAGGCATAATGGGATTTTAAAGAGTAAGCTAAGAAAATTAATATCAGAAACACAGAGAAATTGGATGTACTGTCTGCCCCTGGCACTGTTGAGCATGAGAACTATTCCGAATGCAAAAGATTGACTCCTTTTGAAAAGCTCTTTGGAAGGGCTTACTATATACCTCAGTGGAAATCTGTCATGCCCGCAGACCAGGAAGCTGATGGTACATTAGCAGAGTATATGTGTAAGTTATTAAATTCTAAACATTTGTTGCAGTTAAATTCTGTTTCAGATAAAGAACGAACCAGACCGTCAGAAGTGGTAGTGCCCCCTGGAACTTGGATTTGGCTGAAGGTGGTCAAAAAGAAGAATTGGGCATCTCCAAAGTGGGAAGGTCCATATCAAGTGCATTTGTCAACACCCACTGTAGTCAAGATCGTGGAGCATGCCTCTTGGATCCACCTGATGCACTGTAAATTAGTTAAAGACTTTGAACTAGACAAAAATCTTGTCACATGCCAAGAGCAAAAATGATAGAGTCCAGAAGAAACAGGAATGCAGAACAACCCTTTCCTCAGACGTATTGCGTAATCATCCTGTTAACTGTATTTGTGACAATAATCTTTTTGTTGTGGCCTTTTCTTTTCCCAGCCATACAGACTGAATTGAATAAACGTGAAGCGTTATCATAAACTGGCATCCAAACTTTAACATTTACCAGGCAATTAAATATGTGTATGCTGAGACTTTCAAAGTTTTGAATTGCTGGATTTGCATACCGTTGCCGACAGCATACGGGGGGTTATTAATGACTACAGTCCCCCTAGGGGTCAATGAGACCTGGGAAAACTTGATTTATGATACCTCAACCATTACAGCACAAGATAAAATAGCATTGCACTTGTCTGTTCCACAAAAGGGAACTGTGTGTTTTTATAAAAATGATACCGTTCAGGTGGGTTGGAGCAATTGCAATGTGACTGTTCCTTATAGATGTTATACTAAAGGAAACAAAGTAGATCTTTATTGTAATACAAACTATGACTGATTTCTTGGATTGATGCACAAAACACTTGATGAAGTAAAACATAATTCTATTCTTTATAAACAGTTGTCTATAATTGATAGAAAAATGTTTCATGCAGGGCGAGTGTACATTCATAGCAAGGTTACTACTAAAGTAGAGGATTGTTATTTTGTGTGTGGCAGAAAGGCATACAAATGGTTACCTGAGAATTGGTCCGGCAGTTGTTTTTTGGGTTACCTGGTTCCAGCCATATGACACACTGCAGTTTTGCCTCATGGGAAAATTCTAAATGTCCGAGAAGTCGTCAAGAAACCTGTAAATCCAGTAGGACAAATTGATGTGCGTTGGAAAGGCCATCAATCTCTAGGCAAAGGACTGACACATATGGACTTGAGTGATAGCGTTATATCGTGGGCAGGCATATTACCAGCATATGGAGCAGTGAAATCAATCTGGGAGCTGAGAAAACTGTCGAAACTTCTCGAAGTAATGAGCAACGCAACTTTTTCTGCTCTTGAATTGGTGACTGATGAACTGAATGCTGTGAGAACTGTAGTGCTCCAAAACTGCATGGCTCTCGACTTCACCCTAGTGGCGAGAGGTGGTACGTGGGCTTTAATCCAAGAAGAATGCTGTTCGTATATTCCTGACCATAAACATGAGATAGACAATCATCTTGAGGTGATTCAGCAAGTGTCGGCCACGACCAAACCAGGCCCAAACCCACTGACGGACTTTTTCCAGAAATGGTTTGGGGGGTGGGGTACCATCCTAATGAACCTCCTGATTGCCATTTGCCTAGGTATGCTTCTACTGGGAGTATGTGTTTGTTGTGGTATCCCCTGCATGAAAAGACTGGTTAAAGACCTAATAGACATTTCATTTTCTGAAACCTTATATCAAAGTACTGAGTTTGAAGAACTGTTAAAAGACTAAAAATGCTTTCATAAGTTTAAACTAAATGACTCTCTTAACTGCAAATCCTGAGTGGAAGAGGTTAGGAGAAGAAAACCAACTGCTTATTCTTATTTTGAAAGTAGATTAAAAGTATAAATAGGGGGAAGTGTTAGAAAAATATGTATTAATGTGTGTATTAGCAATATGCTTAGTGCATTTAGAACTTGAAAAGAGTTAACACATTTATTCTATTTCATACTGCATAAATCTGTACAAACTGCAGTTGCTTTTTGACCTTGTACTGTCAGCTAAATCTTGCTTGTGCCTTGGAAATTTACTGAGAAGCAGATGATTTCTGCTTGCGTTAGGAAAATAATGAATAGAACAATACTGCTTGTATAAAACTTAGACAAGAAGTTCCGCTGTGCTATGAGAACATACACAGCTGTAGAAGTAACAGATAATTAGGACAAAGCCTGCTTGAAAATATGAACTGCAATCAGCATTTGCTTGTATCTGTATTAGAAAAGTACCTTGAAAAGTAACAGTGTACAATAGACACTTGTAAATGAAGTACTGGTCACCAAGGCCAGGTTGTTTTTCTGAAAAGTTTCTCACAAATCTAGTCATGTCAGCAGAAAATCTGAAGTAACACCTGCTGTAGTATAATGTTTAAAGTTGTGTTTGATTACATCAGCTTAGAAGGCCATGTCTTGTAAAACAGTATAAGAATGAACATACTTCCTGTTAGTAGTTAGACAAATCCTTGTATTTGCATGCTTTTGTCTCCTTGCTGCAAGTAAATTCAAGTGCCTTAACTGAACCTTATGTGTATTGGTCTTTGAAGTTTTTTCCTTTGACAAAAAACATGACATGCTGAAGAAAAAAAATAGTTTAACCCCCCCCCACCAACTTTTTCAAAATACATTTTTTATCTTTGTGCCTGATGCTTGCAGTCTTTATTTGGTTGTATTTTCCACACAATTCCTTTAGGGTATAGCTCTTGAATTTTCTTTCAAAGCCATCCTCATCTCTGTCAATACTATGTTCAACCAGTATTTTAGGCAAAGGATTTGTCCTCTTCTTCATACCTTCTGAAAAACAATACTTATTCAGCAGAGGTATGTATGAATTTGCTTGTTCCTTGTCAACTGCTTTGTGATCTCTTCTGCTTGCAAAATCTCATTCCTTTTTACTTATACAATATGAGTGAAGCCTGCACCTTATATTCTATAGCTCCAAAAATTGTGTTCTGCCATCACAAAACATCCTTCTACAATTTTTTTCACTATTTTTTTTATTTTTAATTTTTTGCAAGGGGATCGTATAACTCCATGTTCATACTATTTATTGCTGACATATCTGTTGCCCTCATTCAATTTCTCTTCACGTTCCAGTATCTTCTATTTTTGTTTAATTTTTTTCCTATAATAACTTTCCCCACCTAGAATTGAATCACTTATTTTACTCAACATTTTTGTTCCATAAACTTTAACCAATATCTTCAGCAAGCCTTCATTCCACAGTTTATCCAGCCATCTCAAACTATTCAAGTCTCATTTCTAGTCAGTCAGTTATTGTCCCTTTACTTGTAAATATTTAGAAGGATCTCCTTCTTCCATGCAGGTTATGCCAAGCCCTGCTATGACTCTACTGTAGTCCTTCCTTCTCCATATATCTGCCATACCTTGCTAGTGTCTCTCTTTATCTATCAATATAACGGTCTACTTTTGCCACTCCAAACACCTTTTATTAGGATTCCCAGAAAACACAATACAGACATGGAGGAATATGCCTTTTATCTTTTTATCATCACTGTCTTAATTGTCTTATACCTCTTTAACTTTTCCAGTTCTACTGCCAATTAATTGGCAAATGAAGATTTGTGACCTCTCATCTCTTCAGTTCATTCTTTTGCTTTCATGCACTTCTATATTTCCTTCCCAATGTCTCTTATTTCCCAAATAAGTCAGCATATCAATGTCTTGTAACCCTGTACCTTGGTCATGCCTTTGCCTTCCTGTCTTCTTCATACCATTGAAGTGGACATTTCTTTAATAATCATTGATCCCAACACTGCTCTAGAAAGCTTTAAGTGAGTACTGTATGTCTTATATTCAAATCCCTTGTCATTCATCACCTTTGAGTTATCACTTTTCTCATGACTTTTCTGTAGTTGTTCCAAGGCAAACCAGAACAAACAGGAGTACAATGTGAACCCCATGCAAGACTCATTTTAATATAGTTTTTAACAAAATTATCAGATATGTAGGCTCATTACTTTGTTTCTAGCCATTTTAAAAAAAATCCTTCTGCTGTCACACAGCTAGCATGCAATCCTACACAAAGATATAACTTTTAGCAATCACAACAGTTTGCAGCCATGTTCCATTCATCCAAAATTTATTCCGTCCCTGACTATGGGAAACATTAACAGCAGTGCTCTGCATGTTATAAGTATGTTGTCTTAAGGAATGCAATGAAAGGAACAAATTCTGATCCAGAGACAATTGCACAGATGAATTAGCTTGAAAGTACACTGTGCTCCTATGGAAGTACAACTTCTGATCTTGTCCATGTTTCAATATTAACATTACTTGTTTGGGTACATCAGTAACCATTACAGAGCATGCTGGTGCATGCATGCACATGCATGCACTCATGTACAACCATACATACACACACTACCATACACACATCATGCACGCAAGCGCACACACAAACACATGTGCACGTGCGCACACACACACACATATATACACTCACATAAACACACTAATGCTCATACACATGCATGAATGCACAGACACGTATGCACACACACACTCACATAAATACACACACCTACACATGCACACACGCACTCACATGCACACAAATAAACTCACATACACACACACACACACACACACACACACACACACACACACACACACACACACACACACACTCAAGCACACACACACACTCACATACGCACATGTGTGTGCTCACATATACACACACTCACACACACATGCACAGAAACACACACCCACATGTGTGCATGCACACATACGTACACAGACACACACACTCACATACAGACATACACACACACTCACACACACACACACACACACACACACACACATACACACACACACACACACACACACACACACACACACACACACACACACACACACACAGATGCACACAAGCTCACATTCACACACAAACTTGCAGACACACACACATGCAAAAACATAAATGTCTGCCTTCTTGTCTGTATAGATCTGACTTGGCAGTATTTTCTCATTCTCTTTTATTGGCTTATCCTCTTTAAGGTTATTTGTGTTAACAAGTGTATCCCTGCAACTAATGGATACAAGCAAATGAACCATTTTTCTCTATGACACCAGTCCATGGGTACAGCACTGCATTTATATAAAAAAAAAACAGAATATGAAGTCTGAAGAGACAGAAATGTATTCAGGAATGGGCAAACATGACATCACAATTCAGTTAAGTTTTTGAACTGCACTTATGGTTCTTTCTCTAGTTTCATTTTAAGTAGAATGTGCACTTTTTTAACCTTTTTAAAGTACTTCCTCCCTGTGTGGTATACAGAATGCATCACTCTATACCCTATGCATGAAGTGAACTCCATCCTTGACAACCCATAATGCTGTGCAATTGTAAGTTGCAAAACACTATGCTGCTATGCCTTTACCAGTCTTGTTTAGTAACCCATACCATCTACTCAGCAGCCTTCAGTAGACATTAGACATTAATGCAATGCAGTGCTAGTATGCTGTTCACCATTCATTTCTATTTTCGGCATACTAGACTCCAGCTGAGGCCTATGATCAGGTTTCTCAACTGTGTGTGTGTATCTAATAACTTCACAAACAAGACACCTTCTGAACAATGTCTGGTTTGTGTGGCAGATGGCAACTTTGAATCTTATCCTATGTTTTAATTTAAGTCACATTGGTGAGCTCAAACATAGCATTTACCTCTCGCTCTCCCAGGAGTAATCAAAGCTGCCAGAAGAACAAAAATAAGTATCATTTTCCACTTCTGATGATTATTTTTTACTGCATTTCATAAGAATCCTGTATTTTTGTTGCATTTCTTGCACTTTAGTAGAGTTTCAAATCTGAACTGTCTCCACTGCTGCTGTTGCTATAGTACTTAATTACATTCTGTCTGCTAATTTTACAGGACTGTAGTATCTAGATTGTGTGGTTTCCCTGCACTTGAGCTCTAAAACCAGCATTTTTACATGAAGAGGGTTTTCTGACTGCACTCTTGCAGAGAAGCGTGCTGTAGAAAATCTATCTGAGTTTTGGACTGCTGGCTGAAAGCTTATAGTGTATTTTCCTGATTGGTCTGCAGACCTTACTGTTGTAAAGCTTGTTTTTTTTCTGATTCTGTATAAGCCCAGTGCTTGTGCTAAGCTGCTCTGCATGCAAAGGCAGTTAGCAGTGCCCTGTATAGACACAAACACCTTCAAGTTAAAATGTCCCTTAAAATCACTATCTCTGCTACCTTCTCCAATCTCCTTCCTCCTCTAGGAGCATCAGAATTGTGCACACAGCAGCATCACCTTGTTGGGGCACTGCAGTTCACACTGAGTATAGCCCCCATTCTTCATCCGTGTGCTATCCTCCCAGTCCAGTTAAATGTCCCCACTCTTTTCCCTGGTTATACCCTGAAACCATGGATGGATACATTCCTGTTCTCTCTGTGCCAGCCTGGTAGACATGAGCATCCTGAGGCAATGTAGCAATTGTCACATGTATACTGACACCCACTTAATCCTGAAACAAACACAGTATATGACGGATGTGGTTATACTACGAAAATTGAGACATGGCTCACAGATACTGACAAATGACAAGCAGGTTGTTAACACATGCACATCATTTCCCTAGTCAAATAATGTCTCAACACATAAACTAAGATCAAAAATCCCAAATACGGACATGCTGAGTCCAAGTAACAAAGGTAACAAGATGTAGTTTATTACATCCACAAGTCACATCCACAAGTCACAAAGCTTTCGGGAAACCCCTTCTTCAGTGTGTAACTTTGAATAAAAAGCAATTTCATTTCCTTTTAACTGATATCAATTTCCTGTTAAAACAATCAATTAAGGCACAGCCCAATCATAATTAAAAAGTAATTAAAAAAACAATAAAATAATACAATTAAATCTGTTTCTTTTTAAGTATAGGTTTGATACTTACAGCTGTATTTAAGCCTGGTTTATTACCTGCATTTAACAAAGATATCCATTCACATTCACATACTTCAAGGTCATTATTTAGATCACTGCCCCTTCTTAAACCTAACATCTATAACTCTGAAATGAACCTATGTTCATGGCCACTTTCTTCCATATGTTTGGCTAACGCATTAGTGGTTACATTTCTCCTGATTATGGATTTATGTGAAATGTTTTATAGGTAAAATGTATGAAAAGGAAGAAGTTCAGAAACAGGAATGATGTGTTAAAAATCTGAAGGCACTAGGGCAGAACTGAAAAAGGAAATTACTATGGATGAAATGTAAGACATAATAAAAGAAGTAAGTTATGAGTTTTACAAGCAAACAGAGATGGAAGAAAATGTGGTTTCTGTAAAGAATTAAATAAATGGTTAGATAAAGGCATAGTTCAGAAAGAAATATCTAGCAGTATGATAAACTTATATGGAAAAAAGATAAAAAGGACAGATAAAAAAGAAACTGGAGACCTACTATACCTTGGAGAATACCGATTATAAAATATTTATGAAAATAATACAAAAAGGTGAAAAATGTGTTGACTGAAGTGATAGGAAATAGTGTGTTTGGTATAAAAGGAAGAGAAATAAAGGAAATGTTAATAATAGTAATAGAAATAGTAAGTATGATCTGGACAGAAAAAAATATGAGCTAAGACTGATTACATGCGTTGCAGAGAAGACAAATTTTAATAAGGCATGAAATGATGTCAGAACTTTTGGAACCATGTGGAGTAAGTAAAATAGAAGAAGTTATAAGAACTTGTTATAAAATTCATAGGTGAAGATATTTGTTAATGGATATGCAGGAAAAGAGATCAGGGTAAGAAGGGGGATTAAGCAGGGTGTCACTTAACTAGGAGTATTTTTGTTATAGTAATGAATGCAATTACTCATAGGTTCATCGGTAGGTACTAGGCTACCGGACCAAGGGTCTAAGTAAGCCTACCAACAAGGTTCCCTGGCTTATGCCACCCAAGAAAGTTAATTTCCTGTGCCCCTGTCGAGCAGAGCCACAGAGGTGATCCCCGGGGTGTATTTCCTATTTCCCATCCACTCATCAAGATTTTTCTTGAAAGTGCTAATGAGGAACTTTGCTTGACATAGATGGATAGCTTGTTCCAGAGTACAGGACATCTCAGGGAAAGGAATCTATCCCTCCAGCATGTCCTGTTTATTGTGGTGACTAGGTTTAGGTCCTTAGAGCATGTAGCTCAGAGGGATTAGGATTACTTTAGGTGTAACATGTCCAACAGCTCTTGGTTTAACATAGCTTTATATGTTAGGCAGAGATCTCCTCACAGTAGGAGATATGCTACAGATTAAAGCTGGTGTTTTTTAAGATGGTCAGTGTAGGAAATCTGTTTGAGGCCAGTAATCCTCTTTGTGAGGTACTTCTGTGGCCTTTCCAGTTGCTGCAGATGTCTTGTGAGGTACATTCCAAAAGGGGTGTTCTACTCTATAATGGGTCTAATGAGTGCCGAGTAGAGGGGAACAATGACCTCTTTTTTCCTGGATGAGAACCACTTTTTGATGAGGTGAGCCACACAGAAGGATTTCCTGACTACTGTGGCAATGTGATTATCAAAGGAGAGACTACTGTCCACCTGGGTCCCAAGGTCTCTTATCACACATTCGGCATTAAGTAGACTGTGGTTTATGTGGTAGTTCATGGGTGCAGAGTTTTTACCAAAGGGGATGACAATGCACTTTTTGGGCATGAGGCCATGCCTCTGACAACATGCATCTGTCTCAGTGAGGCCCTTCTGTAGGATGTCCACATCATTTGGGGACTCGACTATGAGTCCTAGTTTGCAGTCATCTGCAAACTTCTTTAGCCAGAGGCCTTCTGTGTTTGCCTGCGCTTAAGAGAAGTAGATACCAAACAGGAGAGGTCCCAGGACTGAACCCTATGGTACTCCACTTGTCACTGCTTTGAAGTCAGATTTGGTGTCTGCAACTTTTACAGTTCTGTCAGTGAGCCAGTTGGCAACCCATCTTGTGATGTAGGGATTTATACCTAATTTAGTGAGATTAGCTATAATTCCAGAATGGGGGATGGTGTCAAAAACCTTAGTGAGGTCAAGATAGGCTGTGTGAACCACCTTACCCTCGTCTACGGCTTTGGTGACTGCCTCAAAGAAGTTAATCAGGTTCAGAAGGCACAATCTGCCTTTCACAGATCTGAACTGGGTGGGGTCCAGAGTTTGGAGGTTACCAATGTCTTTGTTTATGAGTTTCATAATGATGCATTCCATGGTCTTGCAGACCAGGCTGGTCAGGCTAATAGGGCGATAGTTCCCAGGATCAGTGGTGGCTCCCCCTTTATGGAGTGGGATAACTGTTGCTGTGCGCCACTCAGTGGGCACAAAGCCTAATGTGAGACTATGATTGAACATGGTGCTTAGGTGGGGAGCCAGTTCGTTCTGAAGTTCATGTAAAATGCAGCCTGGGATGTTGTCCGGTCCCATGGATGCTGTGTTTTTGGTTTTAGAGAGTGCAGCTTTTACCTGCATAGATGTGATTACAGGGACTCTGCATTCTTCTTTTATACATATAGGCCCTTTAGGGGGTGAGAGGGGGGGTAAAATTAGCACTGAACCTATCTGCCAGGATGTTGGCAATATCAGCTGGTGTTGTAATTTTTGTGCCATTGTGCTGTAACTCAGAGCAGATCTGGGTGTTGCCATTGAGATTCTTGACATAGCTATAGAATGCTTTGCGGTTGCCCTTAGAATCAGTGGCAATTTTGTTTTCATAGCTAGCTTTGGAGAATCTTATAAGGGATCTCAGCTTCTTACTGAGGCTGACCAGGGAGCTCCTCCACTCATGGGATTTTACTCTATTTTGCAACAGTTTCTTCCTTCTGTTCCAGAGTTTGTTTATGGCAGGGGACCACCAGATTGGCTTCCTTTTTTGGAGGATAGCATCTTGGTTCTGTTGGGATAGCACAATCTATGCACTCGTGTAAGTGCTTATAGAGTGCATTTGTGTAGGATTCAGCAGTTGTGACTGTATTTTCCATCTGCATGGGTGTCATGAAGTTCACCACTTCTGTCTTAAAAAGCATGAAGTTGGCTTTGGAGAAATTTTTTACCATGGTTTCCTTAATGGTGGGTGGGGGCGGGATGCGGATAGCTAGGGTTATTAGCTTATGGTCGGATCTGACCGATGAGTTGATTTCAGGTGTGGAACACTGGTCACTCATGTTGGTAATGACTAGGTATAGGATATTGTTGCCCCTGGTGGGGGTGTGGATAAATTGATCCAGGGCATTAAAATTTCTGAATTTCAGAAATCGTTGAGCAAAGGAGT
Source organism: Protopterus annectens (assembly GCF_019279795.1). Classification (NCBI taxonomy): domain Eukaryota; kingdom Metazoa; phylum Chordata; order Ceratodontiformes; family Protopteridae; genus Protopterus; species Protopterus annectens. The sequence goes on along the minus strand of NC_056731.1, from coordinate 119,747,507 downwards.
TGGTCCATAAGTAGTTTTCCCAGCTAATGGTGGGGTAGTTGAAATCACCCATTATTAGGGTGTTTGGTTGAACCCTAATATTTTCCAGTATATCAAAAAAAGAGGGGTGGAAATCCTGGGGCATGGTGGGGGATCTGTAGCAAGCTACAATTTGGATTGAAGTTTTGTCCAGAGTTAGTTGCACTTGGATAACCTCGGATGCATTATGCTGCTCAACTAGCCTGGACGTGTGGATATCCTTAATGAATATGGACAGACCTCCACCTTTGGTGTTCTGGTCCAGGTTAGAGGGCCGAAAAGTGTGGTATGAGTTATAGCTTGGTAATGCAGGGGTGCTCTCTAGAGCCTTGAACCATGTCTCAGTCAATGCACAGATATCAATGTTCTCCATTTTAAGGAGTGCCTTCGTGTGAGTGCATTTTGAGATTTAGACTCCTAGCATTGAGTAGCATTACCCTCACTTTTTTCTTGCCTGTTCTTGTTACAGTGGTGAATTTGTCATTTGAACCTTGACTAAAAAAGGCACTATAGGGGGGGCAAGAGCCTTAGCCAGTATCCAGAATCCCAGGGGTGACAGATGCAGGCCATCTCTGGCAAAGCATCGTGGTCTGTCGACCATGTCGTCCCAGGCAGATACTGGATCCCCTTAGAATGACACCAGAAGCTTAGTCAATTGCTGAAGTCAATTATTTTGTCCTTGTACTGCAGTATCATTCTGGGTGATGGCAGGATGCTACTCAGGGCAAGGGTCATACCTGCCTGGGCTACAAGACTGGTGAGCTCTTTCATGTCTCTTTTCATGTAGTCCAGAGAGGTACATCTCAGGTCGTTCACACCAACATGGGCAATGACAGAGTCATATTTGTACTTGTGGACTGACCTGAGGGTGTGGGTTATGTGGCGGATCTTGGCACCTGACAGGCAACTAACAGTAACCTTCTCCTTGTTTAGCCTGGTGAGTGGGACATCAGTGTGCGTAACTATAGAGTCACCTATGACTAGTGTGTTGGGTACATTGGTTTGCCTTATGGGTGTGGTTTATTGGCACAAGGAGTCTGTGCGCTATGTGTCATGTGGGTAGTGTTGGGGGGTTGGAGGTTGCTTGCGTTTCTGCTTTGGAGGTTTCTGTTGCTTGAGCAGATTATTATTGAGAGACTCAGTGAATGTTCTTGTGTTTCTATGTGTGGATTTTGGTGGTGTAGGTTTAGTGGGACTATGTGATGAGTGTGGTGTGGTGCAAGTGTTTACCTTCTCCTCTTGACTGTCAAGTTCAGTTTTGGTTGGAGAGAGCTTTACCTCCAGTTTGGCTAGATAAGTGCATCTCTCACAGGTTGTGGTGTTGGGTGGTAGGAGGAGAGGGTTGCCTGGGTAGATGAGGCAATTGATATATTGCCTCAAGATGCCCAGATTCATCAGATAGACAGGAGAGAACACTGGGAGCTGACCCTTGGACATGCCTGAATAAAAAACTACTTTCCTCTAGACAAGTGAGGAAAGTGAGTATAAGAGCTGTTTTTCTCTAAGCCAGTGAGGAAAGTACAAAAACTGTTTTCCTCTAGGTAAAGAGGAAGGTTGAGTGCTATAGTAATTTGTAGCTTATTTAGTGTCTAACAACATGTTCTGAACAAGTGCTGAGCACGAATAAGCAAATTCAAGTTTTATGTCAGAAATGGATGAAGTATGTTGAAAGATGGAAAAGGAAACTAAGATTCCCGTCTACAGATAATTTGGTTATCGTAGCAAAACAATAGAGGATGGATGAATGAAAGAGTTACAAAAATTAAAAAGCTATTTAAAAAGTTGGGTACACAATTAGTTAAAGGAAAAACTAAGGTGCTTGGTGACATAAAGAAGATTAATGGAATTTATTATAATAGGAAGGAAATTAATATATTAGGCATTAAAACTTGGGAATATTAAAACATAATGAATCAGTGGAAAGAGTGCAATTGGAAGAAATAAAAAAAATACTTACATGGAAAAGTTTTAATTTACCATATAATAAAAAGGTGTATACGTTAAATGCATATATATATTGGGAAAAAGGAACCACTACAAACATTTTTGAGTTTTATATGGTGACTGAGACACATTTAAAGAGAAATATACAATAAAAAGAAGAAGGGGTTAGGTCTTTTATGTGTGTGTGTGTGTGTGTGTGTGTGTGTGTGTGTGTGTGTGTGTGTGTGTGTGTGTGTGTGTGTGTGTGTGTTTCACATCCTTACACCTGTTTTGGGATATGAATAGTATGAAAAAGCACGGAGAATAAAATGGTAGGAAAATTGTTATATGAGAAGTACGAAGAGACAGTGAATGAAAGCATCACTGAAGAAATGTGTGAGGAAGAAAGTGATATGGTAGAAACAAGGGAAGAAGAACATGTATAAATATAGTGGAGGTAGTGGTAATGAGGTAATTAAAGAAGGAGATGGCATTTTTCTGTTCTGTTGTGCAAATCCAAATGGAAAATGAATATGTTGCCTTGGAAAAAAAAAAAGGTTAGAGCACTGAGTTGTAGACAGGAGAAGGACAAGATGTAGGAAGATGTACAATTAATAGGAGGAAAGATTAGAAGGAGAAAGATAGGTAAGAAAAAACAAGGCTTGCCTGAGGAGTTAAACTAGGATGCCCTTCAGCATATGTATGTTTTTATTTACGATGAATACAGTAATACAAACACATAGATGTGAAATACAAAAAGCAAGATGAAGATGGAAAAAAAGGTTATAGAAGTGGTGTGTCTGTAATATACAGATGACCTAGTTATTATGACAAATGAGGGGAACAGTGATAATAATTGAAATTGGATTAAAAAAGAGATGGTTTAAAATTAAAACGTTGAAAAGTAAGAAGTTTGGTGAAACAAAAGACATTGAGTAGAGCATATTTTACTAGAATAGAAATGTCTATTTTAAAAATAAAATTTGGTGAATTTGAAAAAGGATTTGTTCAATGGAAAGAAATAGTGGTAAGAAATCAAGACTTTAGTATTCCAGTGAAAAGCTTTTTTTTAATCTTTGAACAAAAAATGTATATGCATTAAACACATATATACTATGAAAACTAGCATATGTGGTAACATAATGCATATGATTTCTGCAAAAATGGGGAAACAATTGTTAGAAATATTCTTTAGTTTTATTTAGAGATCAAGGCCGAAATTCGCTAAAATGGAAATTGTACATAATGGAAAAAAGATGGAGGTTTGCATTAAAAATGTAAATTTGACTTCAGTGCATCTTTTTGGGTATTGAAAATTGAAGGAGAAGGAAACTAAAATAAAAGGAAACTACTACATATGAGATATGGGGGAGTTTAAAAAAAATAAGGGGGGAGAAAAATAGACATCAGGAGAAGACATGAAAAAAGAATAAATTATCGAAGTTAAAGGTTGATAAAATTAACAAAAACAGAAAGGAAGTGTATAACAGTATAATTGAAAAATATTATTTGCTACATCCTTGGAAAGAATTCAAAGTGTATATTACGGATGCTGTGAAACAGAATGAAAAGTATTTGATGTTTTTTATCAATTTGGAGTCTTTTTATGGAGAATATTTTTGGGTAATTGTCAGTGAAAGGTAATATGAAATGCAAAGTGATAGAGGAACGAAAGCTTAAGATGTATAAGAAACATCAAAAACACTGTTTACTGGAATTCTAAAAATGAATGAACTGGTTGGCATTAACATTTCAAAATGAGTATAAATAGGAAAGAGTCAGCAATGCAAATATGGATATGATGAAAAATATGAGAAGGAAATGAAATGTCAAATTGAAAAAACTGGATATGATTTTGCTCATAGCTATACAGGTCCTGCGGAAAGGAAATGTGGCAAATTACTGCAGAATAAAAGTAGAAATTATATGTTAGATGAAAAAAACGGATGGATGAATGTTTAAGGAAGGATAGGGAAATACAAGAGATACAAGAGAAGTTAAAGGAAGAAATAAGCAAAGGTTTTTAATGTAGTGACAATATGATTATGTTCATATGAAAAGTGTAAATATTAATGTGAAACTAATGACCATACAGTATCAAGATGTATGCAAATAAAGTGACCCCTACTCTGTTTGAGAAGTGCATTGGGATCGTTGTATATCCACCTGAGCTACCACAAATTCTGAAAGATGGGAGCTGACTTTAATGTCTCAATTGAAAAATGGCACACTACGAAGTGCAGAAAACCCTTAAGCTGCACTGCAGTATCAATAACAGAAAATTAAGCCAAGCACCTCGAACTGGAGTAAGACACAGAAACTTCTGTTTTTTGAGCCCCAAAGACAGGTGTGCTTACCTGTTGAGCCACTGACCTTGTCAAAGTCATGCTAAAAGAATTGTATTGCATTTCTTAAATGTTTTTCACAATCTGATTCATGCTTTCCACCTGACCATTCAATTGTGAATATTTTGGACATGAGGTAATATGGTTAATGAAATTATTTGAACATTTTGCATATAAGCTGTTGCCCATTTTAGGACATCACTTTTTCAGAAATTCCATGTCTTGAAAACTACGATTTTAACATACTGATTGCTGCAGTGGTTGTAGTGTCTCTGAGTTGTTCTTTGAGGATATGGCATACAAGTCATTTGTATCACTGCCTATTTCATGGCCAAACCCACCACTGCTCTGGGGAATGGGGATACGTCAATCATGGCAAGTGCAGATTGTGTATGTACCTTATGACAGTCATCCTAGATGTCTACCATAGATATACACACACACACACACACACACACACACACACACACACACACACACACACACACACACTTGTGGCCCCAGGGCATAGTAGTTTTCAGGGCACCAATGGCATCATTAGCTAACATTTTCAGAAACGTGACTATTGCAGAAATGTAGCTTACCATGGAGTGCACAAGGTCAATCACAGCATTGTACTTAGCCTCCACTGCCTCCTAAAGGTTTCACACACCGACTATCTCCCTTTCCATGTTGTTGCAGCAGATTGTGCCCAGATTACAGCCCTGCACATATGTGAAGTGAGGCCAAGAGTTGTATACCTGTGATGGATGATACCATGTTGCATCACTAACCTACTTTATAGTGGGAATCTGAACAGCAGAAACAATGTTTTTGTCCACCTCTTTTGGGCCACCACTAACAGTGTCCATTGCATTGCTGAAATCTTAGCCCTCTGAAATATTTAATTGTTATGCTATGCCATGCTGAGCAGTTTGTTATCCTGGGCAGTGCTTGCATACCCATCCAGAAGTTTGACAAACAGTGTCAATATGTTGTGGGACTATAACACAATACACATGTTGGTGTAATCACCAGACCCTGGCAAGGGACTGGTCTCAGTCTGTTTTAACTATTGTCCAGTCTGTACAACTGTCATAGTACAACTGGGATTCTCTAGGGTAAAAATCAAATAACATACTGTGTGATAATGATCAGCCAAGCTGTATGACCCATGACCTACAGTACCTGTGCTCTTGAGATCTACAGTGTCATAATCAAATATAGAACATATACCTGTGGCAGTGATTCTCCATGTATGGATGTTTGGATGTACCTGTCAGGGGCACAGAAGGTGGTTACTGCATGCACTGTTATAAGGTTACACACACAGTGGCAGTATGAAATTGTTTGAAGTTTCTGGCTGATATGGATTGTGCTGTACTGAAAACACTTTACTTATTTTATTATTTTTGTGCATGAATTACTTCTGCATTTATGGGTATAAAATAAATAAAAACAGAAAACAATATTACTTAACATTTTTAAATGGATTTTTAGCACCCTTTGTTAGTCTGCTTAATCTTGTCTTCTGAGCTCTGTAAAAAGAAATCTCCTCAACTGCTGCATAGAGAATACATCGAGGGTTGCTCAACTATGCCAGATGTGTGTTTTGCAATATTTCTGACATGAGTATATTTACTATAAAGCAAAGCATTGAAGTTATTCTTGTACTTAATAGGTGTGCTTGTTTCTGTACATATTTCTATTGAGATGTGCAGTATGCTTTAATTCTTTTTAAGCAGGAACACAACAAAGCATAGATTTTTCTTCTGTTTATTGTACCTAATCTGCAGTGTCTCTGCTAATAAGTATCTCTCCTTCATTTCAAGCGGAAATTAAAGGACTGCTTGATTTCCTTCCAAGCATTACATTTTTATGTCTCTGTACAGCTTGTCTCTTTAATGGATGGATATTTTCTACAACTCTTGCATACATTTCCATTGTAGTGTCTGCTTTCCACTATGCCTTGCATATTTTACTTATAGGTTCAAGTAATGTCATGTGACTTTGCTCTAAGCAACATATTTTTACATTCCCTTTAAAGAGACAGCTATACACAAGCAGTATACACACATAAAATGCAACAAATAAATTACAACATTCTTCCAGTTCAGCTTGCATTAAACAAAACATTTACTGTTACAATTGGCTGAACTACAACTATTTCATGGCAATGAGTGCTTTAACAATTTTGTGCTTAATAAATGTAAGCATTTAAGGGGATTAAGTAGAAATGTATACAGAAATAATCAAACTGTGCATTTCTCCATATCCTCTGTGCTAGTCATCCCCTTGCTACTTTAACACACTAAGTAAACTAAAGCATGTAATTTTAAAACCCAAAGAACAATCAGTCAATTAAAAAAATATTGCTGGCAAAACAAACCTGAAAACTAAACATTTAACCTTAATCTAACTAAAAGGCATAACTAATCTATAGTTCTAATAGCCTTGAATATACCCTTAACCCACACTAATAAAATAATAGCATAAAATTATGAAACATAAAAATGATTAAAAATATCAGAAGTACAGTAATAAACTCCAAGAAAGCAAATAAAATATACAAACTACATAAAATGCATTCAGTAGAAAAGTATACAATTAGTACATACTGAATTGTATTTAAAGCCATTATAAAAGACAACAATACACAAAAAAGAATGATTAATGGAATATATAGCAGTCTGCTTTGGTGATATATAAAATGTCTTGTACAACATAGTTAGGAATGCCTGCCTAGATCAAGACTATAATACCATAAGATATGTGGAGTCTGCAAATGCTATCCAGAAAGTATATTATTAAAGAAATCCACAGACATAAAAGCAAATAATGTATATACATGAAACTCAAATGACAATCATGTTCAAATCAAATTTGGAAATATATTTCAAAATGTAAAAGTATCGGTACAAAAGTTTTTTTTTTTTTTTTACTTTGCTAAAACCACTGCATTCTCACCCTGCCTTACTTCAGTATTGCTAATTAATTCAAACAAGATGATAGCTGGCTCTGGCTGTTAATTTGATAAGTTCATAGATTTGTAGGCTTATACTAAGCTTATGTCCTGGGGACCATCACAAATCTCAGCCATATATCTGTGACAGCTACTATCCAGCATTAAATTGTACATTTTCTATACATACCTCAGGTGTAAACTTGCCATCACATGTCATCCAGACTGGTTGCAAAGATTGCCTGGGAATGACTCTTCTTAATATGGAAAGGAAATCTATTTCAGAGATGAGGCATATGATGGATTAAGTACCTCCCATGTCAGTTACTACAGCTAGTATTGTTAATTTAGAAGTACTGGATCAGGTCACTAGAAAGTGTGAAATGTGTCCATTCCCATAATAGGAGTCTAGCCTTAGCTGACTGAGTGACAACTAGTGTGTGTGTGTGTGTGTGTGTGTGTGTGGGGGGGGTTCATAAATGTTACCACAAAGTGTACTCTGTGTACACTTTCCATATTCAAGAACAGTCCTGCCACAGTACTTGTGCTGTCTATTCACTCTGAAAGGTTACGCTAAGTGTACACTTTGTGGTAACCTTTATGAATCCCCCAGGAATCCTATCCAGTAGATGATTTTGTAAATCCAAATGGTGCATGCTGCTTTTACTGGCGGGTCTATATCACAAAGTTAAACATTAAAAAGAGCGAACGCTCTTAAGTTGAACTCTAAAAAATGAAACCAAATAATGTCAAACACACAAAACCATTATTTTCTGCTAAAAAAAAAACAAAAAAAAAAAACAAATACACAGACAAAGTGGGGGACTTTGCCCCCCACATACCCCCTAATTAAATATACCAACTCCGAGATTGCACCACAGTAGAGGAAATGGCAAAGTCCCAGTGATGGCCCAGAGATTTTTTTTCCCCTGGGAAAAAAATCGCTCTTCCAGCCAATCAACATTCTGTGGTTTTGATTTTTAGAGTTAGATGTAAGAGCGTTCACTCTTTTTAATGTTTGACTTTGTGATATAGACCCTTACTGACCTAGAATGCTACAGTATCCTTTGTTTGGCAGAAGGCGCTGCAAGGGAATTTTCCCATTTTTCAAGGTACAGCAACTCCAGAGATAATTATAATAGTAAAGCGGTACATGGGAAGTGTATGAGTGGGGGGGGGGTGTTGAGGGTTTTATCCACATGGAAAAGTATATTTCAGATTCAACCAGTGTTCTTTCATACATTGAATGCAAAAACTGTCTTTTTGTACTTACATTTCAAATTCTACTGGTGTTCTCTCATACGTGGAATTCACCAAGATGACTTTTCACACTTGTGACATTAAATACATAAGTGGAACATCTTGTTACATTCTCCCTCTATCAAGATGATTTTCATACTTTTCCCCTTTGATTCTGTACACAGAAAATCCAGCAAATGTACCTATTAACTTGCCCTAAGCCTACTCTCTCTTCTGTTGCTTTTCTCATTCTTATTTCTTCTTTCACTCTCTCATTGCCACCCCCACTGGAGTTATTTTCCACTGTCTTTCAGCTCATTTCCTTCTGCAGCTGTCTCAAACCACATTCCCCTCTTGTCACCAATGGTTTGTTCACCTTCCATTATTAGAGAGGCATGAATAACCATTTTCTCTTTGGTAAAGCCATGGTAACCACAACATGACATTTAATATTCTTATCTAGTGAAACTTCTGAAATTTGAATGACCTTTCTAAAATATTTGGTTGGTTGACATGAGTATACCAGTAATGACTTAAAAAGTTAAATGTCATGGGTATTCAGAAGTCAAGCAGCTAAAACACTTGTATGTCCTTAAGAATTCAGTTGCATATATCCCATGAACCACAACTAAAAGGGGTTTAAGGCACATTTGTAAGAATATCAGATGTAAATAATGTGACCTCAACAGCTAAACTAGGTTGTGTGGCTGCATCAAGATGGATTGATGGAGTAAATCCTTAGCAGGCATCACTTATGTTTTGGTGTATAGCATTGTAATATGCCATAAGAATAAATGAGCATATAAATAAATTGAAAAAAAGCTGAGAAGCTTACTTGTAAGAACTAGTGTTCATCTCTGTTCTGTACCTCATCTTTGCATTGACTGCCTTCTGAGCTCTTATTCAGGTTAGACAGTGAAGAAAATCAAAAACATGTGAGCAGGAAAGTACATTAAAATGCTACTGACTGATTTTGCCGTACAACAGTAAGTCATATATTATGTTATTCCACACTGTGTGTTGTGTATACAAGCATATGTATCTTTGTTTCAGCATGTATGTATTGGCTAGTGTGTGTGTGTGTGTGTGTGTGTGTGTGTGTGTGTGTGTGTGTGTGTGTGTGTGTGTGTGTAAATGCCTTTGTTTTCTTGTATGTGTGAGCATGAGTGCAGGGGTGTGTATGCGCGCGTGTGTGTGTGTGCGTGCGTGTGTATTCTGTGTGTGTGTGAATGCCTTTGTTTTCTTGTGTGTGTGTGTGTGTGTGTGTGTGTGTGTGTGTGTGTGTGTGTGTGTGCGTGTGTGTGTGTGCGCGTGTGTGTGTGTATGTGTGTGTGTGTGTGTGTGTGTGTGTTTGAATACATGTTTTTTCTTGCATGTGTGTGCATTTGTGCAGGGTTTTGTATGCATGCTTGTGTGTGTGTACCTTCTAGAGATCCTCTTCCCTCACTTTCATCATCTCTTTTTAGTACTGAATGGGAAAGCAGAGAGAGCTGTAGCACAAATCTTTAAGGAATGCCTGTCTCACCTCCTTTATATAAGTAAACCAACTTTGACTTCAGCTTTATTTTAGTACTTGCGAATAAAGCACTGCAAAAAAGTAAATATTTGTAGAATAAAACCAAATACTTAAATACAGTACCAATGAAAGCAACAAGTAAGAAAACTGGCTGTGTGGCTTGGTGGGTTGATGTACTGTTCTTCAGCTGCAATGGTCCTGGGACCAAAATATGGCGGAGATATAATTTTAACCTCCTATGATCTTATATCTCACTGGCCCTCTTCAAGCACAACCTTGAAGAGTGGATGGGAAACCACATATTTGTCCCAGGGGTTCCACCTGTGTCCCTCACTGACAGGGATGACAGGTGCTGACTGAGGTTTCTTTTTTGGGGATAAACTCTTGGCTAGGTTCTTAAGGGCCCCAGGGCCATTAGCCTAGTAACCTCCTATGATCCTATGAATAGTTTATATGAGTAGTGAAAATAGCTTCATAGAGTTATCAATACAGGCTAAATTAAAAACAAAAATCTTATGGGAACTCTTTAAGCAATCCAAAGTAGAATATTCCCTAAATCACCATGGTAGTAAGTTCCATAGGTGTGCAGCCAGATGAACAAAAGACCAGACGCTGAATATTTTCAGCCACACTCTAGGAACTGCTCAGTGCTGGTAAAGTAGAAAACCTTTGATAGGCAACTGAAAATAATTACCTCCTTTAGGTAAGCTGGACTCAAATCTTGTAAAGAAAGATAAAGCAGTCATAAGGAATGACTCTAAACTAGGTGTCTTAGACAAAAGCTGTAGCTTATTTGCAATACTCCTTCACAAATGCTGAAGTGGTAAATCAGAATAATTTTATTAAAATGTGTGCACCAGCAAAGATTCTGTTTTGGATGTGCCGAACTTCAGCCAGTTAGAGCGAGGTCAGTGATGAATAAACTGCAAGACATCCACTAAAGAGCCAGCACTTGCCATGCACTCCTGGTGAAAGGAAAGCTAAAGGTTCGAATAGGTATGGTAGGCAAGGGTCAAGGGTCAAGATTTTACAGGCACATCTATCCATGACTGGGAGTAGTTGCCACATCTAACATGACTGAAGTAATATAGCTACTTTGTGAAGTACTGGTAGGAAACTTAGCAGCAGAATTGTATACTTGTAACCAGGCCGGATTACCATTCCTCAGATGAAGTTTAAAAAGTCCCTTGTGGTCGTTCGCCCACTATACAACTATGAATCTAAGAACTAAGATAAACAGCATTAAATTAGATGGAACAAGAGATCACCAGGGCATGAAACACTGTTCTCAGATCCTGAGGAAGAATAAGGTGTTTAGTCCAGGTTATATTATTCAGAAGGAAGTAAACTGTCTTGACAACAGAGAGTACCTTGTCCTGGAAGAAACATGCTTAGATCATGAACACCGCACACAAATTACAACTACTGATGTCTTAAATGAATAAGTGGAAAACACATGAATGTATGATTGATGGACAGTGACACAAATGGGCATGGCATCGGTTTTGTAGTCTTGAGTAGAAAGTGATTACACATCAGCAAGTGCAATATTAACTTCAGGTAATCCTTAAGAACAGTAAAAACAAGCAGAGTCCAGAGAGAAAGAGGGAAAATTGGATGTCATCAGCATATGATTTACAAATAATTCTTATTCTAGTAACAATGTACCCAGTAGCAGAATACATATCATGAAGAAGGTGGGGGTCAGATTAGAGCAGTGAGGCACCCTGTAATTCAGGGGAATAGGCTTAGAAGAATTAGAATCAAACTCTACTGTCTGTAAGCAACCAGAGAGGTAGGAAGCAACCCCCTGAGAGCAATACCAGTAACATCTCAATCATGTTTTAGGTATTCTGTAAAGATCTAATGGTCCACAGTAATAAGCATTTCAGAGTGCTCATGGAGGACCAAGACTGAATGCAATCTTTGCTTTCCTGCTAAAAGGTGGTCAGTGGCTACTCATATGAGGGTAGTCAAAGTACTATTCCTGAGTTAAAACTGGAACGGGAAAATGTTGAAGAGTGCATGAGATGTAAGGAAGGTATGCATCTTTCAGTGCATCACTTTTTCAAAATCCTTTCCAATAAACATAAAAGTAGAGATCACATAGTAATTATTCAAGCAGTTACATCAAGCAAAAAAACATTTTAAGGAATGGGGTGTTCAATGCCTCTTAAGGATGATGAAATCACCAAGCAAAATCAGTAGTGGAAGGTGCAACAGAAGGAACCAAGAACCAAAGAGGTAAGGTTACACTGGGACCACAAAAAGGACTCGGTAAAAATAAAATTCAGTTCTATTCAACAGTTTAGCACTTTCATAAAGGTAAAGGACTTCTTCCGAACTGAGTACAACTTGCAAATACAAACATATTTATATGATGAAACAGTCGTGTGACATTCATGGTGATTCAAATTTAAAGGCACCAAGTTAAAAAATCATTTAAAATGCTACACAGTGAAATATAAATAGCAAAAAGATGTAGAATGTAAACCAGCAAAGTAAAAATAATAGTAAAAAAGCTATTTTTTTAGAAATTTCTACATGGCATATAGTCAGTTACAAATAGTCCATTACTAAAATACATTATAACTTTATAGCTGTCATTTTTACAATGTTGTTAATAGAAAAATAATCATTTATCCCTGGAGGTATTCATGCATCCAAATCTGGTTGTCAAGCAACTTCATTTCTTAGCTCCCAAGGCTCACCCCTAGGATTAACTGGGACAACTTCCGAGATGCAAAACAAATGTCCTTCCAAATTGCATTTTAACTCATGTCTATAAACAACATTAGTCTTCTTCCTCTTGGCTATATCATGTCAATGTTCATATATTCTTTTTCTGAAACCTCTTTCAGTTTTCCCAACATAAAAGAAAGTCTAGGTTTTGCATTTAGCCATGTAGATCACCCCTTTATTGGCACAATTGTAAAACTGTGTGGCTTTTATTGTGCACCCCCTTGCCTGTATGTCAATGGTTTCACAGTTGGTTATGAATTTATGCCTTTTTCCAGAAAGGTCTCCTTGCTTTATTTTTTCAGTTTCTCTTTGATGTTATTTGCTCTTTTGTATATGAAAACAGGTTTCTCACCTAGTATTTTTCTTCAGGAAAGTGAGGAAAAAATCCTCCAGTGGGTTTTTAAGATATGCATGGTTGCCTAGGAGTTCTGCTTGTAATTTAAGACCACAGCCTTTCCAAAAGTCCCCACAATGTTACTATTTTCACATATTTTTGCTTGAGAGAGTAATGGAAAAAAAACATTGTGCCTCACCCCTATGTAATTTAATTCCTTATTTCATTTAGCATTTTTAAGGTATAACCTCTCTTCAGAAACATGTAGTTACAACTTCACACTGTCAAGAACATCTCATAATTTGATATTATTTTTGGCCAGTCTAACAAATTGTCCTTAGACTCTTTTTTTGTATGGATTGATTGTAAATTGTGTAGTGGTGATAGGAGTTAGAGAGTATTGGTTTCCATTATATAGTTGTGGAAAAATTTTAGTTGTTTTGCTCTGCATAATAGTCCCATCCAGAAAGCATATTTTGTGTTGGAAAAGTGATGGCTAATTTTCAAAAAAGGGGTGTGGATATTTTATTGATTCTTAGAGCTAATTCTTGGCCCTCTTCAATAGGATGCAAATGTCATTCAATAATCTAGTATAGGGAGTACAATACCTGACATATGTGGAGATAAATATATATTTCTGCTCCCAGACACATAGGACCAAGTTAGCATATATGGGGGTACAGCCTGCCCCATAGCCATACCCTGCTTTTGCTGGTAGAATTCCTTTAAGGGTAAGCTTATTGAATTCCACTACTAACCTGGTATCATTGTTGGAAAGAAACTCACTTCCAGCCACAGCCCCCTCAAACCATTCTAACCCCTGAGTGTGAGGGATGGCCAAAAGCAAATCAATAATGTAGATGATTACAAATATTCTGTCCTGTGTATAATTCATTTCCAAGTTTACCAGAGAAATCTTATAAATATCCTAGCAAATATGAGTAGTTGAAACAATGTTTTCAGTCTGCTATCTACAGAAGAGGCCTGTGGGTAAGTTTTAAAGTCTTCTACTGCTATGAATGGCTAAATGGAGGGTCAGTGATGTTCTTATGCATCTTTGATATTCCAAAATTGGTCAGAATTTTGGGTTATTCTACTTTCAAAAAATCATATGTTGGTGCTGTTATTACTCCCTGATGTTCCTATAGGCAATATTAATCTCACTGCAGGAGAATATTGGTCTGAGTTGTTAAGTGTATTGAACATCTGACTGTAATAGTCCATAGAGTTCATAATTATCAATTCCTGCCTTTGTCGGTCATTAAGCCAGTTTGTTTAACAATTCCTTTTCACATTTGTTGAGGTTATAATATCCATGGGTTTGTGGTTTTGATGTCATTTATGCAAGTCATTTTTTTCATACAAGTGAACCACTGGATGAAGTGGTGCATTGTAAATACTTTTTTGCTGAACTCATCTTGTTTCCTAGGTTTACTTTTGGTATTATCTTTAAATATGATTCTGAAGTTTAGTTTTCTACTGTATAGTTTTAACTTAATAACAGCATCTGTTAAATTTAACCTAGTAGATGGAACAAAGGTGAAGCTCTTTTCAAATAAGATTAAATGCCTCTATTCTGTATTTAATTGATTGTAATTAAATATTTTGTAGTTGTTGAAGGTGATTAAAATTCCATCAGGAGAGGTTGCACTACTTTTACTGATACTAGTACCATCTCTTAGTATCTTCTCCACCTCCCCCATGTTTGCCCTTTTCTTTCTGTTAGCTGTCGTCTGTTGTATAGCCTTGTTTTTTTTACATTCTCTATTCTTGGTTTTTCATTGACTCTAAATATACTATCACCAGGTAGGGAGAAGCTCTTATCCCAATGATACTTCACTGTTCAGTGGTATTGTGATAACCTGACCCTAATACAAGACCCCAACTGAGGTTGAGTACAGGATGAGCCCATTCTCACAAACACATGACTAGACTGAACTATCTCTAGCATTTAACATGTATGTAAAGTCTGTCATTCCAAAGGTAGGAAGTCAAGTGGGTAAAGGGCAAGTAAGAGGTCTCTGTTACAGAAGATCCACATCTGGAAATTTTCTTTGTAAACGTAGTTTTAAAATCGATTAAATGTGAACTAAAAACCAAAGCTGCAAGCCACATCTGAAACAGTAGCCATTATAGATCAATAAAAATATATATAAACACTGGGATTTATTAACAGTCATGTTAATTACAGGTCAAAACCAGTGGACTATGGCTGACCAAGTTTGCAGAAGATTGCAAGTTGGGAGCTAACATCAATTCCCCTAGTGATGTGGACATCCTCCAAGAGGGTCTCACCTAAATGACTGGTGCCAGAAACATGACCTCAAGCTGAATACAAAAAAAATTTGTCATCATACTCTTTGGGGAGAGAAATGTCCCCACAAATTATCACATTAATAATGTCCTAAGCACGCAGTCAGTCATGAGGGATTTGGGCACCCAGACTGATAGCAGCCTGACTTTTAACCACCATGTTGCTTCCATTGTACAGAAAGCTTTCTACATGGCCCACCTCATAAGTAAGGGTACCTCATCCAGGGACAAGGAGGTCATAACATCCCAGTATTCTTCCCTTATAAGGCCCATTATTGAGTACAACACCCCATTTGGCATGTACCTCACAAAGCACATGCAGCAACTGGAGAGACCACAGAGGTTCCTCACCAGCAGAATCCAGAGCCTCAAAAATCTACCATACGCAGATAGGCTAAAAGCCCTGTCCCTTTACTCAGTTTCATGCAGACTCCTCAGAGATGACTTCTATCTGACATACAAGGTGATCTCGGACCCTGCCTTGATGGGACTTCTGGATATCTGTAAGTCAAGCTCCACTCAAGTAACCTACACACTTGGCCTGAACCTGGTCTGTGACATCAATAGGACTTGCTGGCAGGACAGATTTGTGTCCCAGAAACTCCCCCATCTATGGAATAGACTCCCTCTCCACGTCAAGCAGAGTACCTCTTTACCCCTTTTTAAGGGCAATCTGGATATGTGGATGGGAAATAGTAAATACATCCCTGGGATTTCACCTGTGTCCCTGCTGGACAGGAGCATTGGGTGCTGATTTGTCTACGCATGGGCTAAATGCTTGGCTAGGCTTATAAGGGCCTCAGGGCCAATAGCCTAGTAACCTCCTATGGTCTTATGGTCCTATGTAGACTTCACACAAATCCTACAAGATTTAAATACATTAACAAGATGGTCAGTAGCGCTCATTGAAAATGCATGCTGCTCATCTCACTTACATGTTTACAAGCACCTTTTCATGGTCAGCAGAAGTGTTGGTGGCCATGATAACATGCTGGAAAGCTTTAGCACAAAATGAACACAAAACTGCTTGCCTATAGGCAAATCTATTATGCAAGCACATGCAGAGAGCTTATATAGAAAATAACTGCAACTACATTGAAAGAATTAAGATACAGGTGGAATTAAACAGGGAGGATGTATACAGACTACAATAGGATTACTACAGAAATAAGTAGAAAGGAGGGTAAACATGGAAATGTACTCAGATAATTAAGTCAAATGTGGTTATGTAACAAAGAAACATTTTTAACATAAATGCTTTTATACTGATATAATAATTAATCTTGCTCACAATTCTTTAGATATTTTTATTAAAGTTTAAACAAATAATTTGTGACATTTCATTTAAATAGAAATACATAACAAAAAAAAGAAAATAAATAATTTCAGAAACACAGCAAAGCAACTATTTACAAGTGTCTACTGAACAATCAAATTTGTAAAAGATTTCAATAGTTAATTATTATATACATATTAATAATTATTTATTTAGCAGTTCTTTAAAATGTTTCCACATGTTGTAAGAAGTGATTGACCTACATGCAGAAATAAAAAATCATATGCAATCTATTTGAGAGGGACACAAAGCCACAGTGTAATAAAAGGGACTGAATGTGATATAAATGTTAATAGCATGCTGAGTTGAGATAACAGTTAGCAAGGACAGTGGATAAATTAGGGGATATTTGCAAAGACTGCAGTTATTGAATATATGCTGAGAAATGAATAATGCCTGGAATCAGTCAGTGTCATACTCAACATGTGCATCTTGGCAGACACATACATGTGCCAGGCCCAGGACAGATATCACAGAGCAGTGTAACAACCAGTGATGACACAGGAATAGGTATACCTACCATTTGTGTCATAAAAATATGCTTGAACAAAATACTGCACTTTCCATTTGTAATGGGTATGGATACCCTACCTTGGAGCAACAGATATTAAAATAGTAGCCTCATAATGTACCATAACTAATTTATTTGCTAAGGCACTCCTGTCTGACACAGTTATCTGACAAAGAGATGTTAACAGATTCAAACACCTACCGATGATACTAGATACTCCATAGAGCTGTGTATTGACTGCACCTACCTCAGGAGATAGCAGTGCCTCTTCCTGTCACAAATAACTAAAACTAATGTGTGAAGCAATAAAGCAGTTTTGATGATAATTTGTACAACACTAATTTGACAGAATGATAAAAAGGAAGTGCCTATGTTAATGTTCACACAACTGTGAGCAGTCCAATATCAATGCTGCTTGCCAAGGAAGCTTTTGTGTTGTTTTCTACACAAACTGTCCCACAGTTGAACCACAGTCTGTCTGCATAGGTATGCTATACAAGCCAGTACTCAATGCATGTGCCACAGTAGCACTCGTAGCATGATATTCCCAGATCAACTGCTTCACTGCCATGAAATCCCAAAATGTGTTTATATTTGTCCACTGTAAAAATGGATAATGATAACTCAGTGTGATGGTGTTTGTATAATGTCAGTATTTTCATATAATATTGCCAGTTGCTGAAATTGAACAACAAGCTATATAATGCACTAATTAACAAAATGTGTATGAATCACATGTGCCACAGTGGAAGTCGTAACACGGCTGAGAAACTCCACCTATGTTAAGTCATTACATCATATGATTGCAAACAACTTGTTTGAGATAAAAGAGACGGGGGAGGCTTCACCCAGTATAATTGTAGACATTGTAACTGAAGTGGGTGTCAATCATGCATAACAGTATAAGGACACACAATACTTATAATCACTTAATGTGGGTTTTGGACACCTGACTATGTGACAACAGAATCTACACGGTGTTGTGGATAATAAATGTGTCATGGTAGAAGCATTGATACAGTTGTGAGATATTTGGGTATTTGAATATATTACATCATGTTAAGGATGCAAGGGATATGCGTGCCAGTAATTTGTTTAGAAGACTAATTCTATATGTCACACAACATTGCCTGATGCTAGGTACACCCAAAGACACGTGATACATAATGGCATCTTCACTGTGACAGAAGAATGGTACTCATGTACAATGTGTAGATAATCATGAATTTGAACACATGCCTTAGTAAAGCAACAACTAGAGACCACTGTAGATAATCATGGATTCCAGCACATGCCTTAGTAAGGCAACAGGATAGAGACCGTTGTCTAATTTTCTCATGCCATAGGAGAAGGCTTACTAGAATTGTTATGAAAGGAAAATGTAATCAAATTATATCATCAGTCTAAAATAAAGCATTTATACATGAAAAATGATCATAACTTGTAAGAGGAATTACCATATATACATGTATGTAACAGATATGCATGTGACAACATTGTTAGCAACATGTACCTTCACAGTCCTACTGACATAACTGAGTCTAAGTAGTAGTGGCTGGATATGAACTAATTACCTAAGATCACAAGCTAGAGAATGCTGCCTATGTCTCAAGCTCCATGTAAAATGTTGGTTTATGACTGTAACACTGCACATCTGAATGGATGACATCACTACTGTTTAGTAGCTTGATGTTTCTGCTATAATGGGGTGGTAGAGCCCAATAACACTGTACAGCTACACATCATATATGTATTAGAAGCCTTTTTTACTCAGTATGAGAGAGAGAAACACACACTCACAGACGACAATCATGGCTGGATTCAAACTGCCTATCTAGTTGGACAGACTAGAGAGCAGAGTATCAACAGCCACCACCACACAAGTTGTATCATGGCTGTGAGATAGTACAGTTATTTAAGCATCATATAATCGCTGAGTTTCCAGAAAGTGAGTTTTGCCTGTGGACACTAGAAATGTATATGTTAGCTCACTGTCACTGGAAATATGTCTCCTAAGTGGAAGTGTGCATACCAGTGGTTGTCACAGAGCCAATTATATATGGTAGCAAATGCAGTCACATAATTTAAGCAATGATGGATTCAAACTACCTACCCACCTATCTAGTTATATAGTTTAGAGAGCACAGCATCAGCAGCCAGTGCCACAGATAAAGTCTGACTACAAGCGAGACATAAAATATCTTCGAACAGTGACATCGGCTACATACTGCAAAAGAGATATGTGTCCTAAAATTGTCATCAGCTGTGTATTTCAAAGAAGATGTGCATACTAAAAGGAGTTCTGTAACCATCTAAGGTTATAAATGTTGTCAGTGCAAATGTGTATGTGTAAGTCACTCCTGAACCCATTTAAATTTACACATACATACACTTATAAGGTAATCACTGTCGTATTTCAACCTCTTACCTGGCTAGTTACACAATCTACATATCAGTGTATTAAACACATGCACCCCAGGAGAAGTCCAACTACAAGTGAAGCACACAGCATCTCTGAAGGGATGACATCACTACTTTGTTAGAGAAACACTGCTATGGTTACAAATCAATACAGTGATGTGGCACCCAGGTTTCAGGAAAAATGTTGTCTGCTAAGTGAAAATGTACACATTGCAGCTATGAGAGAAAGTATTTCTAGGTATTATTAGCTATAAACACCCACACAGAAGGGAGCCACTGCTGTGGTCAAACCACCCACCTATCTAGTTACATAAGCTAAACAGCAGAATATCAAATGGACTCACCACAGGAGAAGTCTTACTTTAGTACTGTGAGATTGCTCTTTTGAAATGATGGCCTCATCAGTGTGTCACACAGAATATGCTGTTGCTAAAAGTGGAATAAAGGGGTGGTGGATTCCTCTCCTAGTTAAATGCTTTTCCTGAGTGGAAGTCAAATGAGCACAGCTGTTGTTGAAGTCATACTCACCTGTCACTACAGCCCTCACCAAACACATAAACACACACATATTCACCCCTGTGAGATTTAAACCACTTAACTATCTAGTTACACAATCTACAGGGCACTATATGAACTGCAAGCTCCACAGAAGAGATCTGACTTCTATTGTGTGAGAATGCACTTTTGAAAGGATGACACCATCAGTGTGTTGCAGAGAAACTAGTGTGCTTCGCATATTTGGCTGAAAGGGCATGCGTGTTAATAAACAGGAGTAACTAAAAGGTGCTACACAACTAATGACATACTGCTGACATATGTCATCTATAATGACATTCATGTACATTGCAGTAGTCAGAGTAAACATACCTCTTTTGCATGATATTGTTTTGATGAGAATCACACTTGTGAAACAAAGGACTGATAAGCATTGCTGACTGTTCACCAGACCTCCCAACCGTTCCGAATTACTCGGTTTTTACCGAGTTTTGGGGTCCAAATGAAGGGGTGCCACGATTCCCGAGTGGCACCCCTTCATTTCCGATTATTTTTCTTTGCTTTTTAAAATTTTCGCGCTGTCGGAGCTGACGTCATCACATGCGCGATGACGTCAGCTCCGCCAGGCTACCAGCCAGTCGGAATTGAGCTCAAGGAGCTCACATCATCATTTCCAGCTGACTGAGAAACGGCGGGAAGTGCTGAAATGGAAGCTAATTGCAAGCTGGCGGACCGTGGAAACAGCGGGAAGCACTGAAATGGAGTTCGCCGAGCTGGGATTAACATGGGGAACTAGCAGCAGTTTGCAGAGGATTAATGGTAGCCGAGCCGACGGAGTTCGTGTTCGCCGAGCACAGAAGAGCATGGGAATGTAGCGAGGATTAATAGCAGCAACTACTCAGGGTAAGGTGTGTGTGTGTGTGTATGTGTGTGTGGTGAGTGACAGAAATGGCACCTGTTACGCACTACTAGTGACTTTTCTTATATCTAACAGTAAATATATCTGTGCCATACTTCATGGAAATGTATTTGTTGCTGTCAGACTGCACAACATATATTAATGAGATGAAGATAATCCATTATCACCATACAGAAGAGGAATTTCCATTATGCTTGAAAATAGAAATATAGATAATTAAATTTAAAGGTCTCAAGACATCCATCCAAAAGATATGCCATTAGCCACAATTTTCCATTTAGAAATCTGGCAGATTCACAACTGAAGATATGCCATTAGCCACAATTTTCCATTTAGAAATCTGGCAGATTCACAACTGGTTTAGAGATATTTTATCAAATAACTCCAACTAAGGGACTACAAGTACCATAAAAGTGATATAACATTATATTATTGGCTTTTCTTTCAGCCTGGTAGTCTTTAATATAATTTGAGACTTCCTCTGTGGCTTTTTTGGTTGCCTGTTTCATGAACAAATGACTAACAAACAGAATCCATCTTCTGTAGTTGAGAATAACATAATACCTTAATTTGCATTGTGAATCTTCCACTTAGGCTTACTTTTTTATCTCTACCTACTTCTATCAAGTAGTTTTTATTTAATTTGAAACTAGTGCAGCCCATGCAGTAACTCCGCCACAAACTTGATTCAGTCATAACTCTAAATGATTACCGAAGCTTGGTTAGGTTTTGCCATTGCCTAATAAAAACTCCTAGCAGTCTCCAGATTGCATAATTCCTACGGTACACGGTGATGTAATTTAATGTTTACAATGCCATGCCCTGCCTTTCTGCCTTCATTATATCTGCAGTGCATCATTTAAAATATTAGGTCACACTACATGGCTGCCAACTTCTCATACACCAAATATGGACTCCAAAAAAATAATTCTGTAAGTGGAGTTATACAATGGCTTAGCAATCCAACAACTTTAAATAGCAATGTATCAGATTGCCATGCAAATGTTGAGGTTACACAGACCATATTATAGTTTAGTTTACATTGAGAATTAAGGAGAAACTGATCAAAATCGAGCCTGGGGGAAATGTTTCATTTTGGTGCTTGCTTGTGCATACTTGGAAACTACTGAAGGGATGGATCGCTGGGGGAAATGTTTAATTTTGGTGCATGAATACTTGGAAGCTACTGAAGGGATGGATCGCTCAGGGAAATGTTTCATTTTGGTGCATGTGAATACTTGGAAGCCACTGACGGGATGGATCACTGCAGGAAATGTTTCATTTTGGTGCTTGTGCATACTTGAAACTACCGAGGGGCTGTATCGCTGGGGGAAATGTTTCATTTTGGTGCTTGTGCATACTTGGAAGCCACTGACGGGAATGGATCACTGCAGGAAATGTTTCATTTTGGTGCTTGTGCATACTTGGAAGCTACTGAGGGGATGGATTACTGCAAGAAATCTTTCATTTTGATTTTCAGACTTCATCCTTCAGAAAATTCATGCTATGCTATGGAAAATCTGTTCTGTCCACAGCACAGTCTGTTTGGAAGAGCAGTATTTAAAAGTGTCACTCACAGTATTTATGTGCCTTTGTTTGGTCCTCCCATATTATTTGTGTCTTTGTCTAGATTTCTTACTCTAAACAGATTGAGAGGCAAAACCATAATATCTGCAGTCAATAACTAAATTAATTCTGTGGAGCTGTATCTCTGCCTTCTGACTTCTGCTGATTTTAATTTCAGTTTATCCATTACTGATGTTTTATGCAATGCATAATTTTATATCTCATATCTCACAGACTGCCAGCCGCAGTTAATTTATTTGTATAAAAGTAAACCGTATTTTAGTTTTGCACAAGTTCAAATATTAGTATAAATAAAACACTATTGTTCTTCTGCTTATTTTGTGTTGCATTATCATATTTTGGTTGTCTGTTCAGTTTGTGTTTAAAAATTGATATCCCACAATTCAACCGGAGTGGGTGGGGTCACATAATTATGTATGCAAATTTTATGTTAATCAGCGTACAGATTTGTACCTATTTTTCATGAGCCTTTGTCCAGATTTTGGATGTTTCCAGGTTGAGAGGTATGCTGTTCACCACAGGGTGATTGTTTGCAAAAACACTCATTTGTTGTGTCATTATCAATAGCATTTGCTTATGCATGGAGAATATGGAGTGCAAATATAAACAGAGGTGTCAAATATATGACAAGCCACTGCTGCTAAACACTGATAAAGTATGTTTGAAACATTTCCATATCTTAGCACATCATTTCCAAGTTGTGTTGCATTGCAGCCATTTATTTATTATTTGTTTAACAGGAAAGTCCAACTTTGAACAAGACAATTTTTAGAGGAAGCCCAGGGAAAAATACTCCAGACGCAAGTCTTTGCAATGTGGGTGGAATCCCACATGAATGCAGTGAGGAAATGCAGACTCCACACAGTAGGCAACCCGACAGGGAATCAAACCAGCAAACCTCTTGCTGTGAGTTGACAATGTTAACTGCTGCACTATTGTACCATCTGATACACAGGACATAACTTTACAGAATAAAATGTTTAGTCAACATTATAGT
This sequence comes from Protopterus annectens, assembly GCF_019279795.1. Taxonomy (NCBI): domain Eukaryota; kingdom Metazoa; phylum Chordata; order Ceratodontiformes; family Protopteridae; genus Protopterus; species Protopterus annectens. The sequence goes on along the minus strand of NC_056731.1, from coordinate 119,723,870 downwards.
TAAATACCCTTATTTTGAGTACAACAACCCCTTACCGTGTACAGAAGTAATGCAACCCAGTAACAATTGTATATGTTCAAAACTTCTTCCTAAAACGTAACACTGGGAATCCCATTTACGCAGATGAGGGCAAAATATTAGCACATTCTGAGGTGTTGAATTTCAAATGGGATTTAGCAGTAGTCAATAGTGGTCCCTGACAAACTTTGTCCAAATAAGCAGTATACGGGTCTGATTGTGATGACATCCAGAACAGATCCTGTTAAGTTAATATTCTATGTGTCACAATAATACAATACCTATGATATGGATGATAATAGGTGTACATGTACACAGCCCTCACAGCTACTGACTTTGCATATATTTGAGTCACACTGCAATTGTTATAAAATTGTATGTGTGTGTATGTCATGAGTAAGAAAATGTCAATACATCAGGAGCAGACATATGTCATAATTATTAAACTTCAGAACATGGGCTGAAATGAAATCACGTTGAAAATATCACCTTAGGAATATAGTCCAAATGTGCCTAGTGTGCTATGCTTAACACATCAAACCTCAGTTGTACCTAATGTGCTCCATTAATTTCTTGGAAGATATGAACATTTTCTGAATGATCATGAAACACCTTGGTGGGAGTTTGGCATAATGGTTAAGGTGTTTACCTTGCAGATACAAGGTGCAGCGTTTGATTCTCACATTGGGTAACTGGCTTGGCTTAAAAATGGCTCACAAAGGCAGTTAGTGTAGTATGAACTTGAGGGACCAAGCATGTGAATGTTGATGCAAGCCTGGAGTATGGCATTATTATAAAGCAAGGATGTTTGTTGGCAGTATGTGTCATAGCACTGCTACATCCCCATATAGTGTACATTCTAATCTATATCTTGTTGGAAAGAGGATAACTGCCTCCTCACAGTACTATCAGTCTGACTTTATATAGAGCAGGAAGGCTAAGCACACTAGCATGAAGGGCATCAGAGTAATGCAGCTGAAGGCAAAAAACACCAGACTTTGCCATCAGCTGTTTAATGCTTTTTACCATAACTTAAATATGGTGTTTGCCACCAGGCATCAGGCACATGCTGGAAAGAAAGACTGCTGAGCCGCAAAGGGGTGGGAAGGGGGAGATATTTCAGACAGGGGTACAGACATAATAAAGCATTTGTGAAAGGTAAGGTTCTGCAAACCTTTGGATTGTTTTACACATAGGATTGACATCACAATGATTCTTTCAGGGTCTGTATATAAAAAGATGCAAGATAATGGTTGAGAGGAGCAAATGTTAGGGATAATTTGGAAGTACTGCCCTTACACCCTTACACTTCTTCTATGAAAAAGTATGGTCTGATCTTTTTAATCTGTGAAAATCAAATATATGGCATCGCTCAGTAAATCATCAGTGATTTGTCAGAAATTAACACAGGTTGTGGTAACACGCCACAAATTAAGATGTACTAATATAGGCATCCTTTGAAAATCTGTTCACATACTGATATTGTTAGGAGAGGGGAAACATGAGGAGGACATGAGAATGGTGGCGGGTTAATAAGATATGGAGCACTCAGTAATATACATACTATTAATATGGAAACATATTATACAAGTGTATGACATACCTCTGGATTTGAACCATTGGCAGTATAAAAAAATACTTTAAAAACAGGATAATTATCTCAGCTCACCATACAGACAGTCATACTTTAGTAAGTTTAAATCACAATGACAAGACTTTGAAGAAGTCAGTAGGTAGGCAGCAGGCCTCAGCATGGTCAGATAAAAATAACAGCCCTTAGACTGTTCATGACATCCAGCACCTAACAGATATGGAAGAGTAAACTGTATCACACGCTATGACTTTCAGTCTGTTTTACTATTGTGCAGCTGAAATAGGGATATTTGCAGAAAGCAAACTGTGCTAATATGGTCAAAGGCAAAAACTCATGAGATTTTGCCATTGGATATGAACTATCATTTACCATCAGTTAGTATAGCTGCTCAGTGCCAGACATCATGCAAATGCTGAGGACTCAGATACCACAGAACTCAGCAGAAAGACAGACAGGGGAGAGGGAACCAAGGGGGCAGAGATACAGATGGGAAGAGGGATCCAAGGGGGTAGAAAGACAGATGGGGGAGAGGCAACAAAAAGTCAAGTACATCATGCCAGAAGCAGGATAATGGTGGATCAATACAATATGTAGCCATCCTCTATACTTAAAAAGAGTCTTATAGAAACAGTCACTCAGAGTTTGACCTAGTTCTAGATTAGAACCCTTGACACTGTGCAAAAAAAACAATCTATATATCTGATCTTTATCTCAGCACACCACAAAGGAAGTCCTATTTCACATATATAAAATCAAATGATTAAAAGGACAGTGACAACATATTAAAGTAAGGGAGGATGTTGGCATAAGGTTCCATCACAGTAATGACAATAAACCCAATAAGATAAACATTACACCTATCAGCCTAATAAACATGCAACAGTAAAAAGGTGATGAGATATGGAGAGATGAAAAGAGGCATACCAACAGTTTGTTTTATGGGGCATTTATGAACATTTTTATGGTGTGTTAGTTATGTTTCCACATCCTTCATCTGTCATACTCTGTACCATAAAGTGATTGGTATAGGAATAAAGAAGGGGAAGGAGAGGAGAACAATGATTAAGACCTAAGCAGGGGTGGTTCAGTAAGTCTTCCTGTTGGGGATGGTGTTTTTGCAAATGTTTTCTTGCTGTACTTTTCAAATGCTATGTTCATGAAATGCTGTAACTGGAGATGAATACAGATGTGTATTTATTTATTTTATTTTTATTTGACATTTGTTAACCGGGTTAGTCCAACTAGGCCAGAGGCCCATTTTCAGTGGAGACCCAAGGAGAAAAGCTCCAACACAGACAATTTAAAGTACATAAATTTCACACTCCAATATAAAGAAATTTACAATACATAAGCTACAGATACAGAGATGTCTAATACATAATGATGATACAGAGAAGAATAATGCACATGATTTTTGTTACAGTGAAAAACTAAGCAGCAATTGAGCTTTCATAGAGACAGCTATTGATATAGTGGATTTTGTAATAGAGAGGTATATAGAAATGAGCAAGCAATATTTATATTGTACATGTGGTGAGGAAGTAGAGCTTAAGGGTGATTTTTTTAGTAAGACTATGAGTAAAGGGAGAAAACTAAGAGGTGGTACAGTAAAGAGTCTGTGAAGTTGGAGTGAAACAATAAGATGATGCAGAATTCATTAGTGTAGTGGATTAGGTGGGGTCATGACAGGGGCAAGACTTGCTGTTTAGTAGGTGAAGTTTAAGTTCCTTTTTAAAGTGTTTAGGGATGGGGAATTGATCTAATATGTGCAGGGAGTTTGTTTCATGCTTGGGCTATAGTGAATTTGTAAAATAGTTTACCAATGTTTTTGTGTGGTTGGTAAATGTCAAGGAGTTGCTGGTTAGAGGTGTAGAGAGTATGATTAGTGGTGTAAGAGGATACCAAGGAGGAGAGGGAAGGGCAGAAAGATGGTTTGTATAATGTAGAGTATGCAATTTGAAGCTGGGATAGAAAGAGTTGTTGGGAGAATTCCAGCCATTGGAGAGAGTTGAGTGCAAGGCAGTGGTGAGAGTTGTAAGGAGAGTCAGTGACAAATCTAACTATTTTGTGGTAAGTTTGTTGTAGTTTGGACAGGGTTGCAGACGGTATGTTAGTTAGGATTGGGGCAGCATAGAGAAGAGAGGGGAAAAGAAAAGCATGAGCTAGGGAAAGTCTAGCATTAAAAGTTAGACATTTTTTATTTAAATACAGTAGACCAAATTTTTGATTTTTTTTATGCTTTGAAGGATATGTAAGTTAAATTTTAGTTAATTTAGTTCATCGTCGATGATGGTACCTAGGAGCTTAGTGTGGGGTTTAGGTTGAATGATGGTGTTATTAGAGGAAGTAATGACAAAGGTTGATTTGTGTTGAGAGAGACAGCGAGGGAGAAAAAGCAGGAGTTTAGTTTATTTTGGGGTTTAAGATGAGTTGATTATCAGACAGCCACTTTTCGATGGATAGAAAGGTGTCCTGGGTATGAGCATGAAGTTCTGAGATGTTATTGGAGAGAGAGAGATGAGACTGGAGTCATCAGCATGTTGAATTAGTGAGGATTGATTACAAGTTGCGTGTAATTAATTTGTGAATATGTTAAACAGGAGGGGACCCAGGATGGAATCTTGGAGTACACCAGATATGACAGGAAGGGAGGGAGGAGCAGGAGGAGAGCCATATGACAGACTGTAGCCTATTGGAGTGGGCCCAAGTGAAATGAGGGTGAATGGAGGGGGGGGGGTGCTACAGCTGGAGAAACAGCAGAATCATCAAGAAAAAAAAATCAGAGAAGCAGGTAAGTATAGCAAAAAGAGGGGTAAGAGGTAGGAGGGGATAGAAAAAGGCTATGGAGATTCCTGGTGTAATTCACAGGGAAGGAAGTAGTAAAAAAGAATAAAGAAACTAGTGTAGGGTAGTAGGATAGAGTTGAAGAAATAAGGTTAGACTAGAAGAGGAGAAATAGAGAATAAGTGGGGGAAGCACAGCAGAGAGGGAGCTTTAAGTATGTATCTGCTGGAGAAATGCAGGGAGTGGTAAAAGCAGGGTAGGTAGAGAGGGGAGTGATCCAGTGATGTGCAAAAAGCAACTGGCTATGGGAGGGAAGTAATGTTATGAGATCTACACCAAGCTATTGAACATGGTAGGACATGCTTTAAGTTTTGTTATAGATGAGAGGCACCATCGAAGGGACTGTAATTCAAATGGTTCCAGGCAGGGTAGTTCAGTGGGCTGGAAGATGTAGCTACTGTTAACTTCATACTGTGGCTTGTCTGTAATTTTGTAAAGCAGATGTTTGTAATTAAACATTTTATGGGAATAAAAAAATTACAATAATCAATCATTTTATATACATATGAAAAAAAACCTTGATGCTATGCATAAACATCAGTCTTCAGATTTTCTCAACACACCACAGAGAAACTTCTAGTTTATCACATCCAGCAGCCTAAGAACTGTTAGCGTAATTGTTGCAAAGTAGTGCCTTTACCAAACAAGTGTGGGTGATGGCAAAAACTCACCTGTTTTATCTTGAAATGTGAAAGCATTGGTGGGTGATACCAAGCTCTGTGTAAGTGCTGATGACAAAAAAATGAAGGCTTTTCTATGGGCCATTTCTGGCCAAATGTATTATGTGGCAGTTTATGTTTTGGCCAGATTACATGGATGAGAAGGAGAATGATAGGAAGTGGAGAAAATGGGAGGCAAGAAGAGGGGTGGACACAGGTTAAGGAATAAAGGAATTTGCAAGTTGGAGGTGGATGAACACCATAGCTATCCACTTCTTCACAATATAAATGTAGAACTGTACACAGAAGTTGATGAATTTGGAGAGTCATCACTACAGGAAAGGCTGACAACAACAGAATAATGTTGTAGTGTTAATTGGACCAAATCAAGTCTGTCAAAACAACACACATTTGAAGTGGAGAGCTATGTATGGGGTATAATTTTGCAAATTTTTGTGGGATGCGTCCCGATTTTTTTTTCTTAAGGGAGTGGAATTTTGGGGAAGCAACTTAGGAATCTGAGGGTCAGATAGGTAGGTAGGGTAGGTTAGGTAGCAGGCACAGACATACTGTTCATATGAGACACACAGAGATGGTGATATACACAGACAGTTGGAGGACACCATAAATGGAGATAGGTAGGGACATTGGAGGTGCATCCATGTCCAGCCTGGAAACAGTGAGAATCTAGTTCTTACACTCAGAACTGTCATCACTGTCTCCTGTGTCAGTTTCCTGGGTCAATGATGGATATGGCATCAATTTGGCATTGTGGCATTGGACATTTTCATCCCTGCCATTTCAGGCACTGAGATGCTTCTCCATTATGTCCTCTACCAGTATTGTTAGCTCCTAAAGGGTGACAAAGTCATCACCTTCACTAGTACTGCTACCACTGTACCAGCAGCTGGGGCAGAGCTAAGGGATGCAGAAGGAGCAGTTAGGGCAGAGGTTGTGGAGGAAACTCTGACAGGTTGTGACCCAGATGTGCTGGGTGTTGATGCTGCCTATAGTGGCACCACAGCAGCCACCTGTGGAGATATGGCAGGCCAAACTGCAGAGGTATATTAATTTAAGAATTAAAGGAGATATACTTCAGAGATGCTGTATATGTGTAAAATTAAGTAGTCATGGGATTCCATTTCTATGTAAAAGGCAGTATTTGTTGTTGTAGATAGATTTCAGCTGCATGCAGTTGAATCATCTGAGTAATACATGGTGGTTTGTGTTACATACAAATTTCCCAACACATGGTGTCCTAAACACAAACTTATGATATGTGATGGGTCATAATAACTATAACAAAACTATTATGCACATTATACCTACAGAAGTGCATTTTAAATGAAATATCATCATTATCACATTTAACAAAATTTGTGCACCTTACATTACGCTTATATAGCAAGAATTAAGGATACATTTTTTCAAAAAACATGTTTATGATACTCATTTGTATTAAGTGTTGCATTCCGCAGTGGTGCAGCAATAGCATTGTCGCCTCACAGCAAGAGGTTCTCCTGTTCGATTCTCGGCTGGAGCACCTTCTGTGTGGAGTCTGCATTTACTCCCTGCAGTCGAGTGGAGTTCAAAAGACATGCGTGAATGGGCATGCCTTCGTTGAAGGCTGGGCATTGGGCTGGCACCTCGTCACCATAAAAATATACTGAGTTCCGCTGAGGCGACCCCTAACCAGGAAAAGACAAAAGAAGAACAACATTCCTAATTAAAATTTTGTGACAAATGGAATTCTGACACCCTTTGTAAAATAGCTGTAAACTAGATTCAAACCCTGCATCACCTGTTGTCTCTGGGCTGTCACAGCACATGCATAATAGTGTATTATTTGGTATTCATTAAATGGTTCTGCACTTAGTTCAAAGCTTCAAAACAAAGGTAAATTGCAAGCTACGCTAAAGAAAGCATACATAGCCTAATTACATGCTAATTAACCAATCCAACATGGTAGACCTATTCAGGAAACTCTAAAGCAATCATGCACAATCCATACAGCCTTTTGCCTTGAAATCCAAATCTTTTTGATTATAGCCACAATTACACTTAAGAAAAAGTTAGGGTTGCTGCTGCTATCATTAACATGTATGAGCAAAAGGCTTTAATTCAAGGTGCTGCTGCTGGTGCTGTTGCTGCTGCCAGACCTCTGCCAAAAAAAGGTGTTTAGACCCCATTTGACCTATAATGCATTACATGACACTGAAATTATAGAGTGATACAGAGTGCACATGGAAACACTGAAGGAAATTTGCAACCTCTGCTGCCCTCACTTCAGGCTCCTAGGAAATCATGGGGAACCCATCCCAGTGGAAATAAATGTATGTGTAGCATTACTTATACTAGTTACAGTTACTTTCCAAAGACACACGTGGATGCATTAGGTGTGTCATAGACCTCAGCCTCCAGAATATTTCATCACATTCAAAATGCAATGTTACAACATGCAGGAAATCATATCTGTTTCCATACACCCCAGAGGAGAGAGTAAGGACCATGCAGGAGATTTATACAATAACACACTTTCCTTAGGTTTTGGGGGCCATAGAACAGGCACACATAGAAACAAAGCCCCACCACATGGTGAACAAGGAAGGATATACATTAATAGGAAGGAATACCACTCTTTCAGTTTTGTCTGTGAGCCAAAGGGATCGTCTACAAAGTCTGTTCAGGGGTTGGGAGGGTGGCCTAATGGTTAAGGTGTTTGCCTTACAAACACAAGGAGCAGGGTTTGAGTCTCACGAGGGATAACTGGCTAGGCTTAAAATGGCTCGCAAGGGTAGTTAGCTTAGTACTAATCTATGAACCTATGAACCCAGACAGTTTGCATCACTCACAGATATGGTGCATGTCAGCTATACACGAGGTTGGCTAGGATGACTTTCTACAAGGGCATCTAGTGGGGCATGTAGGTTATGCTCTGGAACCTTGGCTCATGACACCCATGAGAAACCCAAACAACCCCATTGAGCAAAGATGCAACAATGCCCATGCTCAGACTAGGAATTTACTAGAATGTGTATTTGAATTGTTTAAATCAAGGTTCCAGTGTGCAGACACACCAAGAAATGTGCAGTATGACCCTGCTAACTGTGCCCAAATACTCACAGTCTGTGCTGTGCTGAACAATGTAATTTTCAGGAAGCAACTTCAACAAGGACAACAGGGACCAGGACTACAGATCCCAGGCACACAGACAAGGCCAGTAGGTCCACCAGATACAGATGATGAGTCTGCAGGTGAACCAAAAGCTGCAGATGAAGCAGGCAGACATAGGCATGCACAATATGCCCTAGTTCTAGCTATGAGGCAAAGGACAGCACATGCACCTACTACCTAAGTGAAAACCTATTATCCTATGCACATACATATATTAAAACTGATGCTTGCCAAAGTCCACAACCTTTACTTAACCATTTAATGGTTGTATTCTGTTAGGATTAAAAAAGAGACAACCCTTAGGGACACATCTTGTAGCTGCAGCATTAAAAGGTAAGTGCAGAACCTGTATTATGAAAACAAAAAAGCGGCATATAACTGATTACTCTCAATTGCAAATGCTTATATGTCTCCAAGATGAACATGTCTCATAAGTATAATAATGTCAGGACTAGCTTACAACTGATATTTGCAATATACAGCTATAGCTTTTGCCTAATGATATGTGATGGGTCATAATAATTATAACAAACTATTATGCACATTATACCTATGGAAGTGCATTTTAAATGAAATATCATTGCAAATTTAACAAAATTCACACATCAAGCATTTCATTTGACCACTCTATATAAACCAGTGAGCAGATCAGTGGTAGCATCACTTCTACAAATATACCAATAAGAAAGAAATGAAAATCTACTTTGACTATATTACTATGAATACTAACACAATAAGAGTCAATAATTACTTAACCAACCATTCATAACTGATTAGGAAAGATAAAATAAAACATTTTTTCTGCAAAACATTTACATTAAATCAGTTTTGAGTAAGCAAACCTTAGCTATCCATTCTGTGCCTCAGACATATATGCAACCCTAAGTCACTAAGAAAGATGCAAAGGGGAAGGCACAGTCATCATCATGTGCACAGGTTGGGGGACATACAAGAGGGCAAGCTAGTCAAAAAAGATGTATAACAGTCAAAATAATATTTGTATAACTTGTGTTTTTGTGTGATGTGGTATGGGTAAGTTTTTTTTTTAAGTGTGCGTGTGTGTGTATGCGTGTGTCTGTCAAGCACTGAGCTAACACTCTAGGTCTTGGCATCTTGGACAGGTTTGGGTTGAGCTGTGCATGGTAGAGTAGTCAGTTCAGTGCCATAACCCCCTACCATGAGAACTACCTCTACCAGGAGATGCACTGCTACTTTCATGGCTCTGGCTAAAAGTTGGATTTGCTACATGACCATGAGCAATATCTGTTGGAGGAGCTCTCATAGGTTCATAGGTAAGTACTAGGCTGGCTGGCTGCCCTTGTGGGTCATTTTAATCCTAGCCAATTCCCCATTTTTGTGCTCAGAATAACTTATTCCATTGGATTATAGACTGGCCTTACCTGTCCCATGATCAATAATTATATATTACCCTTTATGAGAATAACTGGGATCATCCCATAGATAATTTGAGGGGACTCATTCATGAGATAAAATATTTAGGAGCTGCATCTGTCCATTAGTAGTACAGGGGGCAGTCCTGAGAAAAACTGCCTGTTTCCCTTCATAGATCTATGTTGCACTTGAAAATGGACAGGGAGGAACTTTGTTTTATGTGGATGGGGAGTCTGTTCCAGAGTAGTAGTGTTATCCTCTATAAAATATACCTATCCCACTAAGCTGTTCTGTTAATGTTGTAGAAGAGGCTTAGATCCCTAGACTGAGTATTTCTGAGGCCATCTGACTTGCCTATGTGAAGAAAATCCATCAATAATGGGTTGGAGCATGCCCTGTATGCTGGACACAGGTTACCTCTTAGCAGGCTGTAGGATACCACGTACGGTAAAAGGACTTTGCTTCGGTTTGTGTAGGACATGTTGTTTAGGCTTCATATCCTTCTCGTAAGGTACATCTGTGGGCATTGCAGTTGTTGCATGTGTCTGGACAGATACATGCCAAAGGGGGTATTATATTCGATGACTGTTCTCTGTAAAGGGGGATAATGGCATCCCTAGATATAGACACAATCTCCTTGTTTATAAGCTGCACAATATAATAGTGCAGTATAGTAGGAAATTCTTACAGCAATATTTTCATGCTGGTCAGAAGTTAAGTCACTGTCCACATAAGTTCCCAAATCCTGAACAACTTGATCAACTCTTAGGGGTGCATTGTCAATGTGGTAGTTCTCTAGGGTAGATTACTTCTCAAAGAATATAATAATGCATTTTTTGACATTTAGTTTCAGACCATGATTTTGACACTGGTTATTTATTTGACACAAACCTTCCTGCAGGATGGCCCTAGCTTGCAGTAATCTACAAACTTAGTCAGCCAGAGCCCTTTGGTATTGTTTTTACTTCAGAAAAGTTGATGCCAAACAGGACAGGTCCCAACACAGAACCTTGGAGCACTCACCTGGTTACCAGTCTCTTTGTGTAGGTAACTTCCACTATTTTGATTATCTGCATCCTATTTGTGACCATCGCATCATGACTACCTCAACATAATGCATGTCTTCTATCATACTACATCTATGTCGACCACCATGTGGCCTACCACATATGGGAGTGGACAACGCAGTCATTGATGGAGTAGTGGAAGTGGTCTCACTAAGGGAGGGGGTCTTGCTTGGTCACATTGGCTAAAAACAGAGGATGTGGCAGCTCTAGGGCCACATGGATACTGACATTCCCTCAGCAGCCTTTCTATTACAGACACTGCCTGATCCAGTGTGTTATTCGTCCTGTTCAAAACATCACCCACACAGTTCAGGCAGTTCCACGTGTCAGAATGCACAAAGTTTAGTTCTTGAATTAACTCTTCTGAGGCCCTACTGCAAAATACCTGTGCCTTTGTGATGGCCCTATGCATACATCACATGTCACCTACTAACGCAGCAGCAGCAGGAGGAGGGTGGACAGCAGGCCTCTTCTGAGTACCTCTACTAAATCCCCTGTGTGGCACTTCACTTTTAAGATGGCTACATGGAGAATCAGACTGCTCTGCAATCGGAGTAACCAGACTACCCCAAGTGTGTCACCCTCTTCCTATCCTATGTGAGGAATTCATGGCATGAGTATGCATAGGCATACTGACTGTGTCTGAAATATGGGCAGGGATTGCTGGAGCCACAAACTCAGTGTCAGACTGACCCTGTGTACCTCCCTGTGCCTCTTTGTAGTTGCCATCATCATCAGAGACTGCAGATACAGGTGGTAGGAGTTCTGCTGTGCCACTGGCAGGATCACCTATAAAAAATGTTATCAACACAGCAAAGAGAAATAGAATACAATTGATTAAATTTATGTTGTGTAAAACATGTTTTAACCAATAATAGATGTTAGCTCAGTGCAATAACTTTAAGTTATGCATACCTCTATGTACAATAATAGCAATAAAAAAGGTGTGCTTACCATATGTAGGTGGTCTTACAGTATCAAATCTATATGTGCCTATGTGTAAAAAAAGGATATGAAACATGGCTGAAAAGTATTGCAGTGCAAATGACACAAGAAACAGAAAAAAAGTCTTTACATTTGCAGAATAAGAAAGATGCCATACAAATGTCTGCTGTCCACTTTACTTTCCTCTTCCTTCTCTCTCTTTCAAGCACTGTCACTTCTAACCCACCCTTCTTGCTGTAACTCTCTCTCTCTATATATATATATATATGTGTGTATATATATATATATATATATATATATCTATAGATAAATACACACACACACATGCACATATAAATGCAGCATATCTATTATATATATATATATATAATATTCTACTATCATTCTTCCTCACTTCTCAACTACAATCCTTCTCTGTGTTCTCAAACATCCTAATGACTCTACAGTTTCTACTGTTCTCAAAAAAAAAAAAAAAAAATTATACATTGTATATACACTAATATGTATGCAATGATTTGTATGGAGTGTAGTTCTAGATATAATCAATGTCTCTTGTAATACATAAATAGTATTCTATGTGTTTTATTTTTTTCTTGATCCAGACTAATAACTATCCATGGTAACTTAATATCTGTTAAAGGATCTCATAGTTAATCTTCAATTTTGTATAACCTTTGTTTTAATTCTGAGGAGCTTTTCTCCCCGGGCCTCCACTGAAAATGGAAATTATCCAGCTGGACTAGCCCGGTCAACAAATGTAAAATAAATAAATAAATAAAATAAATATATGTGTGTGTGTGTGTGTGTGTGTGTGTGTACATGTATGTATATATGTATGTATATATATATATATATATATATATATATATATATATATATATATATATATAAATATGCATATCTGCAACAAGAATTAATTGTATTGCATTTCTGAAAGTTCTGCAGTAGGCACACATGGCCTGTCCCCCACATCAGTACCAACATCAAAAATTCTGTGTTACCCCTATGCTGAACTGTCAGGATATCTGAAAGCGGACAGGAACTCCTCTGTCTCAGTCAGTGGTGGTTCATTACCAGAACCACCCCCTTGTACTCTAGCCATATGCTCCCTGGCAATTGCAGTTGCCCTTTGTCTGGCCTGCATTATCATGTCACTGGCCCTATGTCTGATCTTTGCACAAGTGTGTCCATGTCCACCAACAGCATTCACATCATTTACCACCTGCATCCGTACATGTTCACAGGCTGACATCACCTCTGCTTCTGTCTAAGAAGAATAAGCCATGTTGACATAATGCCTAGATGATCACTTCATTCTCTGCTTCACTGTATGATGGTTCACAGGGTTTACATGTCTTAGTCGCCATAATCCAGTAGAAAATGAAACAGAAAAGAGAAGAAATTTTAAGCCACAAATGTTTTGTTGTGAAAGAAAATATATGTATGAATGTATAATTCATCATGCACAATGCAATAGAAATGTAATGCTGCCTATGAGTACAGCAAGTTAAAACATAGCCCCCACCCATCAACAAAATAAAGGGCATGAAAACATTTTAAAAATATATAATTAGGGCAACAGTTGTGTAACTTTGTAGTAGACTGTAGTATTAACAGTGATAATTCAAAATGGACAAGTAAAAAGGAGAAAACTTTTGTTGGATATACACTTTTGTGGAAGACAAGCAAGTATATATCACAGACTTAACACATGTGGGTGGGCTACACATGTAAAACACTCTATCCTAATGATTGATACATTATTGAACAATCAACTGTCAGATTCCCAAACAAAAGTTCCCACTATATCAGGTAGCGTTCTTTACAAATATTTTAATGGGAACAAAAATAAAACTGATATAAATGTCTATGCCAATAGTGAGGGAGTAAAATGCAGACAGTAAACCAGTAGCTGTATTGTGAAAGGCAATCTATCTGTTAAGTTTAAGTACAACATTATGCAAAAAAAAAAAAACCCAGCAACATACCTTTGCAGCAAATCAGTTGTTAAAGTAGAATAATTATTTGAAAGCAAATAGCAGTACAGACCTCTGTGGATTCAGTCTCCCTAACTATGATACATCTTCCCTACCTACATGATTATGAATAATTATTTGAAAGCAAATAGCAGTACAGACCTCTGTGGATTCAGTCTCCCTAACTATGATACAACTTCCCTACCTACATGATTACCTTCATATAGTGTAGATTCACCCATCTGAGTACTGTGAATACGCAAATAAGGTGTGAACTCAGCATTCATAAACTGCAAAATCTGTACTATGTGCAGGTAGGTAAACATGAACAAGGACCTACAGGATTACATGCACATATCTTAGCACTGCAAGGAGGAGCATTGATAACTGTTACCTGATAAGGGCTTGCAAGTGTGAATAATTAGTCTGACTACAAGAACAATCAGTGATTCACTGTCCCACTTATTTGATATGGGTGTGTCAGGGAGAAGAGACTTACCAAAATGTCTGTGGGTACACTGAGTGACTAAGGAAAGCAACACTCCTAGCATTTCTATGAATTTTTTAAGACCATACATTTCTGTCTCTGAGTTAAAAATTGTTCCACAATTGTAAGGAAGTACATTACTCACTGATATGAATATCAAACGCAATGCACATGAAATTTTACTTTTGTTAGAAAAGCAGATGAGGGAATGATGCTCACAAAATAAAAAAAGAAGTGTTGCAATTGTTTCATATGGGTTCATAAGTGTATACTAGGCTAACCCCAAACGTGACGCACAAATTTGATTTTTATAGGTAGTGATCTACTGACTGCTTCTGTTCACCAGAGACATAGGAGTCAGACCAGGGATTACCTATCCATTGGTCCAGGTTGCACTTAAAAAGGGATAGGGGAAACTGTGCCTCACATGGATGGGGAGTCTGATCCATAGAATGGGAATTCTCTCAAAAACAAATCTGTCTCTCCAATATGTCCTATTTATGTTGAAAGTAAAATGTAGGTCTTTTAATATCATAGTTCTGGTGCTGCTTGTATTTTTGTTGTGCAAAAGGTTCCTCAAAAGAACTTCAACATATCTCACGATTATTCATCATAACAATAATAAAGTGTAAATATTAAAATTGCCAGTACATGAATTTGGATTGCTTTCTGTAGCCTCAAAAAGAGGATCAAGGGATGTCCTATATGCCAGGCAGAGATCACCTCTCAGAAATCTATATGATATTGAGTAAAGAGACAGGGCATTGAGGCAACGAGCATGCAACATTTTTATTACTCACAGTATTCTTTTTGTAAGGAACCGTTGAGGATGTTCCAGTTCCTGCATGTGTCTGGTATGGGGCATACTGAAGGGGGCATTATACTCTATGGTGTGTCTGATGAGGGCTGAGTACAGTGGTATGATGACCTCTCTTGACCTAGATACCATGCCATGCTTTTAAGCTGAGCAACATAGAAGGATTTTCTTACCATATTGGACACATACTAGCCAAAGACTGGGGTACTTTCTGTAGGAGTTCTTAGATTCCTGACAACAAAATCAACTTTTCAGGGTGTTTTATTGATGACGTAGCTACCTGGAGTTTTAGACTTATCAAAAGGTACTATAATGCATTTCTTGGCATTGAGTTTTAAGCCATTGCTTTGTCATCAACTGTTTGTCTGCATTAGACCTTCATCTTGGGGTACTCAATAACTTCTCTCAGTTTGCAATTATCTGTGAACTTGGTCAGCCAGTGTGATAACTGTTGCCAATATCCCATTTCATCTCTTTACTACCTCTACCTCAAGTCTATATAAACTATCCATAATACAGTTTTTTAAACATTCCCACAAAGCTAAGTCAAAACTATACAAACTCCATCTAGCATCTACTACACTCTCTCCTCACTAAAAACCTACTTTGTTCTGGAGATATCCATCCCAACCATGGCCCCTCTTCTCTCCCCAAAACTACCTCTACACTGCCCCATCTTACTCCTCTAACAGTCACCAACCTCAGTCACAACAATCATCTCCATCCAAATACTTAACTATTTACTCATTGAATATTCAGAGTCTAGCAAATAAAGTCACTGAACTGCACTCATGAATAACTCTCAATACCCCTCACATCCTCTCCCTATCTGAAACCTGGCTCAAGCCACAAATCTCAAATAGTGAAATACTCCCACCAGGTTATAATATCTTCCAATCTGATAGACCTGTAAAAAAGGTGGTGGTGTGGCCATCCTCTACTCAAACAACATTAACCTCTCACCATACCCTTCCCCAATTCATGACTTCCTCCCAGCTGAAATCATCATCCTTAACTGCCATCTGAATCCCCACAAAAAAAACTTGCAATTTGCCTCTATCTAGCTTCCTCCTGGTAACAATCTGCTCATTCTTGAAAACATCCTATCCTGGTTCTCCCACAACATACCATATGAGACACTTATCCTTGGTGATGTCAACATTGATTGGTCCAAACTCACAACTGACTCCCCTGACTCAGTAAGCACCTACACGGCTTCCACCAACTTATAACATACCCCACTCACTTCCATAAAAATTCCACTTCCAGCTCCATCAAAGACTGGATCCTTACAAATTCCCCCCACCAATACCACAATCCCACCACCTTACCAAACTCCCTCAGTAATCATCTCCTTACCACCATCTTAAGACACTAATCCCATATTCCTAAACCCCACCTTATCAAAGACTATTGAAAACTATCGACTTTCAATTCATCCCAATTTAACTCCATTCTCAACATAGATTGGTCCATCCTAAACACCTCACCCTAAATGATGCTGTAAGCACTTTCGATAGCCTCTTCATGAATACTCTAAACTCCTTAGCTCCCTCTAGGAAAATCAGAGTAAAATCAAATCATGCTCCCTGGCTCTCCAAAGAGACTAGGTCTCTTATGAAACAAAGAGATTGTACTTGGAAAACCTGGACTAAAACTAAACTGTTCTGTGTTTTAAATATTTGTCAGTTTACTTGTGATTTTAATATGGTCTGATGAAGCGGATTTGAAACAAGAACGTGCTTACCTGTTCAACAGAATAAAGGAATTCTCAGTTTTCCTAAGGATTATTTATTATCCCTGTGAGCCTTGCTTGAAACCTTAGTTTTGGTGAACTATATTATTGTAAAACTAAACAACCACCTTTTCTTCAAAAATACAGGCAACTGAGGAAGCTTGCAAAAAAATACAACTAATGACAAAAAGTTATACTATAGCTCTCCTCAGCTTAACAACAAATCCAATCCTTGAAAATTTTGGTCAACTCTCAACAACATCCTCTATCCTGGAAAGCTCTCTAATCCCTCCCCATACCCTAACTCTTCCTCTCAGGAAACAGCTACCCTCTTAAATAAACACTTTATGTCTTCCATCCAAAATCTGGTAACCTCTAAGCCAAACTCCACTTCGACTCCAACCCCTCCAAGTCCCACTAACACAACTTTGTTTTCTTTTGAGCCAATTCCCATTACTTACATCAAATCTCTACTACTCAAGCTAAAACCTTGTTCTCCTTCCACTGACAATCTATCTCCTACATTCCTCAAACTTCCTGCTGACTCAATTGCCTATCCTATATCTATACTAATTAATCGATCTATTCTGGAATCAACTGTCCCCACCCTTTGGAAATCTTTGTTCAGTATCCCTCTTCATAAAGGTAGAAACTCCACTGACCCCTCAAACTACCGACCTATTGCCATTTCTGTCCCCCCTTTCCAAGATATTAGAAAAATGTATTCACTCACAGCTTCTCAATCACCTCCTCACACACCACTTACTTACCCCTACCCAACATGGATTTCGTCCTCACCACAGCACCACCACTACCCTCCTCTCCTTCACTCATATCATTGCAGAGGCCCTAGACAACAATAAACTAATTTCCTGTCTCTTCCTAGATCTCTCCAAAGCCTTAGATACTGTCTCTCATCCTCTATTACTATCCAAACTCGCAAATCTCCACCTATCCCCCACCGCACTTGCCTGGTTTAATAGTTAGCTATCTGGCAGGGAACAATCTGTCAAATGGCTTTCATCCTCCTCACCTTTCCTTCCCATCTCCACTGGTGTTCCCCAAGGCTCCATCTTGGGACCCCTTTTGTTTAACATCTTCACCAATGCTCTTTACACCTCATGCAAAGAATCCTCCCTTATTCAGTATGCCGACGACTCCACACTTATATCCATCTCAAATAACATTCCTGAACTACACTCCCTGATCCAACAAGCCCTACTATCCACTGAACAATGGCTCTCGCACAACCTATTTATCCTAAATCCCAAAAAGACCAAACTCCTACTTTTCCTTCCATGTTCTCTTTCTCATCACAAAACCTCCTTTTTTATTACATCTTCTAACAATACAACTATCCAACCTGACACCCACACAAAACTCCTAGGGGTCATTATCGATGACAAACTACAGTTCAACCTACACATACTCCAATGTATAAAAAAAAAAAACAGAAACTAGGTCTTTTATATCGGAACAAAAAATTCCTAAACTATGAATCTAGACTTACTCTGGGCCAGGCACTCCTCCTCCCCTCCCTCTTATATGCCACCCCAGTTCTTACCAATATCCAGGCCTCCAATCTAAACAAACTCCAACAGACTTACCATAAAATAGCCAGATTCATTAGTAACCCCCCATACAACTCACACCACTGCATTTCTTTAAACTCTCTCCAATGGCTTGGACTTCCCCGATTTCTGCTATCTTATCAATTTCATATGCTACACTCTATTCTTTATGAACCCTCCTTCTGTCCATATCTATCTTCCTTAGTCTCCATCTACATCCCATCCCGGACCCTCCATACTTCTAACCAACAATTACTTGATATCTACCACCCAAAAAGGTCAGTAGGCAAGCTACTCTACAAACACTCCCTTGCCCATGCTTGGAACAAACTTCCCCTTGACTTACATTTAATCTCCCACACCTCACACTTTAAAAATGAACTAAAAGCTTATTTTCTCAATTCCAGAACCTGCCCTTGCCATGACCCTACCTTGTCTTACTTCCCTTTATGTACCCTCAAAAGGACCATACTTAGTACCTCATTACATCTCTCTCTCCAATGTGTCTACTATGCATTTGCATAATTTTATACAAACAAAAAATTTTTATTGTTGACCTACTGAACTACATCAATATAAAATTGTTACTTAGCTTCTTTTTAATGCAACTTTAACTTTATGCATGTAACCCAACATATGTGAATCGTTTTGCTATAACTGCTATTATATCAATATTGTTTAAAATTGTACTTATTTAAAATGCACTACTGGAGCTTTTCTCCTCGGGTCTCCACCGAAAATGGGCCACAAGCCCAGTTGGACAAACCTGGTTAACAAATGTCAATAAATAAATAAATAATCTGAACATCTCCTGGTAAATTAGAAAGGAAAACTTTCTGAACTTATGTCTGTTGCATCTTTAATATGAATTGCTGCAAGATTATATTTTGCTTATAAGAAATCTACTTTTTCTTCTAACTATCTGTCTGCATCTTTGGCAAATAGTGAAAACAATCTCACTTGTGTTTTTAATGCCTTGGTTTGAGGGTTCAAATTCAAAAAGGTTGTTCTTTGTGTGAACTTAACGATATTTAAGCAACAAAACAAAAACAAAGTTGTGAAAATATCACAATAGTGAATTTTAGCTACTTATTTTATTACATTTCCTTTTTTCTACTCTTCATCCTTTGTGAACTGTTGTGCATTACTCACTCTTGACTGGCAGCATTCCCTAGCAGCAAACAAGAGTTCACTCCCTAAGATAAAAACTGATAAAATTTAATGTGAAATGCCATCAGTAGTGCAATTTAGACAAGCACTGCTGCACTTTTAACAGTATTCTGGAAAGTGTGTGTATTCTGGAAAGTACTGAGTGAAGAAATTCCACCTGTCAGCTAACTATGTCTGTGGCAGAAGGTGTAAGTGAAGTGAGCTTAAAGAAATTAACTCAGGGTTCATATCCAGTTTACAGATATTTTTTCTTACTGGATTTAGAATAAATAATGACACACACTGCTGTATATGAAATAAACAGGCTAAAGTCTGTTTATTAATTGATGCTATAAATGGGCTGATTTTTGCAATTTTTATTAATAACAATAGATGCTATGGATATTGCAACATTTAACATTTTGTTAAGTTTGATAACACAAAAGCATTACCATGAGTAATGTGGACATATGTTACATACATGCTGAAGAACTTATCCATATCTCAATTATTCATCATGGCAATAATAAATTTCAGTGTAAATATTAAAATTGCCAGTACATGAATTTGGGCTGCCTTCTGTAGCACAAATTTGTTTGATGTTAGTACATGGCCATCAGCTCTCTGAATAGTAATGAGTAAAGAAATGCCACCTGTTATCTACCTATCTCTGTTTCACAACAAGTAAATACATTGAGTTAGGAACAGAAGCACTTTGTAGGTTCAAACATGTAGTACTAATAAATTTGCGTGTGTTATCATGGGAAGTCTTAACACATATTTTGGTCAATGAACTGAACAACTTAAGAATGTGAGAAAATTGCTGAATATGTTTCCTATAGTTCTTGTAAATTTCTGTTGCCATTGTAGGAAAATCACCTATGCTTCTTGTTAATAACATTTGCTGTGCATGATGTCAAAATATACAGTTTCTAAAGTGTGAGAACAGAAATGTAATAACAGGTTGAATGCGTAAATGTGCAGACTATATTATAGATTACTTACCCATATAGCCTAATTATTATGTATAACGGTAATAAAAGTTACTTCCAAAGTATGTCAGTATGACTTTTATGTGGTGTGTCATAAATGAGAGGATGTAATATTCTGTATCCACTTTCTGAATAATTACCTTTACCTGAACCCTGATGATGTGTAACCAAAATACAAGCTCTGATGTACCAGCCCAATGTTGAACTTATTTTTTTTGGTTAATTACACGCCATTCAGCAGCACACAGGCAAGGTTTATGATCAAAGGAAAAAAGCAAAATTATAATTTTGGTAGCCTTAAGTACTGCAAATGAGCCTGGTGACATTGTGCCTTTATCAGCATTCTGGGCAGTACTGAGTGAAGAAATTCCACCTGTCATTTGCCTGTCTCTGTATCATAAGATGTAAGTACAGTGACTAGGATAGGCCCAGTGAGAAAATTACCGCCTCCACTACATAGTATCAAAAACTGATGTTTCTGAGTATCATCCAGGCTTTGATTTCAGATGTATGCTTAATTATTGGCTTATGTTGTTACATATTCTTATCACATGTTTAATTACAACTATATGTATTTATTTCCATTAACAACTTTTTATGAACAGGATTATTTGAAGTGTAACAACAAACCATGCGCAAAAACATTCCAGCTCCAACTGGAAGACTTATTAAACCACCCTTACCACTGCTTAGGTCATAATCAGTGTTCTACTCTCCTACCTCCTTATCCCTATAGCAATTGCTTCATGATACAGAGCATGACAGGTTAAGAAACAGGAATTATCAAAGAATAACGAACCATAAAGGTGTTCGAAAATGCCCATAAAACAAACTCTTGGTATATCCCTCTCCAGCACTGTGTCTCTCTCTTCACCCCTTCTTTTGTATTCCTTTTCACTGCTGCATATTTCT
This sequence comes from Protopterus annectens, assembly GCF_019279795.1. Taxonomy (NCBI): domain Eukaryota; kingdom Metazoa; phylum Chordata; order Ceratodontiformes; family Protopteridae; genus Protopterus; species Protopterus annectens. The sequence goes on along the minus strand of NC_056731.1, from coordinate 119,702,538 downwards.
TAGGATGATGGCTGTAAAGTTCACGTTACAGAATTTTATTATTGCCATTACTGTAATGAAGTATAATGCCTACATGCTTCTTTTTTCGGTATGTAATCAGTGCGCTTTAAATTGTTTGATTTTAAATATGTGTTGTAGGAGTTCCTTTATGGTGATCTGAGATAATGATTAAACCTACACACTGATTTTTGCATGGTGTCCTAATCCAGAAATAGATCAAATTCTAAGAGACTGTTTTTATGCATAGCTGTTGGCTACATATTGTATTAGACTACCAGCTTCTGTCATAATGTATTTTATCTCTGGTTTTGCTTGACTTTATCCATTTCACTACCCTCTTCTTGTGTTATCAATCTGAGTCCTCAGAATTTGCATGCCTGATATAGAACAGCTGTACTAACTGATGGCAAATGGCAATTCATTTCATATGGTAAAATCTTGTGAGTTCGTAGACTGCATTTGCACACTTAGCTTCATGCAAATATGCTTCAATCTACTGTGATATAGAAAAACAGGCTAAAAGTAATACTTTGTGATACGGTTACTCTTCCATATCTATCAGGCATCTGGAAATCACATACATTCCAAGAGATGTTGCAACTGATATAACCATGTTTAAGACTTTCTTCAATCTGTTGTCATTGTTCCTTACAATGCTGATTTAAACTTGCTAAAGTATGAGTGCCTGTGTGGTGATCTGAGATGATCCTCTTGCCGAGTTTTTATACAGTCAAAGGTTCAAATCCAGAAGTATGTCATGCACTTCTGTAATGTTTGTCTACACAAATAGCAAGTGTGCAACTGTATTCTATAAATGTTATTAACCCAACACTGTCCTCCTACTCCCTTCTTCATCCACAATGGAAATACTTTTTTGGTACACAGCAATATCAGTAATGTGTGCAGATTTTCCAAGGATGCCCACATTGCTATATTTCTCCTTGCGGTGTGCTCATTGCAACCTCTGAGAATTTCTGGCGAATCATTGATGATTTAACTCATTGAATAATCCTATACAGTTAATTTTCAAAAATTATAGAAGTCAGACAATAAACTTTCATAGCAAAAGTCTAATTGTATAAGGACAGCATTTCCAAATTGATTTTGCTTCTCTAAACCATTATCTTGTTTCTTTGCATACACAGAGCCTGAAAGAATCATCATGACAACCCAAAGAGTAACTCACTCCAAAATGTGTAGAACTGTCCCATTCACAAATGTGCTATTATGTCTGTATTCTTGCCTCTAAATAGCTCCCTCTTTCTACCACTTGTTTTCTCAGCAGTCTTTCTCTTCAGCATTTGCCCAATGCCTGGCACTGAGCAACACCGGTAAGTTATGACAAATGACAGTCCAAAACTAATGGCAAAATCTTATGAGTTTTTGACTTTGGCTGCATTAGTCTGATGCCCTTCTCACAAGTGTGTTTAGCCTCACTACTCTATCTAAACTCAAGCTGATAGCGCAGTGAGGAGACTTGTTATTGTTGTCTTTTCAACAGGCTGCAGACTGGAATGTACACCATATGGGATGTAGCAATTTTATATACTGCTATAAAGCATGCTGCCCGCAAACTTCCTTGCTTCATAATGTTCGCATGCTTGATCCCTCATGCGATTTATATTCATTCACAAAATGCTCATATCTTCCCCATAATTAATGCAGGACATTAGGTAGAATCAATGTTTACTTGTTAACAAGCACAGTACACTAGGCACATTTAGAACATATAGATAATGTGATATTCTCAGTGTGATTTCATTCAGTACATGTTCTGAAGTTTAATAGTTATGACATATGTCTGTTCTTGATGTATTTACAGTTTATTACTCACTCATGTCATACACACACAAAATTATATGAGAACAATTGCAACATACCTCAAATACGTGCAGAATCACTAAATATGAAGGCTGTGTACATATACACCTATATCAGCCATATAATGTACACTGTACTGCAAGGGAAAATGACAGATGTGTAAATTAGGACACACAAAATATTGACATAGCACAGATCTGTTATGGATTTCATCACAATCAGACAGAAGTGTCTATAAACTGTATTTGCACAAAGGTTAGCAGGGAGCACAATTGAATGTTAAATTCCCTTCTGAGTTCAACACCTCAAAATATAATTACACATGTGATAACACTTTGCCATCATCAGCACAAAAGAACTTCTCAGCATTGTGCTTTAGGAAGAAATTTGGAAAGAGTATAGCTATTGTTACTGGGTTGTATTGCTTCTCTATGTGGTGTGGAAATGGACTGCTGCACTCAAGATAACTGGATTTAAGTGTGATGTTAACTGAAGATTTTATTCTGTAAAGTTATATCTGTGCTGTGACACACTTGGAAATGATATGCAGTCATATGGAACCTTTTCAAACATATCTCATAAGTGTTTATCTGTAGTACATCATAATAGAGTTCACCTGTGTTTTGCATTTTTACTATACAGTGTCTGTGCTAGAAAAAATGTAATTGATAATAACACAACAAATTATCCTGATGTTAACATTCAGGAATAGTGATTGCCATCAAAACATCATGTTAAACAGGTGCGTGTCACTACTGCAATGTACATGAATGTCAGAATAGCTGATATATGTCAGCAGTCTATCATTAGTTGTGCAATACCTGACAACACACATGCCTTTTCAGCCATACATGTGAGGCATACTAGCTTCTCTGCAACACACTGATGAGTTTATCCTTTCAAAAAGGCTCTCGCACTGCTAAACTCAGGTTTCTACTGTGGCACATGAATTTGGTACTGTGTCCTTTAGATTGTGTAAATAAGTAGGTAGGTAGTTCAAATCTCACAATGGTGAACTTGTGTGATAAGGACAGGGACAGATCCAGCACTAGGTGACCTAAGTATTTGCCAAGGTGCACTAGCTATGGGACTGCCACATTTAATCTTTAATTAAACAATTGTTTTTAAAAATGCATTTGTTGGTGGATCTTTAATTATGCATGCACAACATTTAAATATTTGAAATTTCTTTTAGGGATGACATTTGATTTCTCAAACTCATGAACCAGAGAGCTACTGCCACCCTTTTGGAACACACAGAGTGCTGCTCTAGCTTGGGAAACAAGCAAGCAAGCATGCCTTCCTTCAGCATGTGTGTGTGTGTGTGTGTGTGTGTGTGTGTGTGTGTGTGTGTGTGTGTGTGTGTGTGTGTGTGTGTGTGTGTGTGTGTGATACTCTAGTTAGGTATGCAGGTCAGATAATTATCTTACTCAGGTTCAAACACTGTACCTTGGCTACAGGAAACAAGAACCTTAAGCCTCTATACCAACTACCTACCTATTCACTTAGCCATCAGAGTTGAAGAAAATTGCTGTATTGTCTATTTTATTGACTCATACATTTTGTGTCACTGCTTAATGGAAAAAATTCTTCAGAACTATAGGATGCACTTTCAGAGAATGTAATTTCTGTGCATTTTCAATGAACGTGAATTTCAATGCATTTTCAAGGCATGTGAGCTTCAAGGGAAGAGTTTACTGTTGCTCAAGCTAAGTTCTGTTTTCATTGTGCAACTGTTTTTTTTTTTTTAACCAATAGCCATCAGTGTTTGTGCTATAGAATTTGAAAGCAGTGTTAGTAGCACAACAGGTGGCATACTTGCTTTTGTTGTAGAAGGCTGTGAGTTTTACTACTACACAGATGGATTACTGATACTGCAGTGCACTTTAAAAGGGGGCGAGGAGTGTAGCACTCACAACTGTGTCATTCTAAGGATAAGATTTTAAATTGAGGCCTCATCTGTGTGCATTAATTGTAGGTGTTTTGAAATAACTTGCAGCAACCTGAGCTATCAAAAAGTGTAGGGGAAGTTTCCCAATGCCCTGGCCAGATTTCCCTAGTAGTATAAATAACACCAAGGGTCTCCCCTGAAAAGACACTACTAGCCTAATGGGAATAACCTGGTCTACAATGGATGCTTAAATGAAATCCATATTTCTGCCTTCATTTCAAAGGTAAAGAAGAAAACAGTATGTGTGCTGACAGTTTTGAGCAGTGTTTAAGGTAAATAGGGGGGAGAGAAAGACAAGTAGTGGGACACCAGAATGGCTGCATGGGGAAGACTGGTTCTTTCTCCTGCTGATAGACCCATTTTACCATCATTCAGCTCTGTCTGAGGGGTCTCTAGCATCAGGTAAGTACGACTTTGACAACAGCTGTGCTCAGTCAACTTCTACTCAGGAGAAGAATGTAAAGTTTGAGAGGACTCCCTCTCCTTTTTTCCCACTTTTAAGAACATCTTCTCTGCAGCACACTGATGAGGTAATCCTATCAAGAGTACATTCCCATACTACTAAGATCAGACTTTTCCTGTGGCATGTGCATTTGCTATGGTGTCTTCTAGATTGTGTAAATAGGTATTTTGTATGTGTGTGTGGGTGTGTGCGTGCATGTGTGCATGCTGAGGGGCTGTATTTTCAGGTAAGTACAACTTCAACAACAGCTGTACTCAGTCAACATCCACTCAGGTGAAACAATTAAAGTTTGTAAGGAATCCCTCATCCCTTTACCTCGTTTTTAACAACCACATCTTCTCTGCAAAACGCTGATGAGGTCATCCTTTCAAAAGTGCATTCTCACACTACTAAAGTCAGACTTCCTCTGTAGTGCATCTGTTTAATACTGTGTCATCTAGTAATGTAAATAGATAGGTAGGTGGTTTGAATATAGCAATGACTTGTTTGTGTGTGGGTGTTTATAGCTAATAATAATTAGAAATGATTTTACTCACAGTTGTGATGTGCACAATTACAATTAGGAGAAAACATTTTACCTGGAATTGGGGTCCCACATCAATGTATTGATTTTCAGCCATAGCACTGTTTCAACAAAGTAGTGATGTCATTCCTTTGAAGATGCTGTATGTCCCAAATGCAGTCAGATTCCCTTGTACATGTGTCAGCAAATGTAAATGGATTCATCAGTGACATACACATTTGTACTGGCAATATTTTCAACCTTCAATGGCTGCATAAGTCCTTTTAGTACACATATCTGCTTTACAATGCCCAGCTGATGTTATCCCTTCACAGATGCTGTATGTTTCACTTGCAGCCAGACTTGTTCTATGGTGCTGAATGTTGATACATACTCTCTAGAATGCGTAATTAGATAAGTATGAGGGTCAAAGACAGCTATGATTACTGTGTGTGTGCGTGTGTGTGTGTGTGTGTGTGTGTGTGTGTGTGTGTGTGTGTGTGTGTGTGTGTGTGTGTGTGTGTGTGTGTGTATGTGTAAATGTAAAGGGGTTCATCAGTGACTTACACACATTTGTACTGACATTTAAAATCCCTAGATGGCTGTAGAAATCCTTTTAGCACACACATCCCCTCTGCATTTGTTGTGTGACATATAGAATAGTCTTTTAAACAAATTACAGGCACATATATCCCTTGTATCAATAACATGATGTAATGCATCTAAATACTCAAATATCTCACAATTGCAGCAGCACATCTACTGTGGTGCATTCATACTCCAAAATATTGTGTAGCTTCTGTCATCACATAGTCAGGTGTTCAAAACCTGCATTGAGTGACTATATGTATTGTGTGTCCTTGTATTGCTATGTGTACATGAATGACATCTAGCTCAATTATAATGTGCACGATTACAGTGGGAGTGGCCTTCCCCATCCCTTTTGTTTAATGAAAATCATTTGCAACACAATTGTATGATGTAATGACTTCACATAGGTGGACGGTCAGAAGTGTGTTAAGACATCCATTGTGCCGCATGTGATTTATTCCCAGCTTGCTGTTCAATTCCAGCAAAGGGCAGCAGTATATAAATGCATAGATGTTACACAAACTCCATTGAATCAAGTTATTGTTATCCATTTTTTTATGATGGACCAACAAATATAAACATATATTGTAATTTCATGACAATGAAACTCTTATTCTGGGATTATCATGGGGTGAGTGCCCCTGTGGTATATGAATTGTACACAGATAGAGTGTGGTTCAATTCTGAGACTGTGTGTGTACCAAAGAATGGAATAAGCTTCCTTGACCAAGCAACAAGATAATAGAAGGCTCACAGGTGAGTGGACATTGACATGGATAAATCCTTTTCATCATTCTTTCAAATTTCTATTGCATGAATTACCATCAGAAATCCTTTCTTACTTCACATATTAATTTTATTTTTCATGCAAGATCCAGTGCAATCTTCTGTGGCAGGCACAGTCAATACACAGCTCTGTGAAGTGCCTACTATCATAGGCAATGGTTTGACTCTGCCAGATAACTATGTAGAACAGGTGTACCTTGTGCAAAGAAATTAGTTCTGGCACAGTCTAAGGCCGCATGCTATGAGGTGGGATCCATACCCATCACAACAGGAAAGTGCTGTAAGCCTTTCAAGGGTGCTCTGTATAAGTGGTGTGCCTATTTCTGTGGCATTAACAGTTGATACACAGTTCTCTGACATCTGTCCTGACAGGAGTTCAAGGATGGCAAGATGCAAATGTTGGTTATGACACTGATCACAGCTATTACTTATTCTCCATCATGTCATATTTGATAACTGCAGTTTATGCAAAGATCCCCTAATGTATCTAATGTCATTGCTGACTGTTATCTGAACTCAGCATGTTATTAACATTTATATCACATTTACTTCTCTTTGTTAGTGTTGCTTTCTGTTTCTTTCACATCCTTTGTTAGCATGTCCATTGTTATTTATGTACATTAGGCAATAATGAACAGGATTAATTATTATGACATCAATGTGGAATTAAGTTAAAAATGTTTCTTTATTACATAAACATATTTGACTAAATTATCTGAGTACAATTTCTCCTTTTTCCTTCCTCTCTTACTTATTTCTATGGTTATACCATTGTATTTTTGTGTACATTCTCCCCATTTAGCTTCCCCTGCATCTTGTCTTTCAATGTAGTTGCCCTTATTTACTGTAGAAGCTATCTGTGTAAGCTTGCATAATAGGTTTGCCAACAGGCAAGTTGCTTTATTGGGCAGTGCAGTGTTACCATTGTCACTTCACAGCAAGAGGATCTCCAGTTCAATTCTCAGCTGGGGTACCTTCTGTGCAGAGTCTGCATGTCCTGCCTGCATTCTCATGGGTTTCCGCTGGATGCTCCAGTTTCCTCTCACATTCCAAGGACATACAGTAGATGTGTTGTGCACTCTAATTTGGACCTATGTGTGAGTGAATGGTGCACCTTTCAAGGAGGACTGGGCCTTGGGCTAGCAACCTGAACCTGCAAAACCTGTAACTGCCAAAGAAAAAATTAAAGCAGAAAGGTGCTTGTTGCCCAATGTACCATATGCTGCGTAAACAGGAAAGAGAGACAAAGGCTGATTTATTTACTTTGTGTGCACGGGCATCCCCCAAACTTTTCATGGCCCCTGACACTTCTACTTGCCATGCATAGGTGCTTGTAAATTTGTAAGCAAGATGCTCAGAATGCATTTTCAGTTAGCGCTGCTGCTCATCACACTAATGCACTTACATCGTGTACACATCATGCAAAGCCTACACGACTGTTAATGAATTCCAGAGTTTATCTAAATTCACTGTACTTACACCTTGTGCTATAGAGTTAGATAGATGACAGGTGGAATTTCTGCACTCAGTACTATGCAGAGTGCTGACAAAAGCTTGTGCTACAGAAGGCAGCCCAAATTAAATTTTTCACTTTTTCCCTTTAGCCATATACCCTGTTTGCACTCTGCCAAGAAGCGCATAAATGAAAATGGCAAAAAAGAACCTAAAATGTAAAATCATAATAAGGAAAAAAGTTATCAATAATGCTTTTGATATCATCTTAGCACATCAGAACTTGCTTTTGGATTATACATAATCAGGGCTTCAGGTCAGGGCAATTATTCAGAAAGGGGACACACAAAATATTAGATCATTAATAATCACAAAATACAAGGAGGTGGTGAAAAGCAAGCAGACAAATCTCCCAAAACTTCAAGGCTAAAGATATGTTGTGTTTAATAGCACACATAAAAAACATAAAAATCCAAGAAATTCATGCTGTTTTCATCCAATAGGACTTCATCAGAGCACAACTTAAGTAATACAAAGCTACAGTTTAAATATTTAGTTCAGCCAATCACATTACTACTAATAAAGTGCACAAATGCACATTCAATTAAGTATTCCATGAATGCACAAATTTTATGAAAAGATTTAAATACTAATATACATTTAGCATTAAAAATTCTAGGTATAATTAATAGTATAAATACATAAAATTACAAATATAAAGATGTCATTCTCAAAGCACTATTTAAATATATATATGCTCAGTTAAGTCTAGTTTGGTAGTAGCATTTATATGTATTTCCCAAATTAATTTTCTCTACTCCACAAAGACCTTCCAATCACCTCCCCTGGAGTTAACAACTTTTTCAATCGCCCCAAATTTAAATTTAATGTTTGTTGTACCAGAACAAGTTTTAGAGTGCCAGGGCAATTATTCAGAAAGGGGATATACAGAATATTAAATTCATCTCATTTGTGACACACCACGTAAAAGTCATACTGACAAACTCTGAAAGAGAAATGTATTAATCTAATGAGTAATAATTAGGTTATGTGGGTAAGGAGTCTGTAATATATTCTACATATGTCCACATTCAGCCTTGTATTATATTTCTGTTCTCACACTTTAGAAACTATACATTATGACATCACACATAGAAAATGTTATTAGCAAGAAGTATAGTTGATTTTCCTACAATACAATAGTAACATTAATTCATAAGCACTATAGGTAACATATTCGGCATTCATCCCATACACTTTGGTTGTTCAATTCATTGCTCAAAATTGTGTCAAGACTTCATCTGACACCATAAGCAAAATTATGAGTAGTGTAGATTGGAACCTACCAAGTGCTTCTGTTTTGCTCCCTACTCAATGTATTTACAGCTTGTGCCAGAGAGATATGTAGATAATAGCTGTTATTTCTTCACACATTGCTACCCAGCGTGCTGATTATAATGTACTAACATCAAGCTTACTTTGTATGACAGAAGGCTGCCTCAATTAAAAGTTTCAAATTTTCCTTTGATCTTGAGCTGCAAATGCAAAAGGCAATTTAAAAAATACAATCTTCTTCTTTTTCTTTCGGTTGTTCCTATTAGGGGTCACCACAGCAGATCATCTGTTTCCATTTCTTCCTCTACTCTGCATCTTTCTTTGTCACAGCAACCACCTGCATGTCCTCTCTCACACATCCATAAACCTTTACTTAGCCCTTCCTCTTTTCCTCTTACCTGGCAGCTTCATCCTTAGCATCCTTTTCCCAATATACTGAGCATCCCTCCTCAGCAGATGTCCAAACCAACGTAATCTTGCCTCTCTGGCTTTGTCTCCAAACCGTCCAACCTGGACTGACCCTCTAATACACTTATTACTAATCCTGTCCACCCTCATCACACCCAGTGCAAATCTTAACATCTTTAACTCTGCCACGTCCAGCTCTGACTCCTGCCTTTTTGTCAATGCCACTGTCTCCAACCCATATATCATAGCTAGTCTCACTACTCTCTTGTAGGCCTTCCCTTTCACTCTTACTGGTACTCATCTGTCACAAATCACTCTTGACACTCTTCTCCATCCACTCCATCCTGCCTGTACTCTCTTCTTCACCTCTCTTCCACACTCGCCATTACTCTGAACTTTACATCCCAAGTATTTAAACTCGTCCACCTTCACCAACTCTACTCCCTGCATCCACACCATTCCTCTATCTTCCCTCTCATTCACACACATATATTCTTAGCCCTGCTGACCTTCATTCCTCTTCTCTCTAGAGCATATCTCCACCGCTCCAGGGTCTCCTCAACCTGCTCCCTACTCTCACTACAGATCACAATGTCATCTGCAAACATCATAGTCCACGGGGAATCCTGTCTGATCTCGTCTGTTAACCTGTCCATCACCATTGCAAATAAAAAAGGGCTCAGAGCTGATCCTTGATGTAATCCCACCTCCACCTTAAATGCATCTGTCACTCCCACCAGACCTCACCACTGTCACACAACCCTCGTACATATCCTGTACCACTCTTACATACTTCACTGCCACTCCCGACTTCTTCATACATACCGCAACTCCTCCGGGGCACCCTGTCATATGCTTTCTCTAAGTCCACAAAGACACTATGCAACTCCTTCTGACCTTCTCTGTACTTCTGCATCAACACTCTCAGAGCAAATATCACATCTGTAGTGCTCTTTCCTGGCATGAAACCATACTGCTGATCACTAATCATCACCTCCCTTCTTAACCTAGCTTCCACTACTCTTTCCCATAACTTCATGCTGTGACTGATCAATGTTATCCCTCTGTAGTTACTACAGCTCTAAAAATCGGTACCAAAACACTTTTTCTCCACTCCTCAGGCATCCTCTCACTTTTCAAAATTTCATTAAACAATCTGGTTAAAAACTCCACTGCCATTTCTCCTAAACACCTCCATGCATGCACAGGTATGTCATCTGGACCAACAGCCTTTCCATTCTTCATCCTCTTCATAGCTATCCTTACTTCCTCTTTGCTAATCCACTGCACTTCCTGATTCACTATCCCCACATCATCTGACCAAAAAATACAATAATTTAATAAATAAATATATGTGAAATGAATTGAAAGGAAATGCAAATCAAAGAAAGGTTATATCAAACAAAGACAAAAAACAAATAGGGCATTAAATGACACATTCAACCTTTTCACTTCTCCTTGCCAGATCAGAACTTTAATTTGTGTGACACATAATCAAGGCTATATGTAATCCCAACTTATGAAAAATGGAACAGACAGCATCTGACATCACATCAGTATTGACATAGCATACCCAATTAATAGTGACATAATTTACCATGAAATTAGTGCGTCTTTCAGGATTACTACTTGAGAAATATTTTGAGGTAATTCAGCATACCTAGCACAGTTTTTAACATGTCATGTTACCATTTTTCCGTTATCACAATGTATAAAGTTTCTTATTTCACCTCATACATATCACATGTTGGATTTAAGACTTGGAATAGCTGAGTTTCTAACAACAACACATTCATATAACAATGTTTGTGTCTATATTTATTCTAGCCCCTCAGTAAAATATGTGTAAACAGGACTTGAAGCCTGTATCACTTGTCCTCTCTATTTAAACTCATTGCACTTGTACCTTGTATAGACAAAGTTAGCTAGCATATGGAATTTCTACACTCAGTACTATCCAGAGTGCTTGCAAAAACATACCAGCACCAGTGTTGGTATTCCAAACTACATTTCTCAGTTTTTAGCCTTAAGAAGTGAACTCTTGTTAATTGCTAGGGACCAATGCCAATCATGAGTGTACAATTCCAAACAATGTGTAAAGGAAGAAAATTGCAAAAAAGGAAACATTATTAAACAAGCATTTAAAATTACTTTTGTGATGTTTCCTCAACTGTTTTGTCCTGTATAATTTGCAATGCCTCCTTAAACATCACTAAGTTCACACACAGCACCATCACTGGATTTGAACCCTCAAAGCAGGGCACTAACAACACACGTTTGAGATTTGTATCACTATTTGACACAGACATATACTAGAAAAAGAAAAATATATTACATGTACTTAAGATATGACATTGTACCAATTCATATTAAAGGTACAACAGAAACAAGATAAGAAAGTTATCCTTTGTAATCTGCCTGTAGATGCGTAGATGAATGGGATATTGGCAACAGTTCAGGTAATACTTCCTGACACAGTATTAAATGAATATTTGCAACACTGTCAATCTTTTCTTCCTTTACTTTTGGATCATCATTCTCTTATCTATCCTTTTCTAACAGCAGTAGAATCTCATTTGCTTATATGTGTTTCAATGAGTAATGCACTTCCTCACAACTGCAGAACTATTTTACTCAGTCAGAAAAGTGTTGTCTTCAAAACTTCATAAAAATGTTATAAATTTTGTTCTCCTAACTCAATCTACTACCATGCTTTTGATAAGTATGTTCTCCTTGACACATCCACAGTAAGTGTACTTTAAAGAGGAGAGACTGAGAAAATGCTGATTGTTGCTGCAGTCAAACTAATCATTCACACTTGCAAGTCCTTACCAAGTAACACTTCTTAATGCTTCTACTTGTATTGCTAGTCTGTGTGCATGCAATTATTTAGGTCCTTGCAACATGTTTACCTGCCCTGCCCTTAGTGCAGATTGTGTACTTATGAATGCTAATGAGTTTTCACATCATTTCACAATGCTGAGAGACTGAATCTGAACTACAAAGGTAATTGTGTAGGCAAGGAGCTTTTATCATAGTAGGAGAGACTGGATCCAGAGAACTTGATACTGCTACTGGCTTTCAAATACGTTTGCTATTTTATCTACTTGCTGCAATGGTATTGCAGTGGTGGTGCTGCGGTAGCATTGTCGCCTCTCAGTAAGACATTGTCATGTTCGATTCTTAGCTAGAGCGTCTTTTGTGTGGAGACATGCATGAATGGGTGTACCTTCAATGAAGGTTATGCATCAGGGCCGGCAACTCGGCAGGTAAAAATCTACTGCCAATCATTAGTGGACCGGAGTTCCGGTGTGGTGACCCCTAACAGGGAAAAGCCGAAAGACACAACAACTTGCAGCAATGGTATGTTATTTATTTCAAAATGCTGTATTTTAACTTTACTGATGGATCACATTTCACAATAGAGCCATTGCTTTACTATATGCATTTTGCTCCTTTGCTGTTGGCATATACATTTATCTCAGGTATTTCTTTCCCTTAAAAATGTTTGTAAAGAATGCTACCTGACATAAATGGAAACTTTTATTTAGGAATCTGACCAGTGATTGCTGAAGAGTAATGTATAAATAATCATGGGGTTTAGATTTGTTGCCCACCCATATGTATTAAGCATCTGATATATACCTGACGACCCTCCACACAAGTGGAGATCCCACAAAAGTTCCATCCCCTTTTTTACACAAACATTGTGAATTATTCTTGTTAATACTGCAATGTAGTACAGAGTTACACAACTGTTGTCCTCCTTGCATAGTCTTAACATTGTTTTTCATTTATTTTATTTTGTTGAAGGGATGGAGGCTTCTAGCTTTTCTATTTACTGTTCATGTCATTCAGGGCTATGGCACCCAAGACATCTTTTCTGTGTAAGCCACCATACAGTGAAAGAAAAAAAGACATGATCACCCACACATTATGTTAACATAGTTCATTCCTCATACACACAAGCTAAAGTAAAAATAAAATAAATATATCAGTACAAGCAGAAAACCTTAGAAGATATGCAGATAAATATAACGAAAAAGTATAAAATAAGCAATTTACTGATGACCCGAAAAAGTTTTGTAGAGAATTGGGAAACAAGTCAAAATAAATAGAAACAAAACCAAAAAAAAGAAGAAATAGACATATTTTAGAGAGGTATCTATTAAGATCCTGTGAAGCATAACACAGATGTATGGATAAAAGAAGTAAAAGAAAGAATAAGAAGTTGAAATGTACAGGATATGAAATGGGATGAAGTTATGTCCAGAGAAATTAAAACAAAATTAAGAAAACTTCCTAATTAGAAAAGCTAGGCCTAGATGCAGTACCTAACATCTGACTAAAAGTATTAACATTTTTATATGAAGATTTAGCCATGAGTAAGAACTATTTATATGTGCACCCTGAACAGAAGCCAACCTGGTTAACAACAGGAAAAATAATACTCCTCAAGAGCAGATCTGCAAGCTATCCTAAAAACTATAAACCAATAACCTGACTTCCAATGAAGTAAAAACTATATACTGGAATTGATGCCAACAAAGTTTATAGTCATTTAGAAGAAAACTCAATCATGGCAAAAGAACAAAAGTATAAAAATAGAAAGTCATATGGAACAAAGGATCAATTGTTGTTAAATAAAGTCATTATGGTGAACTGTAAAAAGGAGATGAATTTAAGTATGGCATATATAGACTACAAAAAAAATTCAAAAGAATCCTACATTCATGGATAAAAGAGTGTTACAATGTATAAGATACACCTTATACTGATCAATTAACATTGCAGTGACCATGAAACAACGGCAAACCACTTTTCAGTTAAGCTGTGATAAAGAACAAATTATTATTCCAGGATAATAATTCAAAGGGGGCTATTCCAGGGTGACTGTCACTACTGCTCTTTTATCTTGCCCTTAGCCCATTAAGCTGTCTACTTAACAGATTAGGTCATAGCTAGAATTTGGCTCCCAGAAAATAACAAAGTGTTTTCATCTGTTTTTGTTAATAATTTAAAATTGTATAGTTCATCAGATGAAGAACTGAAAGCACAACAAGTGGTCAAAACTTTCTCAGATGATATAAAAATATCATTTGGTTTTGATAAATGTGAAAAAGCAACTTTTAAAGCAGGAAAGCTGCAGCACCAAGAAAATATCAGTCTGGGGCAGGAATGCAATATGAAAGAACTTGAGCAAGACAGATTGAATAAATATTTGGGAACTGATGAAGGATCAACAATAAAACTTGAAAAAATGTAAATAAAACTTAGTAAGGAATATTTTAGAAGACTATGGGCCAGATTCAATAAAGCCTACACTAAGTGTACACGGTATATATTCAATAAAATTCTTAATCACATTTTTTGTGCTTTCTAGTCACTCAGAAAGATTACATTAAATGTACATGTAGTCTACACTTTGTTGTAACCTTTATGAATCCCTGTCAATGTTTAAAGCTGCAAGAATATCAGCGGGAAAACTAAAATTAGGAGGAGGAAGGTGTGTGTTATGCCTCTGCTGTCTGTTCACTCAGAACAATATACACATAGTGTACACTTAGTGCAGGCTTTATTGAATCTGGCCATATAATTAATACTGAAAACAGCTCTGATGTCCAGAAAAAAAGGCCAAGGTATAAACCAGTTTGTCTTCCTGTCATTCCAGTCATGGAATGACTGACTGGCCACTAAAGGTACTGTATCAAACTGGACTGGGAAACAAGAAAAATGTGTTATGCTTATCAAATGATTTATAAAAATCAGTGCATACCAAGATTATATATTCTCCATTCTGAAAGAGGTATGGGCTTCCTTGAAATTGGTTACATGTAGATCTGCAATCATAGGACTGCATACATATCTGCTGACCTCAGAACAACCAAATATAGTGAAAGCTTTAAAACATGAGGAGAATAGGTCTAAGATAATTTTCCTGCTTAGTTTAGTAGGAGCATATTGGTGTCAAGCAGGAATGAAAATCAAACCAGAAATAGATAAAAGTTAGGTAGCAACTGAAGGTGCCAAAAAACAAAAGAAAGAATATAAGGTGAAGAATCAGATGAGAAGGCAAGAAATATAGAAAATGCATAAATATAATTACAGGTACAGAAAACTCTTGGAATCACATCATGTTGATCAGGACCAAGAATGGTTAAGGAGAGGTGAATTTAAACCAAAAACAAAAGGTTAATATTGGCAGCCCAGGGTAGTGGACTATGTACATGTTGGTTTACAAAATCCATTGAAAATGTGGAGAGAAACAAGACAAATGCAGATTTTGTTAAACAGAATTGGAAACAGTCACACAGAAATGAGGGCAATATGACCTGAGACGTACCTCCCTGGACTACATGAAAAGAGACATAGAGGAGCTCTCCGATTATGTAGCCCAGGCTGGTATGACCCTGACCCTGAGCAGCATCTTTCCCTCACCAAGAATGATACCACAATACAAAGACAAGATGATCAGCTTTAACAATTGGCTCAAGTACTGGTGTCATTCTAAGGGGATCCAATGTCTGTCTGCCTGGGATGATATGTTGGACAAGCCATGCTGCTTCACAAGGGATGGCTTACACCTGTCACCACTGGGCTTCCGGATATTGGCTAAGGCTCTTGCCACCCCCATAGTGCCTTTTTTAGGCAAGGCTCAAAACACAAACCCACCTCCTTAGAAAACAAAAATGGAAAAAAACTAAGGGTAATGCTGCTCAACGCCAGAAGTCTAAATCTCAAGATGCCGGCACTTGATGCACTCCTCAGCATGGAGAACATCGACGTCTGTGCAGTAACCGAAACCTGGTTCAAGGCTCCTGAGAGCACCCCAGCGCTACCAGGCTATACCTCGTATTATGCGTTTTGGCCCCAAAACCCGGGCCGAACCACAAAGGGGGGGGGTGTCCATATTCATAAAGGACACCCACACCTCCAGGTTAGTAGCAACACATGAAGCATCAGAGACCATACAGGTGCAACTAACCATAGGCAAAACTGCTATACAACTGGTAGCATGTTACAGACCACCCTCCCAATCTCAAGAACCCCACTCAGCCTTCCTGAAGACATTGGAGGATATGAATGTATCACAAAATACCATCATACTGGGAGACTTCAACTACCCAAACATAGATTGGGTACATTATTCTAGCCCTAATACCCTAGCCCAAAGGTTCCTGGAATTCATAAATTCAAATGCACTGGAACAACTAGTCACCTCTCCCACTAGGGAGATAATATACTAGACCTGATCATCACAAACATGGGGACAAAATGCTCCACACCGGAAGTATACCCCTCACTAGTGAGATCTGACCACAAACTAATCACCCTGGATATACATATCCCACCTCCACCCCAGCACAAAAGACCACAGTGAAAAACTTCTCAAAAGCAGACTTCACTCTTCTTAAGACTGAGATGGTATACTTTAAGCCCACTGTGCCAGTGGATACCACATCCCACAATGCCGAATCCTTCACAAATGCTTTCTATGGACATCTCCAAGAATGCATGGATCATGCAATCCCAAACAAATCCAAGTCCCTCTCCACCAAATGTAAGCACCCTGTCTGGTGGACCTCAGCCATAAACAAATTGTATAACAAAAGAAGGAAGCTACTGCACGTCAGAGCGAAATCCCATGAAGGGAAGACATCTCTGATTAACATTAGCAGAAAACTACGTTCTCTCATAAAAACATCCAAGGCAAACTTTGAGAGAAACATCGCTAAGGACACTAAAGATAACCACAAAGCCTTCTTCAGCTATGTTAGAAACCTGGGCGGAAACCCTCAGATATGCTCAGAGTTGGTTCACAACAACAAAAGATACACTGAACCCACAGATATTGCTAACATTCTGGCTGACAGGTTCAGTGCAAATTTCTCCCCTCCTTCACCCCCAAAAGAAGAAATACTTATCCCAGCTGAATGTAATCTCCCTGTCATCTCAGATGTCCAAGTGAGAACCGCCCTAAACAAAGCAAAAAACACAGCATCAATGGGACCTGACGGTATCCCGGGGTGCGTGTTACGTGAACTCCAAGAAGAGCTAAACCCACACATAAAAATGCTATTTAACCTTAGCCTTACTTCGGGATATGTACCTGAACACTGGCGTACAGCAACAGTGGTCCCACTCCACAAGGGGGGTGCCTCTACAGACCCTGGAAACTACCGCCCCATAAGCTTAACTAGCCTGGTCTGCAAAGCTATGGAAAGAATCATTATGGAACTCATAAACAGAGACATAGGGGACCTACAGTCACTTCACCCCACCCAGTACGGCTTTGTAAAGGGCAGATCCTGCCTTTTAAACCTGGTTGACTTTTTCAAAACAGTCACTAGAGCCATTGATGAGGGCAAAGCTGTCCATACAGTATACCTGGACTTGGCTAAGGCCTTCGACACAATACCACACTCAGGCATCATAGATAAGCTAAACAGCTTAAAAGTAAACCCGTATGTCACTAGATGGGTTACAAACTGGCTAAAGGACAGAACCCATAAAGTTAAAATCGCTGGAGCAATGTCAGACTCAAAGCCAGTCACAAGTGGTGTCCCACAGGGATCTGTCCTGGGACCCCTCTTGTTCAGCATTTATTTCTCAGATGTTAAAGCAAACATGGGAGGGCTGTGGCTGACAAAGTTCCCAGATGACTGCAAACTAGGCGCCATAGTCAATACACCAGCAGACACACACATCCTACAAAAAGGCCTCACTGAAACGGACAACTGGTGCCGTAGTCACGGCCTTAAACTAAATGCCAAAAAATGTATAGTCATCCCTTTTGGAAAAAACAAAGTACCCACAAATTATCACATAGACAGCAACCCACTGAGTACGGAAAAAGTAATCAGAGACCTAGGGACCCAAGTAGACAGCGACCTCTCATTTGACACCCACGTTGCCAAAGTGGTTAGAAAAACATTCTACCTTGCACACCTCATCATGAAGGGATTCACATCCAGATCCAAGGATGTCATTGTACCCCTATATTCCTTCCTCATCAGACCCATGATTGAGTACAATGCCCCATTTGGTATGTACCTCACCCGGCATTTGCAACAGCTGGAGAGACCACAAAAGTACCTCACCAAAAGGATCAAGGGTCTCCAACATATGTCTTATTCTGCCAGACTAAAGAAACTTCATCTCTATTCAGTAGCATACCGCCTGCTCAGAGGTGATCTCTGTCTGACGTACAAGGCCATGTCCAATCAGGATCTGATGGACATGCTCCACCTCAAAAAATCCAAATCCATCAGGACCACAAGAGCTAAAGACTTAAACCTCGGCACAAGTATGAATAGGATATGCTGGAGGGATAGATTCATAACCCAGAGGCTACCCATGCTTTGGAACAGGATCCCAGTTCGTATTAGGCAGAGCCCCTCACTGACTCTCTTCAAGAGAAATCTTGATGAGTGGATGGGAGATCGTAAGTTTACCCCAGGGGTCACATCTGTGTCACTGCTAGACAGGGGCACAGTAAACTAATTCTGTTATATAAGGGGACCTTCATTGTGTCACTACTAGACAGAGGCACAGTATTCTAGATTTATTCTGTACATTTTTGTACCTTTTAATGGGGTGGCAAAAGCCACATCACTATGGCTAGGCTTACAAATGCCCCAGGGCAGATAGCCTAGTACTATACTATGAAACTATGAAACTATGATGCAATAGTTATATGAGCAATGGGTCTTATAAAAAAGAATTTGAAATCGTATTTAGATACACAACTCTGTATGAATTACAGAAGGAATCAGTTCTGGGCATATTGTGAGTGAGTGTGTACATATATATATATATATATATATATATATATATATATAAATATATATATACATATGTATATATATATATACATATATATATATATATATATATATATATATATATATATATATATATATATATATATAGATATGTGTATACACATATTTACATGTTTTATATCTTGGACTTCAAGAAATTAAGCAGAGGTAGAGGTGACAAGTCCACCTGTGATTATATCTGGGAGCAGATAGTAAATTATATAAATACAGTGGGAAGGCATGACCATACATATACCAAAGTCAGTCACAGGGCCAGTGACATAGTCAGAGAAAAGGCAGCTAAAATTGCATGGGAACATATACCTATGGGGGCATAGTCGTCCTGCTACATAGCCACCACTTACCGAAACAAAGGAGTTCCTGTTCATTTCAGAGATTCTGACAGTTTAACAGAGGGTTCACACAGAACTGGTGATGCTGGTGTGTGTATCTCATTGGGAAAAAAAAAAATATATATATATATATATATATATATATATATATATATATATATATATATATATATGGTTTTCTATCGTAAGGTCGAAGTGGGTTCAGTCAAACATACTTCAGTCGAAGTCCAGAGGATGAACTCAACACTGTTGAAGTATGAATCTCGCCCCCATCTCAACCCATGTTAAAGCCCGTTCCGAGGTCGAGTCATATTTCAACAATGTCAGAATCTGACATTGTCACTTTCGCGGATATAGGTCGATAATCCCATCATTCGATGGGGTCCGGTTCGGCCTTATGATAGTAAACCTATACATATATATATATATATATATATATATATATATATATATATATATATATATATATATATATATACACACATACATACATACATGTATATATTTACAGAGAGAGAGAGACAGAGAGGGTGGGTTAAAAGACACAGTACTTCAGAGAGAAAGAGAGAGTGAGAGAATGATGAGATAAAAGTAAACTGGAAAGTAGACTTCTTCTTTTGCAGATGTAAAGGGGATTGTTTTCTGTTTCATGAGTCATTTGCTCTGTGATGCTTATCAGCCAGGTTTCATCTCCCTTTCTTATATGTAGGTTCATCTGACGCTGGGTTTGCCTTACTACTTCTGCATGGTTAGTACACCTTTTTATTGTTATGAATGTACACAGAGTTACACATAACTGAAAGTTATTTTTTCATTGCTTTAACATCTATTATTGCTTAAAATACATTTTACATAAGCTAAATTTGATCAGTTTAAATTGTATCTTTCTCTCTCTCTCTAATGTGCTGATTACTTGTTATCATAGGTGATCCTACCAATGGTACTGTGGATCTCCTACCACCTGATGTCAGAGTATCATTAGCCTCTGTCGTTGGTAAAGATGAAGAAGTTCTAATATCTCCTGCCCATATTTCAGAGTCCGTATGTCTATACCTACCCAAGCCATGGAGACCTCAGACATAGGAGAAATAGAGTGTGAAATAGCTGATCTGGGTAGTGTGTTTACTCCAGTGGGAGATCTGATTGATTCTCCCCATAGCATTCATGAGGGCAAAATGTCACACAGGTTGGTTAGTAGAGGTGCTTGGAGGAGGCCACTGTCCACTTTCCTCCTTATGTTGCTGTGTCAGAAGGTGCCACATGACATATGTGTAGAGCAATCACAGAGTCACAGGTACACCCTACCAGGGCATCAGAAGAGATAGTTTGAGTCCTAAACATTGTGCAGTCTGGAATGCAGAACTGCCTGAATTGTTTGGGGGACTCCTTGGACAGAATGAATGACACACTGGATCTGGCAGTTTCTGTAATGGAATTTCTGCTGGGGGAGGGTAAGCATCTATGTGGTCTAAAGGCTGCTACATCTTCTGGTGTTAGCTCACATGGCTTTGCAAATTCACACTCCTATAGTGGCTCTACTTGCATTGCTCCATCAGTGATTGTGGTGTCCACACCCATACATAGTAGGCCATGTGGTTGTGGTCCTGGATTAAGTCATGATGAGAGCTCATTCAGCAGACATTGGGCAGCTTCGAGTAACACCCCAACTTCTAGCCAAGGCCATATAGCTAGCAGTGGGACTATTGGCAGAGGAAGTTCTCATCTTTGTGGTGATGATGCTGAACTGACTATCCTACCTTGCATGGTTCATACCTGACCAAGATGCCAGTACTAGCTCAGTGCATGATTGTGTTCATCATACAGACACACACATTAAAAAAAAAACTTCCCATACCACCTCACACATGCAAATGCATGCACGCGCACATGCACACACACACACACACACACACACACACACACACACACACACACACACACACACACACACGTGCTCATGCTATCTAAACTCTATAGTTAACTGATATACATATCTTGCTACTGACCCTAACAACTGTATGCTTGCTTAAAAACTTGTTTGTTATGCACACACACTCACTCTTTTGGTGTCAGGCTTGCCCTAAACTATCCCCCACCATGTAAAAATGGTGAAGACTATGCCTTGTCCTTTGCACATTTCTTTGTGACTGAGGGTTGCAAATATGTATAACGCAGAGTGGATAGCTAATGCGTGCTTGCTCAGACTTGCTTAATGTAAAGATATTGCAGAAGAAATGTTTATCATTCCTAATCAGTTATGAATAATTGGTTATATGATTGTTGACCCTCATTGCATTTGTGTTATTATTCATAGTACTGCAGTCAAAGAAGATATTCATTTCTTGCTTATTACTATACTTGTGCAAATGATGCTACCAATGACCTGCTCACTGGTTTATATACAGTTGTCAAATGAAATACTTGATGCACAGTAATGGACAAAAGCCATAGCTGTATATTGCAAACATCTGTCATAAGTTATCCCTGAAATTACTGTACACCTGGGACATGTTCAGCTTGGAGACATATAAGCATTTGCCTATAACAGCAATTGGTCATATACCTCTTTTATCCTTCATACAGGTTCCATACTTACCATTTTAATTGTGCAGCTACAAGATGTGGCCCTAGGGGTTGTCTCTGATGCTAACACAACACAAACATTATATTGTTAAGTAAGGGTTGTGGACGTTGGCAGGCACATCAGTTTTAATATTTACATATGCTTAGGATCTAAGGTTTTCCCAAAGATAGCATATGTGGGTGCAATCCTTTTCCTGTTATTCAGAGCCAGGATATATTGCATGTGCCTACTTCTGCCGGCACCATCTGCAGCTGGTGGTTCTCCCTCAGATTCATTATCTGTATCTGCTGTATCAGCTGGCCCTGCCAGCTTCACTGGAATCTGTGGTCCTGCCCCTTGTTATCCTTGTTGAAGTTGTTTCATGAGAATTATATTGTGTAACATGGCACTGACTGTCAGTAATTGGGCAGAGGTGGCTGGGTCATACTACAGGGCACCTCTTGGTGTGTCTGGACACTGGAACTTTGATTTATGCAAGTCAAATGCATGCTCTATGATATTTGTAGCTTGAGAATGGACATCACTGTATACTTGCTTGGTGGGGTTGTGTGGGTTTCTCATGGATACCACGAGTCAAGGTTCCAGAGCATAAAATGTACCCCCCACTAGATCCTCTTGTGGAAAGTCAGCCTTAGCAAACCATGTGTATTGCTGACAGGTGTCCCATATGTGTAAGTTGTGAAAACTGCCTGGGTTGCCTGCATAAACATTGTAGATGATCCCTTGGGCATTACAGACAACCTGGCAGTGTACAGAGTGCTATCCACTGCCCTTAATGTATATTATTTCCTGTTCAGTGGTGGGGTTTTTGTGTGTGTGTGTGTGTGTGTGTGTGTGTGTGTGTGTGTGTGTGTGTGTGTGTGTTTGTGTGTGTGTGTGTGTAATATATGGCCCCCAAAACATCAGTGAAGTGTGCTTTTCTATAGAATTCCTGCATGTACCTTTCTCTCCACGTGCAAAACAGATATGATCCCTTGCATATTGTAGCACTGCATTTAGAAACTGATGAAATATTCTAGAGTCTAAGACCTCTGACACCACTAATATATCCCATGTAGATCTTTGGAAAGTCTGTGAAGCTACTATATATGTGATGCTACAAATTACATTTTTTTTCACTGAGATGGGTTCTGCACAATTTTCCCAGGGCTTCAGGTGAGGGTAGCAGAGGTTGCAAAGTTCCTCTAATGTTTCTCTCTCTACCATGTATCATTCAACAGTTTTTGTGTCATGCAGTCCATGATAAGTCAAGTAATGTCTAAACAGGCTTCTCCTTCTTGGCTGAGGTCTGGCAGCAGCATCTTAAATTAAAGTGTGTTGCACATACAGGTTAATGATAGCAGCATCAAGCCTTCAAATGTTCTTCTAAATATAATTGTAGCTATAATCCAAAGAGTTTTAGATTTCAAGGCAAAAGGCTGCACTGAGTGCACACACTTGCTTTATAGTTTCCAGAACCGGTCCGCCATGTTGGATTGGTTAATTAGCAGAGAATTCAACAACCTATGCTTTCATTAGCATATTATGTTGATTACTTTTGTTTTGAGGCTTTGCACTAAGTGAAATTTAGTTCTGATGGTGTCTGTTACTAAGGAGATGAAAGTGCTTAACAGTTAGTAAATGTTTGGAATCAGTTTTTTTTCCCTTCTTTTTCCCTCCCTACATGGTTCTGCTGGGTTGTATTTGGCAGTGGTTTACAACGATTTGTGTTTTATGTAGTTTTAATGGTTATGGACACTTGAATGCCTTTCTTAATTTTACTTATTCTGGTAGTAGCTGCTAAGCCACTATAAATCCAGTGTCCTATATCCAATGTTTTGTAATATATCAATCAGGATTTGCTGGTTTAGCAATGGCAAATGTGTTTAAGGAACATATGTTATGTACTTGCCAGAATGATAGATTTTGTTGGTATTAGCATGGACACTGGAACACATGGACTGGTCCCCCACAGGGCCACTCTTAAGCAAGGACCAATCTCTAGCAAGCTCAACCCCTCCAGTCATCCCCTAGTGTGAGTCTGCTTGCTGACTTTCTAGATCTCATAGTCTGAATTTTGAAACAATGCCTTGCAGTCAGCTTGAGTTGGGAAGCATTTATCATTCATGTTTTCTTTCAGAAAAGTGATTCTTAGCAGTATTGTAACTGTTCCAAACCTTTTTACTTACACTTAATCGGATCTTACCTCTTATAACCTAACTTTCCCCTGTAGCATTTCTTCTGTATTAAAATTATATTTTACTGCACTTTCTGCTATCAGTTAGCAACTTCAATTTTTACTCATGATGATACCTATAGTATAGTTGGCAAGTTGGCTTAAGTTAGTGGAATGTTTTTGGTTAGGTAGGAATAAAGTGTTGTCTGCTCCATAATGCCCGAGTCTGCAGGTAGTGTTTTTGTGCCTTACTGTAGCTAATGTGTGTTTAAGTGGAATTTTCATTATGGGGTGTAAATACCTGCTTTTTATACCATATTTGGTGACTGACCAGTATGGCATGTAAGGCCTCTGGTTTTAAAATGTCCCAAGCGCAGGTACAAGATTGCACCCCAAGATCCAAATGAACTCTGCATCATGTGTCTTTGGGTCAACCATCTTGATGCTAATTGCTCAATGTGTGTGAACTTCAGTTCTAGGGGCTTAGTGGACAGAAATAATAAATTGGTGTTAAAAGGTTTGCTTAAGTCTGATACATCAAATGGAAATGATGTAGACAGGGGACTTGACAATGGCTGGCCTTCAAGAGTCAAGAAGAAGAAAGAAATGAACAGTTTGAAGAAGCTAGGCAACAATCCTCAGTCAAAGTATGAAGGTTGTCAGTTTCTCTTTCACCCTGAGTCCATCTGTGGTGTCCATGCCATTATGCTTTGCATCTCTACTCTGACAAGATTCCTCTTGACCAATGGTCTCACCTCGAAGGTGAGAAAAGGGAGCTTCTACACAGAGAAGGAGCCCTCCTGTTTTTTTTTTTTTTTTTTTGTCTTCAAGACCATCTTCAACTTAACTTCTCAAGGTCACTTTATAGAGTCCCACATAGATTGGAACAAGATGATGTCAGCCTTTGTGAAGGCTCAGCTCCAGTATGATGTTCTTCCTGCCTCTTCTGTTTCCAGGGCAGCAAGAGAAGAAATTATCCCACCTGTTCTGTCCCTTCTTTCCCCAGGCTCAGTTTTCAAACTGGGAGCACTAGATTCAACCTATGCCAATATGTTTAGCTGCACAGGATTCCTTTTCTTTAAAGCTGACACCCTCAGCACTGGTGGATGGGACAAGTCTGACACCATTGGTGCTCATCTCCACTAAGCCTGATGAGATCAGCATCGAGACTTACACAACATCAACATCAGTATCAAACCCTTCTGGTCTCTTGTTGGTGTTGGCTCTTTCAGTATTTGACTCCTTGGTGCCAAAACCTGGCCTCATTGTATTGGTGTTGGAGGAAGTCTCAGAGGGGGCTCAGTGCCAATAACTCCATTCAAGTACCCAGGACCTAAGCCATCAGTGCCAACCATACCTATGCCAAAGGTAAAGTGGGATGACCTCAGTGCTGGCAGCCAGGTCCATTGACTGAGGGACTGAACTCCAAGAGCACTGACATCAGTATGGGCATTGAAAGATTCAGTAGCAGTGTTAATGCTGACCAATTATTTATGCTGATCATCTTGGACCTAGTGTTGGTCAGAACTGGCACATTGGGAGCCAACATCTCCACTGATGCAGAGGACAACAACAGCAAAAAAAGTGAATCCTGAGGTGCCAAATACAATGGCATGGGATCTCTCGTGAGTCATGGGACTCCCAGTGCCAAAACTGTGACTGTGATAGGAAAAGGAATAATGTTGCATGGGACTTCTCACACTCCTTGACACAGGGAGGGCTAAAAGAACACCAAAATGAAGCCGATCCTTCACAAAGCAGATATTATCTTGTCACTGTCTAACTGTCTTGAGGCTCCAGAGGGGCCTAGAGGAGTGAAAGGATATAACTGGCATGGGACAGGAAAACAAGAAAGGAGACAAATCCTACTCCAAAGATTCATTTCCTGTTCTCTTCTTCGAGAAGAATCAGTCATCCCCAAAGAGTTTGAAGAGTAGGTGAAGCAGAGGGTCATGGTGTAGTAAAAATAGGAAGCCAGGAGAGACAGAGATGAACTGGTCACCCTAGGAACCTTGGCTGAAGGTAAAGTGGAAATCTGAATGAGAAGGTCAGTACTAGAGTCAGAGATTCTGCAGTCAATTGACATCATGTGTGACAGAAAAATTCCAAAGAATCTGAAAAGTAAGGTGTACAAAACAGTGGTGTGACCAGTACTTCTGCATGGCACAGAAACCTGGGCAGTGAAGGCAGAGCAGTTAAGGAAGCTAGATGTAATTGAGATGAAGTGCCTGAGAAGGAGAACAGACTACAGTGGTTTGGTCACATGTGCTGGAAAGAAGAAGATATTTTGGTGAAGAAAATTTGGGAGACAGGAAGAAGGCAAGAGAAAAATGAGAATGTCTAGCTAAGAGAGGGGTAGATTGTTTGACAGGATATCTGTGACAGTCAAGCATGGTCATCAAAGAAGGCAGGCGAGTGGCACTGAAGTGAGAGAGTTGATGACAGTTGATGATACACCCTGACCCGATGGAGAAAAACAGAAAAAAGGGGGATGATGATGATGATGATGATGATATGTAGGTGCTCAGACTTGGATGGGAATCATGTTGGGTTTTGGTGATTTTTTTTTTTTTTTTTGCAAGATTGGAAAATTGGTGAGGTGAGTATACATGAATCTTTCTGATAATGTAGATAGTGGGCTCAGTATAGATATAGGTCAACAATTCTCTGCTTTTTTATCACCATCGAGCAGACTACTCTCTAAGGAAGAGAGCAGCCTGGTTTTGTTAGGAATGTCACACAGTGAATCCATATAGATTGTTTAGCTTTCAAGTGTCTGAGATACTAGCATTTGTGCTTTCTTGAAGATAACTACATATTAGTGCTAGAATGCTTGGTTGACAGATTGGGACAGATTTCAAAAGAAAGTTGCAGACAGGACAGGGCACTGAAGAAAGACATCTACATATTTGTGGAGGACTTGATTTCATAACAGATGTAAAGATAACAGCAAGTGATTAATTTATTCAAAGTAGGATAATTGTGGACTGCACACATACCTACCAGATTCCAAAACAAAATGGGTGTGCCTAACAATAATAAAATGTGAAAGACTAGTGCACAAAAGAATTTATCGAAATACACTGCACAGGCCATTTGTGCTCACTCTCACCTCTACTTCTTTCCTCATATTCCTTTGTAATACTGCGGATTCTGCAAATTATTACTTAAAGAATTCAAGCTGCAGTTAATGCATTACAGCAGGCTGGGATACAACAAGCTGAGCAAGAAGGCAATCTACAAATTTGTCTCAGAAGACAGGCAGCAAGATGCCAAGGCAGGCTACAGTTAAGTCAGCTTTCTAACCAGGAAAACATACTTAATAGAACATACCAGCAATCTTAGCAGGTGTTCTCTCAGCCATGATATTCAGTACTACATGGTGTTGTTGGGTCACTATGATATGCATAAAAATAGATAAGACGTGTGAATGAATGTTTATGAATGATAACTGCATTATGCTGTTTGTGAATAGTGTACATACCTGTACATGCTAAAACACAGCCTTCAATCTCTTCCCTAAGAATGTGATGATCATGGCAGTTGGTATGGTGTGAGGCCAGTAATATAGTTGTTTCATCCAGTGGAGGTATGAGTGGCCCACCACCAGTGGCATTTCTGTCTGTCTCATAGTGGTGAAATCTGTTGACTGCCTGGATGATCATGTCAGAGCACCAGTGACAACAGGCCTCACATGAGCGGTTATGGCCACCCACAGCATTCACCATGTTCATGATGTTCCCCTGGAATGCACTGCCAAACATCCTAGAAAATTCCTGCTAGGCCTGCGCGGGCCCTCCAAGATAATTTATTTTTCCCTATGGGAAAAAAATTATCTTATCTATTTCTCAAAGTCATCTGTAAAAAAGTAACTTGCACATATCAGGAGTTATACATGTAGTGCACCTATTGACAGATAAGTATCTAAATCATATGTCGGTTTAATGCCTCTCATCTACATTTGATTGCTATACAAAAGAATAGATGCCATGTGCATTGCCATCATGTACGGATAAGCATAGTAAACATACAGGACATGTAGCAAGTGCTGACTATATGGCATGAAATATAAAGCCTACATGTGCAACACAACATTCCCCATTCCACATCTTAAGCTACGTCATATATGTAGAGATGGACATAGAACCTAGTTCTGGGAAATGTTGATAATCCTGAGCTATTCACATAACCACTGCACCACCACTGCAGCAGAAACATCTCTGAGCTCTTCACGGCTATAGTCATACACAGGGCCAACTGTTCCTACCTTGATGCCTACAACTATTAGGAATATCAAACAGATGTCAATGTAACCATAAATAAAGATCAGCACAATTGTCATGTAACCAAAATATGACTAACATAGGTAGCTATATGTGTCAAATACCACCTCAGAATATTAAAAACATATGCAACTGAACATCTTAACTGTGATGGCTAGATACAAAAACAACAACTAAGTAACAGGTTAACTCATCTGGAGGTCCTCCCAGTCCCATTGAAAGCTACCAATGCAGGAGTAAGCAGCAATAAATATACGCAGATTATAGTCTGTACATACAATTTGCAGACACTCCATTAAACTGTCATTATCCTCAAACATTACTACAGGATTACAGGTAGAACTGTATTCCTGGTGGATATAGTTGGGATCCATCCATATCAGCAGTTCAGCAGGGCTGATAAGTCTGCATATATACACCTGCATATGGGGAAAACTACACTGGCAGTGATGGACAATTATGATTGAATTATTTAACATTTGTTTACCTGGAAAGTCCAACTGGTTGAGGAACCCATTTTCAGCAGAGTCCCGGGGAGAAAAGCTCTAAAAAATACATGAAAATTAAGACATTGTACATGAACAAAACAATAGCAAGAATTAAAGCACACATTGGGTAAGTAATAAATACTAAATAAGTCTATAGAGGGAGATACAATAATGAAACATGTACTGGATTAGGCAATAATAGATAAAAGTAATGTGGTAGATTACATAGAGATAGATACAATAATAAAACATGTACTAGATAGGCAGGGCAGGTCTAATTACAAAGTAAATGTTTTTTAGTATATGTTTGAAGTTGTTTAAGCACTCAGTGGTAGTATTTGTTGGCAGAGAGCTCCAAATCTTGAATGTAGCCTGTAGACTGTTAAAGAGTTGTTTGTTTTCAGAGTGGAGGGTACTGGTAGGGATATAGGGATTTAGGATGGATTTGAGGGCTGGGCAACTATCAGGTTTAGACCTCATTTTATGTGCAGAAGAAAGATGAACTAGGTTTAGGTGTTGTGTGAGCTCGAGCCAGTTAAGTTGTTTCAGAGTGAAGCAGTGGTGGGAATGATAGGAGTAAGCCTGTGACAAATTTGGCACTTTTGTGGTAGCAAGATTGGAGCTTGTTTTAAGAGAAGATTGTAAATTGGTGTATAAGGGGGCTGCATATAAGAGAGAAGGAAGTAAATAGGTGTTGGCAAAGGTTTTTCTGGTAGAGTTATCTAAGTAAGTTTTTTGTCTATAGAGTGTTAGTTTGTTGTCTGTGGTAATGTCTAGTAGCTTAGCTGTGGGAACTGTTTCAATCTCTGTGTTATCCTGAGAGAATATTTTTAAAGTCAGATGAGGCTGGTTTTGTTGAAAAAAAGCAAGATTATTTATTTTTTTTTTTTAGGATTTAGGAGTAGCTGGGCTTCTCTCAGCTATGTCTCTATTGAGGTGAAGGTGGATTGGGTGAGCTGCTAGAGATGTATGTTATGTGGTATGTTAGGTGGAATTTATGGTAGTGTCATCTGCATATTGGATAATGGAACTAAGGGGTGATGAGTTGTGGAGGTTGTTGTTGAATACCTTGAAGAGTAAGGGTCCAAGTATGGACCCTTACAGTACCCCCATTGTGTTGGTTTGATATATGATAATTTATTTTGACATCTAACGCATTGATGGTGGTTGGATAGGTAGCTTGCAGAACACTGTAGGGATGATGGGATGCAACCTACAATGGATAGCTGATGAAGAAGTTTGTTGTGCAACACTGTGTCAAATGCCTTTGATATATCTAGTAGTAATACTAAGGTGATATTACCAGAGTCAATGGATTTGGACACTGTGACCATGAAGCAGATTAGGGCAGTGGGGGTGCTGTGTGATGGGCAAAAACTATGCTGAGTAGGGGTTAGGTAGTTTGTTTTGGATGAAGCAGTTGGGTATATATGCATATGCATTTGAGATGCTGAAGTAGCTTGGTATGCATGCATATGGGGAAAGGTCACCCTACCCTGCCTGTAACTGACTTATTGATGTTAAGATGATTTTATATTGCAAACTACTTGAAATATGACTTACAATGTACATACAGGACATTACGAACATCACAGAATAAAACTAATCACAGTAATTCACAACAGCAACACAAGCAGCTGTCTCCATGACTGCTTACCTTATGGGTAGTTTAAGCCAGGAAGGTATACTGAACAGTGATAGTAACTCAGTGCAATACTATTTCTGCCACACATAATTAATGAGCTTCATTAGCATACAATGTTTTGGAATTGCATCTGCAAGGATCTGTTTTAAGTTCTCAAATCTCAGCACGTTAATCAATAGCTTGCCATAAGTGTACAGTGCTCATCACAAATGCCCAATAGTGAGCAGTGAATGTGTAAATCTGTAACATGTGCCTAATGCCCACCAATAGACTGCTACCACCCTATGTGTGCCACTTTTGAAATGTGATACTGATACATTATCAGATTATCACCTTGCTACCTATGAACTGAGTGGTACCTCAGTAAACATTTTATACAAGGCTTTCTCTACATGCTTTTTATCAATTCCAAGAAGATATCAATAGAGTGGAGGCTGTGGCTCATCCAAGTGCCCAAATGGACAGATGAGGAGGCACTTCAGATTTCTGTCAGTCTGCATGGGATATGATCAGACGATCCACAATGATAGGAAGACCTTCATCATAGGGATTGTGAGCAACAACTTGAGAGAATTGCTGAAGTTCAACGACAGTCCCCATATGCCTAGAGTAAATGTCATATTCCATATCTTAACACCTATTACATACTGTTACAATCTACTAAACAGATATTATGCTACATCGGTTTTATATTCCTAAGTATTTATTGTATATATGTGTCACTATCACTGAGTAAGTTGTAATAAAAATACAGTGGAGTAGTAAACCATTAATGTCCATATGAATTAGCACTTTGAGATTATCTGCATATAAGCAAGACCAGAAACGCAGGTGTGTATGAATGTATATTAACAGCAATTCTCATCAATGACTTTATGTATTTGAAACATCTAATTAACACTGATATTTATTAAGAGTCCCTAGTACACCACTAAAAATTTGTGCTTTCCATGTGCTCATCTGGTTAAGCTATCTAGCAGTGTACAGTGATGTCGATTGTTTGTGAGTTCATAACCCACAAAACTATCATTAATCCAATCACTTATGCATTTATTTACTTTAATTAACTTCACATAATATGATTATATGGTATAGTCTGGTGATACTGTATGAAAAATGTCTACAAATGTTCTATTGTCAAAGAGCATCAATGTCTATAGCATGTAGGCTGTGGATGACTACACATTTCTTTGTTATCCACAACACGTCAAGATTGTTACATATAATGCAGTTTGCTAACAAAGACATCACTGTGATTATGCCCTTGCAGTACTTATGGGAGAACAAAATATGTAACTCAGCCTTAAATATTCAGTAATAATTATTGGCATACATTATCTTCTGGCTGAGTTAGAAATATATGAACAATACAAGTGAACATGCAGTAAAATGAGTGAGTTATGTAATTATACTGGTTTTACATCAAATGTGCATACATAATCATTAAAATGTGGAATAGCTGAAGGGTTACTGCTACAGGTTTTGTCAGTAATTGTAGTACTATTTGCTGTGTGTTTGTAATGTCCATTCCCACAGCAGTCCTTTTATTTCTGTAATGTCCACCTTGGCTTCTGTTGGGCATTTATTCATACTTTGTGAAGCAGAACGTCTGCAAGGCCATCTCTATGGTGTAATACAGGATCCATTTAGGCCACAGATGTCTACACATTTCATCTATGTCCACAGCACCTTTAATAATACTGATTGTGTAATGTTTAGTTACGGCTCCATCTGCCATATAAGTCAGCAGATGTTATTTACCTTTATTATTTGGAAAAGCCATATATGTATATATTCACAAAAATCTGTCTGTCTCAACTCTCTCTCTCTCTCTCTCTCTATATATATATATATATATATATATATATATATATATATATATATGTATATGCCTCTATCTGTGTGTATGTCTAAATATATATATACTATATGTGTGTGTGTGTGTGTGTGTGTGTGTGTGTGTGTGTGTGTCTGTGTGCACATATATTATATACATACATATACATGTATATTTAGAAACACGTATATAAGGTGAAGTATATTTACATTCAGGGGTACGGATTTGTTTGCATATATGTCAAGACATCTATATATACAAACACACACACACACACACACACATATATATATATATATATATATATATATATATATATATATATATATATATATATATCTACAATAGCATTAATATGTCTATGTGCTTGCAAAAGTGTCAGCATATGTACTGCTCATACATATCTGTGCTGTTACATATGTCACAGTGTTAATACTTTTCATGTATTACTGTGGGGGCATGATACTTTTGGAAATATAATCCCCTATTACTTGTTGTGCATGCAGCATTAACGTTGTTTAATTTATAATACTAAGAAGGGAGATACTGCCAGCACAGCTATCTGGAATTTTATAAATAATTATATGTCATTTGTGAATATCAACATGTTCTATATAAGTTGCTTGTGTTACAACTGTATTAGAACTGTATGTCATGTATATATCAAACTGGTTTGTACAGATGTGTGTTGAAAATGTATTTTATAGTGTGTTTGTGTTTACATGTATCCACAGTGTGCCCTGCTGGAAGAGAACAGAAATGTACATGCACTATTGTAACTGTTTAAATGTATATGTTAACAGAGGAAACTGAAGCGTTGACTTCAGTCCAGCAAACTTCAGAAAGATAACTGAAATTAAATTACTATATGGCTAGGCCATAAAAGATGGTATCTTTCAGTTTTCAGTGCAGCAAGAGACACAATGTCTATACTAGGGAGCTTTCTGTATTGTCTTTAGGGTGAACTATTTAGCAGTCTTGAAATGTGGAGGAATGTAATTGTTTTATGACTTCCAGCATCAGCCAAAGATCTGAGCAGAAGATGTATATTTGTACAGGTAGATGCTAAATGCTGCTAGCTTCTAGCAATGGGAGAGTCACCTGGGAACTGGAGGTCAGATGATCAGAGACGATGTCATTCTGCAGGGTAGCCCAGCAGTAATATCTAAGATATTAATTTGAGAAGTCTCTTGGTGAGACAGTGCATTCTGTATTTTGTCTTAGACCTGACAACAAGAAGATCCACTCACCACATCTGCCTTACTCAATTAGTAAGTTCTTAGGTTATAAGTCTCTTAGATATAGTCAGGAATATAGCGAAGCTTAGTTTAGATATTTTTCTTTATTTATTTGAGACTATCCTGCAATATTGTTTTAAGTATTTCCTTGGTTTTGAACTCTCATGTCACTGTGAATATATATTTAGTATTGTCCTGTTCTTTTATTATTAAATATATTTAAACCTTTAATTGTGGCTGATCTGTTTAGAGATATTTAAGTTTTGAGAGTATTTGCATATTTATTTGGTGACACTGTGTGGGCCACTCCTAATAGCTTTGCTCTTGGTCAAACTACCATTTGTATTAATATTAATATTACACACTAAGTTTGGACACCCTTTGTTAAGGGCCTTAAAGAAGCCGATAAGTAGTGACTGGTGGCAGTAGAAACTACCTTATAGTCTGGGCAGAAGGGTGTGTGTCAGCTACTTAGACAGGGACATGAAACACTGGTGCTGGCGGTCTTGGCTTGGCCACTCAGCTGAGATCTCAACTCTATAGCTATGCCAGTGGGGAGTCTTACTTGGGATCAGGAGACAGAGGGAGAAACCAACCCCTGGCTGACTATGGTCTCTATGTGCTCTTACAGGAAATTACACTTGATGCAGAGAGCTGTATCTGCAAATACTGTGTGTACCTGTCATTCTCCTAGTGTGTGTCCCCCACTGGTGTCAGTGGTGAGGATTGAGGTTCTTTGATTACTGGTCCATTGGAGGGTCATGACACATAGGATGATAGAAGTTACTAGGCTAATGGCCCTATGGCCCTTACAAGCCTAGCCAAGTTCTTACCCTTATTTCACAATCAGCACATATTGCCCCTGTCCAAGAGGGTTACAGGGGGAACCTAGGGTGAATTTATGGTCACCCATCCAATTGTCCAGATTGTGTTTGAAGAGGGCCAATGAGGTGCTCTCTGTTTGATATGAAGTGGAAGTCTGTTCCAAAGGTGTGG
The DNA here is from genome assembly GCF_019279795.1 of Protopterus annectens. Classification (NCBI taxonomy): domain Eukaryota; kingdom Metazoa; phylum Chordata; order Ceratodontiformes; family Protopteridae; genus Protopterus; species Protopterus annectens. The sequence goes on along the minus strand of NC_056731.1, from coordinate 119,667,826 downwards.
TAACCTCTGGGAGACAAATATGTCCCTCCAGCTGGTTTTATTAACATCACATATCAGGTTAAGTTCTTTAGAGCAAGTAACCCGTGCACCATTTGACTTTCAGATATGATGCATTTCCAATAATGCAGGGTCAGATAGTGCATTGTATACAAGGCAGAGATCACATCTGAGTAGTCTGTATGAAACAGAAGAAAGTGACGTTGATTTCAGACAATCCCCATAGGGCAGATGGTGAAGACCTTGAATTTTCCTTGTGAGGAACCTCTGTGGTTTCTGCAATTGCTGCAGGTGCTTAGAAATGTACATACCAAAAGGGGAGTCCCACTCAGTTATTGTTCTGCTGAGGGAAGAGTACGGGGGGTAATAACTTCTTTTTTTCTGTAGGCAATGCCCTTACTTATTAGATGAGCAATATAGAATGCCCTTCTTACCACAGTAAAGACATAGTGGTCAAAGGTAAGGTTGCTGTCAACCTGCATGCCCAGATCTCTCACCACTGAGTGTGTACTTAAGGTGTTTCTATTGATGTGGTAGTTAGCAGGAACATCACTTTTACCAAAAGTAACAATAATACATTTTTTTGCATTGTGTTTAAGGCCATGACTTTGGCACCAATCATTTGTTTGTGTAAGACCCTCTTGTAGGATGTTGCCATCATTTGGAGATTCTATGACTGCTCCCAGTCTGCAGTCATCAGGAAACTTTGTCAGCCATGGAGCTTTAGTTTTTGCTTGTACTTCAGATAAATAGATTTCAAACAGTAGAGGTCCCAGGTTTGATCCCTGTGGAACACCACTGTTTACAGATCTGCTGTTGGAGGTGGAGTCCCCTATTTGGACTATATGAGTTCTATCAGTGAGCTATTTATACCATCCTGTAAGAGGTTATAATCTGCTTTGGAGAAATGTTTTTAGTTTAGTTGCTGCTGGGGTGGGGTTAGGTGCGATAGTTACTTCGAATAAGACCGATATGTGGACAGATCTCACCAGGGAAAATCTCACAGTGAGGGTGCTACTGTGGTCCCTCATATTAGTGAGCAGCAGATCCAGGATGTTGGCACCCCTTGGGGGGGCAATCAACTGGTCCAAGGCATTGGAGTTAACAAAGTCAAGGAACTTTTAGGAAAATGAGTTTGAGCATGAATAATTTACCCAGTCAGTAGATGGGTAGTTAAAGTTCCCCAAAACCATGGTGTTTGGATGCATCTTGATAGACTCAAGTAGATAAAAATAGGCAGAGTTGTTGTCCTGATTCATGTAGGGTATCCTGTAGCTAGCAATGACTTGAATAAGTGTCCTATTAACAGTAAATTGCACTTTAAGTGTCTCCAGGGAGTCATACTGTTTAACCAATCTGGAGGTGTATTTATCTGTAATGAATATTGATATACCACCTCTTTTAGTTTTCACACCTTCAGTCTGAGGTCTGAACGTGTGAAAGGAGGTATAACCTGGTATGGCTCGGGTTCTCTCCACGGCCTTAAACCAGGTCTCCGTGACTGCACAAATGTCTGAATCATCCAAGGTGAGGACAGCTTCCAGTGAGTGCAGTTTCGTGTTGACACTCCTAGCATTTAGCAGCATAACCTTGAGGCTGTTTTTAGATGGAGTTTTTACACTGGGAATTTTGTCCTTGACACACTGCCTAAATAAAAGCACTTTGGGGGTGGCAAGAGCCTTGGCCAGTAACTGAAATCCCAGGGGTGACAGATAAAGACCATCTCTGACAAAACATCTAGGTCTGTCGATCATGTCATCCCAGCCTGATAGATAATGGATCCCCTTGGAATGACACCAGAAGCTAAGCCAATTATTGGTCAATCATTTTCTGTTTGTACTGAAGCATCATCCTAGATGAGGGTAAAATGCTGCTTAAGGCTAGGGACATACCTACATGAGACACATAGTCTGAGAGCACAGTCATGTCTCTCTTCATATAGTCCAGAGAGGTATATCTCGAATCATTCACACCAACGTGCACTATGACAGAGTCATAACAGTACCCGTTGTTAAGAGACATGAGTGCATGTGTGATGTGGCATATCCTGGCACCTGACAAACACTGCACCATGACCTTTTCCTTATCCAGCCTGGTGAGAGGGATGCCAGTGTGTCTCACGATGGAATCATCTATGACTAGTATGTTTGATTTTGTGTTTTGCCTTAAGGGTTTGACCGTGAGACACTGGTGCATGAACTATTATGTGTAATGTGTTCTGCAGAGGATGTATTATGTGTAGCTTGCTTGTGTTCATGTCTGGGAGGTCACTGGTGTTTAGGTATGTTTCTGGTGAGGACCTCTGCATATGTAGGTATGTGTGATGTGGGTTTGGGTGGAGTAGAAAGTGAGGTGTGCATGCTGGCAACTCACTCATTGTCATATGTACTGATTGATGTGTGAGTGAGTATGGATTCAAGGTTCTTAATATAGTTGCATCTCTCACATGTTATGTTTGTCTGTGCTAGGAGTAGAGGGTTGTCAATGAGCAGAATGCCCATGTTGGCCAAGCTGGCTGGAGAAACTCTGGGACATTGTTTGCCCATAGTGACAGGTAAATTTATATGATCAGGAAAAGAGGTCACACTTACGAGTGACTAGTGGTTGAGAGGTGTGTAAGTACCTAGAGGCTAGGCTTAGTGTTCCACCTGACAGTAGAGCAGAGCTGCAAGAAACCTCTGGAGGACCACAAGCAAAGTGCTAAGGGAAAATTTAACAAACAAAATGTTTGTGTCTGTAACCACCACTATCCGGCAATGTACCATGGGGCACTACACACAAACAAGTGGAAATGCAGGGCTTAGATAAGACAAATAAATACCTTTTTTAACTGAAACTAGCTTACAAGAACACACTCTGTCTGAGCTCTAGTCCTATCACCCTCAATTAGATGATATCCAGACAGCACTCTCCTTACACAAGGGTACTGAAGAGTCTTCACCAACAAAGGTGGCTTGAAGTTGATGAGCAGATGTTACAAAACAGACCCAGAAAAAGCAGACTGGGAACTGGGCAGTGCTACAGCTGAACTAGTACAGTGTACAGTAAAATGTGACCAAAAAATAGTTCAGACAATTCAGACAGACAGTGAAATGTAAATACAAATTAGAAGTGCAGTATTAGAGCAAAAACAGGCATTGATAGTTAGCGTGGATGCCTCAGATATTTTCAGTATCTCAGTGAAGAGCTGGTTTTAGTGTTCAAGAGATATGAAACAGACTAGATTCAGTAAGTCTGAATGTAGCCTCTGCTATACATGCAGAAGTACCAGAAATTAAAAGTGCATAAAATCACAGTCACAACAGCAGAAGGCAGTTTAAATTGTACTACCCGCTGTGCATAATAGTGAGTACATCATTCTTCATGTGATACATTTGGCCTTTATCACATTGTATCCACCACAAATTCTGTATATCACATTCCATGAGTAGAAAGGGTCACCTTGCACAGTATGTTATGCTTTAACTATGTATTCACAGACCAAGCATGTTTGACTAACAGTAACTGCTTTTCCTATAGTGTAGAACACAGAAGCATAGCTAGGGTGGGACAAGAAGGGCAATCATCCCAGATGCAAATCATTGACCAGGTGGAATCAGCCTTCTACCATCTTGATCACTCCTTAGTACAATAACGACTTTAAAAACCGGTATTGCATTTGCAGTCAAACCTGAGTGCTAATGCACTCAGATTGTGGGCTAAACTGCAGCACCTGTTTGCTATATTTATAGCATGCAGTTTGCTACAGTTTAAGAGACGATTTTTTTTAATAAAATTCATGGAAGAAGGGTCAGAGCAGGACACAGAAATGGGACCTAAATGGCTGGGGTAGGAGATAGTGGGGGGTGCCATACATTTGGCCACCTTGTCTGTGTGCCAGTGGAAGAAATGGATTTTTTTTTGTTTTGCTCTTCAATGGAAGATCTGGGAAGAGGGCATGCACCTGACTGTAATAAGCCAATCACTACAATGTAGATATTGGCTTAATACAGTAACTTTTTTTTTTGCTATTCAGGGGAGGAGCTGGTGGGGAGTAGGACTTTTTCTTTTTTTTGTTTGTTTTTTTTGCTTTTCACTTGAAAAATTGATTAGGTGGGGCACTGTTTTGCAGTACTGGCACAGGGTGCTTATTAAGCCAGCTACACCTCTGGTAGAAAAAGTAGATAGGCAGGTAGGGTTCTGGACTCTGGTATTAACATAAATGACTGGTACTGGTTTAAATTTAGCTTTATGTAGTCTGTAGTCAGTTATCCTAGTGTGTGAGACACATATGCACTAACTAGCTAATGTCCTTTCTCTGTCTCCATTTTGAAATGTTTATGCAGATTCTGTCCTTGAATGCTGATGTGTATGCAAACTCCCCATAGTGCAACAACAATGAATATCTATTATGTTAAATTAGTGAGTATCACATTAGCTAAATACATTAGTTTGTATACCCTACATTCGTAAATGCACTTAAACATTTATTAATCATTATAATGAGGTAAGATGATATTTGCAGACACAACCAAAATGATAGTCATCTGCTTTCTAATTGTACAGGGAGTGTAGTTATGAATGTCTTACATGTAATTCATAAATTGATACATGTATACTACTAACAACCACCGGGGGCCTCTACAGACCTTGCCATACAGCCCAAATTTATCCCATGCGTTACTTTGCCTAGAAGTTATTTTATGAAGTGGATGTTAGTTAGGACATGATTTAATGGCTGCCCTCTGTGCATCACAGACATAGGTGTCAGACCTGTGATGAGTTTTCGATTTCCCATCCACTAGCCCAGGCTGTGATTGAATAGGGTTAGGGAAGGGCAATGCTTCACATGGATAGGATGTTTATTCAGTATAGTACAGAGATAGGGTTTTGAGACAATCTGCACAGTACATTGTGTTTACTCCCTGTATTCCTTTTGTGAGAAACTTCTGTGGACTTTCCTGTTATTTCAATTGCCTGGTCAGGTACATACAGAAAGTAGAGTTATACTGAATGATGGGTCTGATTATGGTTGAGTGCAGTGGCAGGATGACTTCCACTGACCTAGATGCCTTGCTCCTAATTATAAGTTGAGTAAAACAGAATGATTTTCTTATGACATTTGTCACGTGTTGGTTAAAAGCCATATCAATGTGAATCCCAAAATCCCTGAATACTGTGTCTACTTTTAGGAGTGTTTTATCAGTGAGTTAGGTTTCCTGGATGAATGACTTCCAAAAGGTCCTATTATGCATTTCTAGCATTGAGTTTAAAGCTGTGTGTGGCACCAGTCATTTCTCAGTGTTGGACCTACCTGTAAGATAGTAGTATCTTGAGGGGGTTCTGTAATTGCTCCTAGCTTGCAATCATCTGCAAACTTGGTAAGCCAGAGGCCCCTGACATTTTTCTTGACTTCCAAAAAATGGATGATAAAGAGAAACAGAGTCAGTATAGAGACCTGGGGGACTTCATTGGTGATCAGCCTGTTTATGGAGGTGGTCTCTCCAATAATAACTTCTTAAGTTCTGTGATCCAGCTGGTTATCCAGTGAGTTATGCAGGGGTTTATGCATAATTTTCTGAGTTTGTTTACAATGCCCAAGTGAGGGCATTGTATCAAATGCCTTAGTTAGGTCAAGGTAGGCAATGTTGTTGTTGTCTTTCGGCTTTTCCCGGTTAGGGGTCGCCACAGTGGAACTCCGGTCCGCTAATGATTGGCAGTAGATTTTCACGAATGCCAAGGTGCCAGCTCGATGTTCAACCTTTAACGAAGGCATGCCCATTTACTAGGCAATATGCATCATTTTGTCCCGATCTGTTGCCTTGGTGTCCTTCTCAAAGAAGTCCACCAGTTTCAGTAGGTATGATCTGTCTTTGATGAAATCAAATTGACTTAGCTTCAGAGTCTGAAAGCTTCCTGTCATTGTTAATCATTTTTAGGATAATTCTTTCCTTAGTTTTGCATATGTGACTAGTCAGAATAATGGGTCTGTAGTTCCTTGGATCCACTGATAGTGCACCCTTGTGCAGAGGGATGACCACTGCAGTTTTTCATTCGAGTGGTACGAAGACTCTGAGAAAGCTATGGTTGAATAGTGATAACAATGGCCTGATAGGTTTTATTTCACACTATTTAGGAGGCATCCTGGGATATTATCAAAAGACACTGAAGCTGTATTCTTCACCTTAAAAAAGTGCATCTAAGACCTGTTCCCTACAGGTAGTTGGAGAGATTATTATAGGTGGTATTTCCTGGGGAGTGGCTGGAGGTGAGAAGAAGTTAATGGAGCTGAATTTGTCAGTCAGAAGATTTGTTATAGCTCCTGGTTCTGTATACATTGCACAATTTAACAATAGTTCAGCACCCTGCTATGTGCTGCCTTTGAAGTTTTGGACATATCTAAAGAAGGCGTTAAGGTGGTCTTTGGCCTAGGATGCTATCTTTACCTCACAATTTGCATTAGTAGGACTTAAGCAGTCCTCATAGTTGTGTGTTCAGTTTGATGAGAGAGTTTTTATCTTTTTTGATGTTACCATTTCTAATTTTGACTATGACTTTTTCTTCTGTTGTACAACTTGTTTAATTTTGGATTCCATGAGTGTTTTTTGAGTTAGTTATTGGGCTTACTTTTGGTAGGCACAACAACATCTATGCAATCATTGACATGGTTGCACTGAGCTTCTGTAAATAATTCAGGATAGCCTGCTGTGTTATTTGAGTTTGGAGGGGCTTAACATTTTTACAGTTTATCACTTAATAAAAGGCAATTTGCTTTGGAGTAGTTTCTAACTATTACAGAGTTTGCTGGGGTCACAGAACTGATTCTTATTTCAAAGGAGACTGCTTTGTGATCTGACCTTACCAGACAGGGCACTACACTGGGGGTGCAGTATTCTCCCATATTTGTCAATACCAGATCCAATGTGTTTGTACCTCTAGCAGGCATATGAACTAGCTGGTCCACTGTGTTTTTGATTACAAAGTCTAGGAATGTGCTTGAAAATTTAGAGTCATGTAGCATTGCCACTTTATTGACAAATAATTAAAGTTTCCCATGAGTATGGTATTTGACTGAATGGTAAGTGTTTCTAATAAAAAGAAGTTATGTCTTACCATAACGTTCCATCTGAGTTGTTGATCTTCTTCCATTCATCACTGATGGATACGGTTCCGAACCCTAGGAACCGAGTCGGCCAAATGCCAAGCTAGCGTACACCAAACTCTCGAGCCATGCTACTACCCACAATGTCCTTCATGCCATACCTCAGATCGAGTTTGCAGAACCAAAGTAGCAACATATATATAAGAAACAGAAACAGAAGCAGAGGCCATCTCTGCGCAAACATTCTAACACACCAAAATGCCCCAAAGATCCGCCAGGAGCCTTGGTGGGGGAAGGTGGGAGGGTGTGATGAATGGAAGAAGATCAACAACACAGATGGAATGTTATGGTAAGACATAACTACTTTATCTGAAGTTGTTAATCTTCTTCCATTCCTCACTGATGGGACAGAGTCCCTAGCTACTACAGAATCTGGGTGGCCCTCATGGAAGTACATTCCGGAGAGCCATAGAGCCAACGACAGCTCTACCCCTGGAGATCAGATCCAATTATTAATGCTTGATAAAGGTATGGGGTTTAGCCCAGGTGGCAGCTGCACAAATATCATCCATGGAAGCCCTAGCATGAAAGGCGACAGAAGAGGCCACAGCTCTAGTGGAATGAGGTTTAATGCGGCCAGGAGCTGATTCCTCTTCCAGAGAATAAACAAAGGAGATGCAATCCCTAAGCCATTTAGACAAGGTAACCTTAGACACTGCCGATCCCTTTCTAGATCTGCAAAGGCAAAAAAAAGCTGATCTGACTTTCGAAAAGACTTTGTCCTGTCCAAATAAAACCGCAACTGTCTGTAGACATCCAAGGAATGAAGATAGTATTCCCCTTTGTTAGTATAATTAGGGAAAAACATGGGCAACTCAATGGACTGATTAATAGTGAATTCCGAAACCACCTTGGGTAAGAAAGTGGGATTGGTGCGAAGTGATATTCTATCCTTATGGAAAATCAAATAAGGACTTTTAATGCATAATGCTTGCAGCTCTGATACACGTCTGGCTGAAGTAACCACCACCAGAAACAAGGTCTTTCAGGACAGAAACTTCACATCACAGGTTGCAGCCGGCTCGAAGGGAGGTAGAGTCAAAGTTTGAAGCACCCTAGACAGATTCCATGATTCCACAGGTTGCCTAATGGGAGGTCTAGAATGAAAAATCCCCTTCAAGAAAGTCTTACACAGATGGGAAGAAATAATAGGAATTCCGTCTGAACCATCATGGAAATTGGAGATGGCAGCTAGATGCACCCAAATCGTGGATGCAGAAGCCCCGTTAAGAAAAAGCTTGGTCAGGTATTGAAGAACCATAGCTACTGGAACAGAAACAGGATCCAGAGACAGCTCTTGTGCCCACAAGGAAAAATGTTTCCACTTGTCTTTATAAAGTTTTCTGGTAAAAAGTTTGTGGGAGGCCAAAATAATATTCCGTACCGGAGAAGAAAGTGACTCAAGCCTGGCTACTAACGGAAGTGGAACAACCAAGCTGTCAGTTTGAGAGTGGCCGGATTTGGAGACGACAACTCTTGGGGGTGAGAGATGAGATCCTGATGGAAGTCTCAAATCCAATGGGGTTGGGGCAGGTGTGGCTGAAGGAAGGGGAACCAAACCTGATGAGGCCAGAATGGGGCAATGAGAATCATTCTGCTTCTCAACCGAGTAGCATTCCTTAAGACCAAGGGTATCAAGGGGATGGGAGGATAAGCATACAGGAGACCCGTGGGCCAATCGAGAGTCAGAGCATCTCTCAGGGACTCCCCCTTTGAAGGAAAGAGGGCAAAGTAGCTGCTGCACTTTGCAGTGGAGGGGGAGGCAAACAGATCACAGCAAGGCTGGCCCCAGCGGCTGAAAATTTCCTCCGCCACTTCCGGGTTGAGAGACCATTCGTGAGGAAGCAGGATGCTTCTACTCAGCTTGTCCGCAATCACGATGGAACTCCCAGGAATGTGTGTAGCAATCAGGAAACGGTTGGTAGCTATCGCCCACTGCCAAATTCTCATGGCTTCACGGCAAAGGGGGTAAGATCTGGTCCCTCCCTGCTTGTTGATGTACCAGACCGCAGACATGTTGTCGGACTGGATAGTAATCGGTCTGAGAGGAAGAAGAGGGTGGTGAGCTTGTAACACCAGTAACACAGCTCTGAGCTCTAGAACGTTGCTGTGTAAGTCGACTTCTAGAGGAGACCACGTGCCTTGAACAGATCTTCCCTGAAAATGGCCCCCCCACCCAATCAGGAAAGTGTCTGTAATCACTGTGGCGCTGGGCTGAAGAGGTTGAAAGGGGCAACAACAAAGACTTTCGTCCATTCTCATCCACCAGAGGAGATGCTGCTTGGAAAGATCAGTGATGAGGATTAGTGCATTCAAGGGATGATGATTGTGTATCCACTGAGTTTGAAGAAGCCACTGTAACAGGCGCATATGAAGCCTGGCCAATGGAATAATGGGAATGGCTGCCACCATGGAACCCAGAGCTTGCAGACACTTTCCTGCAGTCAAGTATCACTTGCACTTGTGTTCTCAGTCTTACAAGCCTGTGATGAGGAAGAGATATTAGACCAAGCTGAGTGTTGAACATAGCCTCTATGAATTCCAATTGTTGTGAGGGCTGAAGGTTTGATTTTTCCCAATTGATAGTAATACCAAGAGACTCCGCCAGAGACAGAGTGTAGTGCAGGGCCCTGGTCAGTAGATGCTCGGTGGGGGCAGAGAGCAGCCAATCGTCCAGATAAGGAAACACCAGGAATCCGTGCAGTCTCAAGTGAGCTGTCACCACTGCTAGACATTTCATGAACACTCTGGGGGCCATCGAGAGACCGAAAGGCAGGGCTCTGAATTGAAAATGATTGGCTCCCAGCCGGAAGCACAAAAGCCTCCTGGAGCGTTTGCTCATTTTGATGTGGTAATACGCATCCCAGAGATCTAGAGAGCATATCCACACACCCTCCTGAAGGCATGGAAGGATGGATTGTATAGTGACCATGCGGAACTTGGTCTGTATAACTGACTCGTTCAAATGACTGAGATCCAGAATGGGCCTCCAGTCCCCCATCTTTTTTGGCACCAAAAAGAGTTTGGAGTAGAACCCTAATCCACATTGATTTGGGGGGACCTTTTGGATGACTTGCTTTAGAAGAACCTTCTTGATTTTGGAAGCTGCATCCTCCCTTTGACTGGGTGAAACATCGGGAAGGGAGAATTGAGGTCTCAGAAGGGATTTGAGGGGAATGTGATAGCTTCTGGTGATAATTCTCTGCACCCATAGATCATTGGTAATGGAGGACCAGGCTGCCTGGTGCAGAGAGAAACGCGCCCCGACTGCTTCCAGAGGAAAGCAATCGGGCAATGCTTCAGGAGCACTGATAGGGCCTACCGGAGAAAAAAATCTCTGAAGCACTGATTCCGGTAACCCCCTCTGTCCCTAAAGGGACGTCTTCCACCGTCAGACCCTCCTCTGCCTCTGGAGGAGTCCTCGCCATATGCATCACGAAAGAAACCTTGCGACTTCTTGTGCCACAAATTTACACTCCTCTTGATTCCTGGAGAAGGAACGCTGAGGTTTGGAGAAGCGCAGGTCCACGGCAGACAATGCCTTTCCATCCTGCTCGCACCTGGCCAAAGTATCCTTGACCTTAGAACCAAAGAGCATGGAGGGCTCAATAGGGGTGTTCAAAAAGGAAGACTTGAAGGAATCCGGTAGGTCAGAAATGCACATCCAGACATGACGTCGAACAACCACACCAGCACCTGCTGCACTTGCTGCTCCTTTGGTTGCGTGGGAGAGCAACCTCATGGAGGAATTTGAAATTGCTTCAAGGGTGGCATGTTGGGAGGCCACTTTGTCACGTGCTCCATCCGACACTTGACCCGCGAGGCTACAAGAGAGTTCGGAAATAAGGTCTCTCTGGAGTCTCGTAAAGTGTGCCAAGAAATTCAGCGAACGCATGGCAAAGGTCACTGCAGCAAAGACTCGCTTCCCTAGCCTGTCCACTGCCTGGGACTCCCTGTTGGGTGGATGAACAACCGGACTCTCTTCTGCCAAGTCCTTCTTTGTGGCCGCTGCCACCACCACAGCATCTACTGGCAAGCCTTTTGACCAATGGGTTTGATCTTCTGGAGGAGAAAGTACTTTGTCTGATCTCCTGGGGATAGCTTCTACTGAATCCACGCTTTCACACTCGTTGCACGATGAATTTGACCAACTCATCTGCAGGAGGGGTCACCCAGGACGTAGTGGGCTGGGAATGGAAAGCTTGTAAGAATACGGACTCCTCTGGAGAAGGGGTGGAAGATTTCCAGTCACCCTGCTGACTCAAAATCTACAAGATGTCCCCAAAGGAAACTGTCAGGGGGTGATCTAGGGGAACCTTGCCCATCATCATAATCTGTATCCTCAGTAACGGACTCTTCAGGTGAGTCCATGTGTTTTCTTTTGCACACCCTCTTCTGAGGGGGCTCTTCGTGGGAATGTCCGAAAAAGCCTCGGAAAGGAGGGTGCTTTGGATTAGTGGTCCCCTGCAAAGGGCTGATGATGGCTGAGTAAGAGGGGGAATCAAAGGTGAAGCTGAAGGAGGAGGATTGTGTAGCCACCAGCACTCTCTCCATAATCCGGAAGGTGGGCCCACCCAAAGAGGGATGGGAGCCCAGAACCGGAGTGGACTGAATCAGAACTGAAGTCACACCCCGCTCCGAATGGCCCACCTCCAAGACTGATGTTTGAGAAGAGTTCAGTGCGGAAATAACTCTCGGATCCGAGACGGGAACCGAGAAGGCCATCGGTGCTAGGGCCGGAACCGAATATTCCACCCCCGAAGCAAGGGGTTGAGTAAGGTGAGCTGTCATCGGAACTGAAGCCCACCAGGACTTAGATGCTTCAGGCATAAAAGCAGTCAATGCCAAAGAAAGGGGTCCTGTTGAAAGCAATGGGCAGAGGGCCTCGGGACAAAAAGATCCCCCTCAGGAGAATACGAAGGAGTCAAAGAAGGAAAAATCCCAACACCCAGAGCAGAACAGGGTCTGGAGATTCCTCTTGCGGTCATTACCTGATCCATGAGACAAACAAATGTCTATTTCGGACATGCTCCTGATGGACCTAATCGATATCCCGGAAGGGGATTCAGGCCAGTCCAGAAAAGGACTGTAGGGTTGCCCGGCAAATGGGTTCACAGAAGACAAATATCTGGTCCATGGTAATGAACTCCATATTGCAGAGGATTCTGATTTGAATTGTGTAAACAGTAAAGTCGGCACCGAGAGGGAACTTGGAGCCAAAGTCACAATCGGGGTAATAGCCAAGATCCGATACGAGGTTTTCAGAGCTGCAGCCTGTAAAGGCAAGGTCATTGCCGAAGTGTCCTGAACCAGACTGGTCAGAACCAAAGAAACCATTGGTTCAGTAGTCGTCGGTGCCAAGCCCGACAATGACAATTCAGACTTCCCAGAAACTGTGCTAGGTGCCAAAATCAGTGGCACCGAGACAGCGAGTCGATGCTCGGAGGAAGATCTACCAGTCTTAGATTGATGATTTTTGCCCCTATCACCAGCCCGTGAAAAAGGGTCTGAGTGAGGGCACTTCTTATCCTTGCCTGGAGGGGTTGAGACCTCTGCAGAAATAGCCTCAGAGAAAGGAGAGGAAAGCAATCCTTTCAAAATCAATTTGTTGTGCCATTCATTCAACTTCTGTTGACTAAAACTCGCACAAATATCACATGGGGGAGTCGCAGAAAGATGCAAGATGCCCAAACAATAAACGCATTTAAAATGCAAGTCACTGTTGGGTAATTTACCACTGCATGATGTGCAATGTTTAAAACCCGAAGTACCCTTTTTCTCAGACATACTAACACTCGCTCAAATAGCGAAAGGAAGGAGAAAAAGAGCCAGACTACCAGCAATGGTCTGAAGAGTTACCACGAGGGTGGTAAAAGTAAAGAAAAAGACAAGAAAATACCAACAATGGTAAGAAAAGGAACACCTGTGGGTAGAGCTAGACTATAAGAAGACACTAGAAGAGAAATTATGGAAGAAATACAAGTTTGAATAATTCAAAACTACTTAGCTGGAGAGCTCAGTGAAAACACTGCTATAATGGCTGAGCGGCAAACGAGATCTGAGGTATGGGATGAAGGGCATTGTGGGTAGTAGTGTGGCTCGAGAGTTTGGTGTATGCTAGCTTGGCATTTGGCCAACTCGGTTCCGAGGGTTCGGAACCATACCCATCAGTGAGGAATGGAAGAAGATTAACAACTTCAGATGTATAAGTATGAGCTATGGGTTTCATGGGACATAGAAGGTGACCTATAGTTTTTAGGATAAGGTATGGGACTTTGTCTATTGTAATCTGGATGTGGAAGAACTACAGTGTGTCATCCTGTTTAAACAACCTAGAGGATTACTTGTTATTACAACACTTCCACTTCTAGTCCCTGTCTGTGCAGTTGGTGGTCTAAATGTGTGGAAGGCACTGAAGCCTTGCACTGCTGGGGTACTGTCTGCAGCTTTAAACCATGTCTTGGTAACTGCACAGATGTCTGCATTCTCCAAGGTGAGGAGAGCTTGAAGGGAGTAGAGTTTCTTGCTTATACTCCTGGCAATGAGCAGTAACACATTTAGATTTTTGTGGGTAGATTTTGATATTTTAGAAGGTTGGTCAGTTTGACATTGTCTAAAATGAATCTGTGGGGGAAGCCAGTATTTTAGCCAATATTCAAAAGCCCAGAGGGAAAGGTACAGAACATCCTTAGGAAAGCAAAGTGGTTTGTTAACCATGTACTCCCATGCTGATAGATACTGTATCCCCCTAGAATAAAAGAAAAACTAAGCCAGTTATCAAAGGCAATCATCTTCTGCTCATATTGTGGCATCATCCTCAATGAAGTTAGAATGCTGCTCAATGTTGGGCACATACCAGCCTGTGAAACATAGTCCAAGAGCTCCATACTGTTTCACTTCATATAGTCTAGGGAGGTACACCTCAAGTCATTTACATCTACATTGACTATGACTGAATCATACTAGTACCTGTGATACTATGACTGGAATGCATGCATAACTTTACAGATCCTGGCATACCTCTCAGACTGTAATCACAAGAAATCTGGACAAAGCCAAAAATAATGGGAGGACAAAGGCACAAAAATATGGACAGACTACTGCTCCTATAGACTTATAAAGTTGTTAGAATAACAGGACTTGACTTAGCATTCATTTTCTGAAAATTATAAAGTCTGAAACTGAAATGTCTGTCATAATTTAGTGACTTCAATCCTCAGTGACTTGCCAGAAAATCGCAAATTTTAAGAGTAAAAGAGCAAAAATATGTGGCATAAATCTGGATATTCTGTGAAAGTGTGTGCGGTTGAGAGGTATGGAATCTGGCCTTTGATTAGCAACTGACCACTATTTTCTCTGTGTTCAGCCTGGCGAATTGGGTATCAGTATGTCATACAGTGGCATCCCCTATGACTAGAGTTCTTGGTAGTGTATTTGCTTCCCCTTTAGGCTTGGTAGTTGAGGCTCCATTGGTGCTGTGGTAGCGTTGTCGCCTCATAGCAAGACGTTGTCCCGTTCGATTCTCAGCTGGAGCGTCTTCTGTGTGGAGGCATACGTGAATGGGGTGTGCCTTCGTTGAAGGTTGTGCATCAGGGCTGGTAACCCGGTACGTAAAAATCCACTTCCAATCATTAGCGGACCGGAGTTCCGCTGTGGCGACCCCTAACCGGGAAAAGCCGAAAGAGACAAACAAACAGTTGAGTTTCCATTGGGTGTGACTGTGTGTAGTGTTAAGTTTTGCTTCTGTTGAGTTCTTTCTGGTTTGCGGATAATGTTTCAGGTGGAACGTCAGGGTTTGGAAAGACTGCATTTAAATGTCTCAGCATAAGTAGGTCTATGTGTGGGGTGTGTATGCTAAGGTGGATGTAGCATGTGTGTTTCTGGATTGTTCATATGAGTGTTTGTACACAAGAGTTTTGGCTCCAGAGACATTGAGTATACACATCATTCCCATACTGTATGTACTTCTTTGAGGATTAAATGTTTGTCTGTGAATATTAGACAATTGTTGCATTGTCTCAATATACCTGTATACTCCAGCTGCAGAGAAATTTGGAAAGTGCATATTCATGACGTGAGATAATTTATTGAGTGATTTACAAGGGTGTAGTACATGTGAGGTAATACTTGGCTGCTTAAGGATGTTTCTGGGCTAGATACTAGACTTTGCTATATAAAAATAAACTCAAAGGACAGTGCTACTCAACATGCAAAGTATTTGCCCTACACTCCCAGAGATACCTCTACAGTTTCAGAGGTAGTTTAATAGAGAAAATTTTCTTTCTAGGGGTCTATACAGGGCACTACTTATCACGGCTATGCAATGGGCAGTGAAGCACAAACTCTCCAAATTTATACAGGCACCTAAAACATAGAAAACTGACTACTAATTCCTCTCACCAACAAAACAACTACAATTACAGCTTTATTTGTTTTCCATCTCATATAGGCCAGGCCACCATCTATTGCCACTAGATGGACTATCCTACCTTTCCTAATGTAAAAAAAACAAAAAAGATTGCTTGAGAGTGTAATGCTACCATAAAACAAGTTAAATAAACTACCTGGACAAGGTGATTTCAGGAATTAAGGACCTTTAAAATGATTTAAAGTGCGAAATCAATAAATAAAGAAAATAAAGCAGTAGCACACTAAAACAGTTAACTGAAGTGCAAAATAATAAAATAACTCTCTTGTCTGCCAAGGATGGAGCAGGATTAATCATGACCACCTCAGAATGTGGAAGGGGTGCCTGCAGATAGGACCTTTTAGTAAATGAGCAGGAGACAATATATAGTAAAGGAGATGTACTCAAAAGCAATACTGGCTTGCTGGGTGGACACTCAGTATTATGGATCTATGATAAACTGTGGGAAGAGTACTTATATCGCTTATACAACAGACAATAACAATGAAAGAGGGGAGGGAAAGACTTTGGAAATCAAATTACCATTTACATGGTAATGAAGTTCCCGGGAGTTATTAAAGAAATACACACATACAGGCCTACCTGAAATATATCTCCATTCATACTAAAAAGTAATGTCTTTTGGCTTTTCCCAGTCAGGGGTCACCACAGCAGAACTCCAGTCCGCTCATGACTGGCAGTGGATTTTTACGGTGCCGAGTTGCCAGCCTGAAGCCCAACCTTCAAAGAAGACATGCCCACTCATGTTCGCACCTACCTGCATGTCTTTAACATCACTCGACCGTGGGGAGGACATGCAGACTCCACACAGAAGGCGCTCCAGCCAAGAACTGAACGGGAGAACCTCTTGCTGTGAGGTGACAACGCTAACCACCACCACCGCAGCCCCTACTAAATGCATTATATTTATAAATCCCACAGTTAAAAAGGACTTCTCCTGCAGCAGTGATAAAAATAACCTGCTTTGAAATGTATGTATTCTTTATTCCACAGATTTGAGTCCCACCTTGTAAAACTAACATTTTGCAGTGTGCAGCTACCAGCAAATTATGTTCCAAGTAATCCTATTTAACCTTCCAAATACCAAGACTTACAAAGCAAGGCATTGAGTATATCAGAACTGACCAGGAAAAAGTGAGAAAAGGTTGAGCAGCACAGATGGACCTTTTTACTACTATGTTTCACACCTTCATTGCTGTTTGTTGAAATCCCTGCTTCACTGTCTGTCAATGGATCTCACTGTTTTCTGTTGCACACATGCAGTTGGCATGGTTATGCATATTTGTGCACTGTCTGTCAAATGCGAGATTGTAATTTGCTGCAGTTTCAGACAAAGAGTTGTTTGACTTATGCAGACATGGCTGGTGTGGGAGATGATGATACTAAATTTAGAGCACAGAGAAGGGGTGCTGAGGAGTCCAGGATTTCTGTGGTACTTTCTGTGGTACTTCTTTTGAAGCACTACAGCCGTCGGCTGCTGTAGGGGGCTATACTGGGTCTGAGTATAAGACTGAGGCTTGAAACAGATTTGTCAAGGCTGTCTCTTTGCAAATGGCATCCCATGCACTTGACAGAATTGTCTTCACCACTACAGTGACCTGAAACAGCACAAGAAGGATCTCCTTTGTGAGGGGATGATGACTTTAGAACTGCTGACATCCCTCAATTGTGCAAGTATACTGACCCACCAGCATTCAATTGTACAGAATGCAGGAGTCAGTCAAATCTGCTATTCATTATGCTTTCATGTCTCTTCTTTTGTGTTGTACACCTGCTGAAAACATTGCGTCAAACAAGGAGGTGCACCAAGAAAGGTTAAATCACTTCAGAGAGGCACGGGGTATGTATGCATCAGGTCTTACTGTAAGCCTAATTACTATTGTAATTATATGCAGTATGGCAATACTGAAATAAATAGGTGTATTTATGGTATCATAGCAGTGGAATTGATTAATAGTACAACAGAGTAAGACCTTCCGATCATACCTGGATGTGGCAAAGGTGTATAGACTGGATAATCATAAATGTGTATGTAGTGAAATTACATAGTCATGCAATATGCCATAGATCTAATCTCTTCCCTTTTTGTCTCACACCCACCCCTTCCCTCTCATTTTTTATTTCTTTTATTTTTTAATATTTTATATGGCTTATAAATGTTCTGTTGTCATATATTTCTTCTTATAAAAATGACATTCAGTACAGAGAGGTAGACTGATTGCTGCAGAGAGGCCCGCTATCAGTCCACAAGATGCAATAAAAACACCCAGCACTTCAGTGTCCAACCTGTCAGTAATGCTTCCTCACCACCTGCCCTCTCTGCTCCATGTGTTTCAGGTAGCTCTGCCCTGGCTGCTGGTGCACTGGTCCCATCTGGGAGTAGTAGTAGTGGAGGTGGTGATTTTGTCACCCTGCAAAAGATGACATGGCTGGAGGAGGGTATCATGGAAAGGGACCTCAGTGTCTGAATTGCCCACATAGAAAAGGTGCTTTGTCATATTGCCAAGATGATCAGTGATGACAGTTCTGAGGGTGAGGACTACAGTTTCACTGTTCTCAGTCTTGACATGGATTCACCTCCTATATCCCCTACCTATCCCAAATCATGGTGTCCCCCAGCCATTTGTATCTATCACCATTCCTGTCTATCTTGTCATCATCTGCTTCCTTACCTACCATATCTACCTGACCCTCACATTCCTAAGCCCCTTCCTTGATATTTCTCTTTCTTTGAAAGTTAAAAAAAATGGGCACCAGTCCCACCAAAAAAAAAAAAAAAAAAAAGACCCATATATAGCTCTCATCATCACCTAGGTGTCTTCTTGACATGTGTGATTTAGTACAATTGGCTCTACAACATTATGCTTTGTTGTCACCTACCCTTCATTGGGTGATGGTCCAAATTCACAAATTCCATCTGCAGTTGTACCTTTATGTTGTGAAGAACAGATACAGTTCTCTTCCACTACCTTCCTGCAAATTCCTCTAGTCTTTCCCTTGTGTCCTCCCCTCTGCTTCCCTCTTCCATTTCACCACTTTCCTGTCAAACCCCTTTCACATGTTTAATCTGGTCAAAAATAGAATCACACAAAACAAGCAACACACATGGCTAGAAATGGGCCATAAGAAAACCTTCACTTTTTGTTCTCATCATTTGCGCAGACTTCAGCATTGTGCACCAATGCTGAGTGACACTGAATGGCTATTCATGTCTTGTGGTAAAATCTGGTCAGTTGTTGCTGTAGAAGTCCAGTTATCCTCATGCAAAGGTGCTTAAACATGCTACGCTATCAAGAGTACAGAGCAGAGGTATAATAAAGGCAATATCTGGCAACAACTAGTCTAACGGTTCCCTATTACACTGTCACAGACGTAGTTTGTCGAATGCATCTTCATCGAACCGAAAAGTGCGAAAAGGCAAAATAGCGAAGTGGCTTTTCAGTGAATTCTATCCCTGGGAAAGAATTTGCTTGGCCGCTTTTGCTACTTTGCCATTTTCGGCATGTAGTGCGATCTCGGAGTTGGTATATTTATGTGGGGGGCTTTGCCCCTCACATTATGTAATGTTTTACAGTTTTTTTTTTAAAGTATATGACAATATTTTTATAAGTCTCTTTCATGTGTATGGGTTGCCTATTTATCTGTCTACCCACCTTCTGTTTTATCGGTTATAGTCCTGAACATACAGTTTTTATTTTGGAATAGCGATTTTTTTTTTCCCTTAGAAATAAATCACTGTCTGAGATTTCAGCGTTGTAAGCTTTCACTTACATGGGGTTGATTATGTGTCGTTCGCTGTTGTGAGTGTGCAATATCATAATATAGACCCATTCTAACAGCTCTTTGACTAAAAGGTGTTGTAAAGTGTAACTTCCTCTGTGGAGTAAAGCACTTGCTGGAAGATTGATTTTTGGAATTGATCAAGGGTTCAGTTCCAGACATATGCTACATTATTTCTTATTGTGATATACTTTTATGATAAGTTTCATGAAATACATCTTAATTTTTATCCATTACCAACCTTTAATGATCAGATGTTGAATATTGTTGCAAAAAAGCATTTGCAAACACATCCATGCCCATAAGGAAGAATTAGTAAACCATCCTTATTCTACTCATATCTTAATCACATTTTGCCTCTTCTATAGCTTCTTGATCCTCGGAGCGATCAGGTGATGATACAGAGCATGACAGATGAATAACGAGGACACACTATAAAGATGTATATTAATAATCCTTAACACCAATCTCTGATGTGTGTCTGCTAATCTGTCTCGATCTCTCTCGTCCCTTTGTACTGTTGACTACTCATTAAGCTGCTGGATGTACATTTCATCTTATGGCATTTCATACAGTCATTACTTTGCTGAAGACTAATACCTACATCTTACATTGCCTGAATAGGTTATCATTGTCCCATCAATGGTGTGATTTGGTCATATGTGAATTAAGATTTTCTTTGCAGTGCACTGAGATAATGATTAACTCTATAACCTTAATTTTGCATTTTCACAATGGCTCGAATCCAGCATTCGGTGAAACTCTTACTGACTATTTTTATAAGTCTCTTTCATGTGTATGGGTTGCCTATTTATCTGTCTACCCACCTTGTGTTTTATCAATTGTAGTCCTGAACATACAGTCACTCTTCTAGAGGAAGGCATACCTCTTAGGTACACCCCCTAGCTCCTACAGGGACAGGTGAGCAGGTAATACCTTTTCATTCCTTTCACTTCCTGCCTGGTTCTTGCAGTGCTCAACTCAGTAACTGAACACAAATCATGTGGGTTATATTCACGTTCCCATTCCTCCTGTTCATGGAGCCAGGATTTCCTGTATTTTACTCATGCATACCATTAACATGTAACTTATGTACTCCTTTAATCAAATGCCTTTCAGCACACATTTATTGCTATTTTCTGGTTATTGTGTGTTTGATTTATATTTTGCTGATGTCCTTTATTGCATGGTATTTCATTCTTCCTCATTTCTACAACTTTCTTTACTACACCATTGCACTGTAGTTGAAAGTCTATCTTGAAAAGTAGACTGTGAACCAGTAATACATATTCATTTGATTTGATAACTAAATCAGAAATAATCTTGCAGAATTTGTTTGAATTATGCCACCATGTCTGAAATAAGACAGATTTGCATTTTGTGTTTCTTATTTGTAATTGCAAAAGAAAAATATTTATTTTATTTTATTTATTTATTTTACATTTGTTGACCGGGCTGGTCTAGCTGGATATATTTCCATTTTCAGTAGAGGCCCGAGGAGAAAAGCTCCAAACAGTAAAAACATGAAATACAAACAATGAAGGAATGATAATTGTTACATAGTACATAAACATAGTAGAAATAAAGTATGCATCTTTTTTTTTTTTTTTTGTCAATCAGTATGTGTAATTGTATCATTGTGATTACCAGTTTAATTCCTCATAAGAGAAAATAATGAGGAAAAAAACAAACAAAAAAAACTTAGTATGGTATAGACAAATATGAGCTCAGGCAAGGAAGGGTTAGTCTGGTTTACTGCATGGGCATAACCAGTGTATTTTAAAGTGTGTTTTGAGCTTTTGTTTAAAGAGAGGCAAAGAAGAGAGTGATGTTAGTTCTTTGGGAAGTAGGTTCCAGTCTTTTCCCACAGTGTTAGAAAACAGAGTTTCCAGCCAAATTGTTAGTTTTGGTTATGCTAGCTAGAAGTTTGTTAGAGGAGCGTAGTATATCTAGGTTTTTATAGGGGATTATGAGATTGGATAGTATAGGAGTTCTATTAGGTTGATAAAATATCTTGTGGGCCATGGTTAGTTGGGAGATTTTTAGAAGGTTTTGAATTTCTAGCCAGCCCAGCTGCATGAGATTTAGGCAGTGGTGGGTACA
The DNA here is from genome assembly GCF_019279795.1 of Protopterus annectens. NCBI lineage: Eukaryota > Metazoa > Chordata > Ceratodontiformes > Protopteridae > Protopterus > Protopterus annectens. The sequence continues at coordinate 119,646,377 of NC_056731.1, read as the reverse complement.
AAAAGGATTACCCGTGGCAAATCTGGCGATGTTGGTATAGGCATGCTCTAGTTTAACAAGGTTATTCTTTTTGAGGTTAGTATATATGGGAGAGGCATAAAGAAGAGTAGAAATGAAATGGGAGTGTGCAATTTGGGTTTTAGCTGTTGGAGTTAAGAAGGATTTGATTCGATATAAGGAACCAATTTTCTTGTTGATAGTTTTAATTGTGTTATTTATGTGATTATCAAATGTAAGGTTGTTATCAGTAGTAATTCCTAACAACTTGGTTGTGCAGTCAGGGTGTATGATAGTATCATTATTGGAAGTGATAGAGAAATCTATTGGGGTGGACTTATTGGTTGGTGTAAAAAGAAGGAGCTTGGTTTTCTTAGCATTAAGAAGGAGACAACGTTTAGTGAACCAAGTTTCAACTGAATTGAATACTTTCTGTGTCAGAGATTGTAGTGCAGATGGTGAGCTTGCTGAACAAATTAATGTTGAGTCGTCTGCATATTGAATGCAGGTGGCATTTGGGATTGTTACATGCAGGTCATTAATAAAAAGAGAGAAGAGAAGTGGACCAAGAATAGAGCCCTGAGGGACTCCCAGGGTGACAGGTAGAAGAGATGATATATTATCTGCCCAAAGAACTGCTTGTTGTCTATTGGTTAGGTAGGACCTGAACCATTTAATTGCTAAAGAGTCAAGGGCGAAGGATTCAAGAATGTTGATAAGAAGGGCATGGTTAACCATGTTGAAAGCTTTGGAGAGGTCAATAAAGAGAGCAGATGAGAGGTTGTTGTTATTGCGATGTCTATTTATAACATCTGTAAAGGATAGCAGGGCTGTCATGGTACTATGGGATGGCCTAAAACCATGTTGGCATTTTGCTATCATGTTATTTTGAGTTAAATGGTTTAACAGTTGATGATGAACACATTTTTCCATAATTTTAGCTAAGGGAGATAAAAGTGCTATTGGCCGATAGTTAGAGTAGTCGTTTGAGTTTCCGCCTTTGTGAAGGGGAATGATATGGGAGATTTTCCAGATGTTAGGAACATTTCCTTCCTTAATGGTTCTATTTATGAGGATGGATATTGGATAAGAAATTACTTTGGCTGCTTTTTGGAGGTATTCAGAAGGTAGCTGGTCAGCAGAAGGGGTACAGGGCTTAAGTTTTTGGATGAGTTTGAAGATAAGAGTGGTAGAGACTGGTTGTATTGAGAAAGCAGGTAGAGTACTATGTGTGGAAGTGGCAAGGTTTGAGCTGTCTAGAGTAAGTTGGCTTGTTTGACATGTTTATACCTGTTCATATTTGGAAATTAAATCTACAGTTTTATTTTGTGTATAAAGTTAATACTGTTTTCGTATAGTCTTCAACTCAGGCAAAAATCTCAAAGTAGTAAACAAAAAAAAACACATATCATGATTTTTGCCTCAAACAAGAAATTTCACCATATTCCTCCTATTCTCTTAACAGATCTTAATGCGAATATAATACCTAATGTCATTGAACAGAGGTGCTTAGGCCTAATACTTGACCCTACTCTTTCCTTTACCAAACATACAGCTATTGTAACTGATTAAGTCCTTCCTCATTTAAAACTATGTTATAAGATCAGTCACAAAATACTTGCAGGGCCATTGTTAAAAATATTTTAACGCCCAAACTAGAATATGACATTCCTTTTCTCATTATGCATTCAACCCACAATACTCACAAAATATAGACTGCTGAGTATAAAATCTACCAATTCATTTTATTAGCAGACCCCGGATGCATCACTGCAATTTGATAAAAAATCCAAATGTCTTTAAGTGCCTCCAAGGGACACTTTTCTTTTCAGTACTCTAATTTACAAGGTGCTAAAACATGGTCACTGTCTACCTTTGAGAGTGAAATTACCTTTACTAGACAACTCTTATAAACTCAGACATACAAAGGACAATCATTTTTCTCCTTTTAAAACTGCTGTAGGTGAGAGACCCACTTCTAGACTGGGACCTGCTACCTGGAACCACTCTGCCTATAAACAATGATCTAGCAGTCATTAAAAACTTCAAGGATGCATTTAAATAGCATCTTTTTACTGAATCTACCTGCAACTGCTACCATGACAATGGTTAGGTAACATACCATCCATTATTATGAATAATACAATATACTTAATAAACATTATGTAACATCTAGTATGTACATATTACATATCATATAGCAGTTTGTCTACTACATGTATGATTACACAATATTTTATGTACATCTTAGTTTGCATTTTGTATACATTTCTTTTCTCAATGCACTCTTATTAGACCTATCAATCTCATCCTATCTGCATTCCATCTTACCTTAATGTTCTGAATTTTGCTATGTACTGATTTTATAAATAAGACTATGATGTATTCTACGTTTTGAACACTGGTCATGGCTAAAAATGATCATTAGATTAGTCCACTTACAGGCTGAACAAACAGTAAACAAAATAAATAACAAATATAAAACTGAAAACATACCAAATAAGTGAACACAAACAAACTGATTGCAAATTTGATTTCATATGCCAACCACAACCAAACATCCATTGAAAGCTCTTTAATTAGCGAATAAATAAAATCTCAAATAAAATAAAAATAGCACAGTAAGTCCTTTTATTGAGATACAGATTTCATCAGACTGTGAAGATGTCTTTGTCAGGATAGAAGTGCTTACTGTGATTTTTAATTAATTTTATTTTATTATACTTTTTATGCTTTTCTACTGATTGGATGTCATATATGGCATGGCTCATTTGTGGTTGCCATGGTATTAAATAAGCCAAACTGAGATATAAAGTAAATATATTTTTGATTTGTAATATTTTCATTCATACCTTTTATTAAAATATGCTTTTAGCTACATCTGGTTTCTCTTCTGACAGCATATACATGATAAAATATATATAACTGAGAAACAAATTAATTCTTACTCTGCCATAACAGCTAAGCTGAATTACGTTGCGTAACCCAGTTGCATTAATAAGTTACGTATTTGTTTTATTTATGACAGGATATGTCTATGATTTGTTTTTCCACTGTATTATATTTACAACAGTCTGGGCATATATATCTAGAAACTGTACATTCTTTGTAACACTATGAATTGCAACTTTCTCTGAATCTTTGTTTACTGTAGATCTCCACCCTTCCAGATACTTCAAAATGTTGTGCAACATTTTCTTAGAATCATGACTCAGGAAAGCATCTGCTGTGCTGTTTCATAATCGTTCATATGTCTATTGCAACAGTTTCACAATTAAATTGTGTCTCTAAAGACTGACCTGGCGACATGCAGATTTGAAATTAAAAATTACTCTTTGATGTATGCATTTATGCAGTTAAAAAATCAATGGTTCTTAAAAGAAATCATGAAGTATGTTTAAGGAATAATTGTAAATATAAACTACAGCTTAGCACTACTGTGTGATGAAGGTAGTTATAAGCATTACTATACTTTTTATCATTATTAAACACTATTGAATGTGTGACCTGTAGATCGTCCCCAGCAGGGTGGTAATCTACCAGTAATGCCTACTGAAAAACGAGTCCACTGCTTCATGGCAGCATATCAAGCTGCCATGGAGCTTGCACTGAAAGTGACCTAACAGCGGGCAATATTTTATGCTTGTTAAGCAGCTCTTTTGCTGTTTAGTGAGTGTAAAATAAAAAAAAAAAAAAAAGAAAGAAAAGAAAAAGTGTGTGTGTATGTGTTTGTCTGTGTGTGCATGCATGGCAATGAGAGAAATTGATCGAACTATTTGACACCTGGTATGCAGTGCTTTTGTTGTTTAGTGAGAGTAAAAATAAATGAAATAGAAGAAAGTGCGTGTGTGTGTGTGTGTGTGTGTGTGTGTGTGTGTGTGTGTGTGTGTGTGTGTGTGTGTGTGTACACGTGTGCGTGTGTGAAGAGTGAAAGCGACTGCGCACTGGTATCAGTTATGGAGGTTTGCATACATCTCGCCACTTGGCTCAAGATATCTGGATAAAGTCTAAAATAAAGGGGGAACAAAGGCTCAAAACAGGAAAAATTAATTTACTTTACAGTATGGTTTATAACATTTATGAAATGGATCAAAAAGTGCTAAATGATGATTCATTGGTGTTTCCCTGTAAGTGTAACTTTATAGCAGCACAGACCAAAAGACAGAGCAAAGACCAAAGGACCAATCAAAACTAGCATCACTCAGACAGCAAAATGAGAAAAGAAAATCTGTCAGCCATCTTTATCCCCCTCAAACTGACAGTTCTACACAGTTATAAACAAATGGTAATAATTTTTCCTTTGCATGCTTCAAATAATTTACATTAATGTATTAAAATTAGTTCTGCTGACATGCAGGAAAAACAAGAATGGGACAAGTTTCATGTGTGTTTCAACAATTGCTTAAAAATATTTCATGATTGCTTTAAGAAACTGATGACTTGTGGAGGGCAGCAATAATATACCCAAATGGTAACTTCAATGTGTTCACAAAAGTTAATTTGCTTTCACATTAGCAGCTGGCTTTCGCTGTATGAGTATATTATTTCCAGGGTGGACAGAAATATTAAAAATCAACTCTCCAAAAAGAAAAAAAATATCTTGTATTCATTGTTATGTAACATATAACTGCTGTGTTGCACTGTAATCTGCATACTATCTTATCTGTACAAATATCACATGGGTGTCATGTACACCACTTCCTAATGCCCCAGGGCATTGCTAGAAAAGGTTTTTGAACCAGCCCACCTTACCTGTTAACAAAGATAGACAGATAAATCACTCTTATAGATGAATCAAACAGTTAACTTTACACTGCAGAAATTTAAGTGTAGTATCCATAGATGTGGCTCATAAGTACCCCTGGCTTTGTACTCCAAAATACAGCATATAGCAGCTACCCTTTATGGAAAGTACTCCACTTGAAAAGGAAAGTCCAATAGCCTAAAATTCTCCAGCATCTCAATTTTTATTAAATGATATTGCTCAGTACATACATTACTGGACTGTAACTTTTTAAAGTGTTGTTGTCTTTTGGCTTTTCCCGGTTAGGGGTCGCCACAGCGAAACTCCAGTCCGCTAATGATTGGTAGTAGATTTTCACGAATGCCGAGGTGCCAGCTCGATGTTCAACCTTCAACGAAGGCATGCCTATTTACGCATGTCTTTCAAACGCCCACCCAACCGCGGGGAGGACTGTAACGTTTTAAAGTAAATTGCTAAAATGTACCATAATTTTCATTAATTCCAACCCCTTTCAATCTATTTAACTTGTCAAGAATAGTAACAGACATGAGATGGGGGAGACATCACAATGCATGGTTAGGATTTCATGTTAAAATGTGTGCACAGCAGAGGACTATTTGCTGTGAGTATCATGCACATTTCCTCATATCTGCACCTGCTCAATAGATGGGTGGTGGGGGGGGGATTGACTACTTCTAGTCTGCCATACAGCTGCTGTAATATCCAATATCATACCACTTTTTACTACCTGAAATAACTGGAGTGTTAGGCTAACACACACACAAACACATACACACACACACACACACACACACACACACACACACACACACACACACACACACATCCCCATATGAGCCCCACATGCCTGATGAAAATTGTTTAAACAGAAAAGGCGTTCAGTGAGAAAACACATTTAAGTAATCGGTGTCAGACAGAAGGAAAACAAGACACAGCACACATGGCAGGCATCCAGGTTGACTGTGCAAAAAACACAGACTTGGTGTAAATGTCTATTGCAGTATTCTCTTCAGGATTTTATTATAATCACAGCACAGCTAGTGGTTTGACAAAGCTGATGCACTACAAACAACTGTCTAATCCAAGAGAAAATGGCCAGCATTTCATACCATGACCATAAGAGACTGGGTGTCTGCAATGTGGTCATCTCATCAGAACTACATTACTGTGTGATCACTTGCCACTTTCCTGTCAGTACCAAAACTCACATCACAAGCATGTCCTCACACTCACTGCATAACACTTGTGGACTTCAAACTATAATGTGTAGGAATGGTAAAATGCAACGTTTACACAGCCAGATCCTAAGTTTTGGTAAACCTTCATTATTAAATTATCATGGAGTACACCAGTGTGATTCAAAACAGCTATAGTAAAATGTATATTTTTTGGTCATCACATTCTATATTTGCTTCTTTGTAGATGCAGAAAACAAACATGAAACAAATTATAAATTTACCAAGTTCAGTGGGTTTAGCTTCTAACTTTTGCTCATATATACCAAATGGTCAGCTTCCTCTTTCTCACAAAATTGCTTCAAAAAAGCACTGACAATCAACAAAGCCACAAGACAACTGTGCTATCTCACTTGAGCACTCTCGCAGTGTTAGGCTGTCTTGCCAAGAAAATACTTCCTACTAACAGCAGAAAGAACAAACTCTTTCACTAGTCCATGGTTAAATGTGGACACAGGAGACTAGAAAATAAGTCTGTAAAAGATATAGAAGTTAAAACTCAGACTCAAATGTGTACACCTTTATAACCATATGAAAGGAGAACAAAATTAAAATCATAGTTATAGCCAAATACTTCAAATAAAGGCAGTCCTTCCAGTTTTAATCTTCCCAAAATCTTTGCAAGAACATAATGTTTGGATGGAAGTGTAAAGTTAAAACTGAAATTTCACTAGAAGACAATGGATTCACTTATAAATCATCATGCATCAGTAGTACACGTCCATGTGTATTACTTTGTATTATATACCTCTTCTCCTACTGCAGACTATAGTCACAGAGGCTGTAAACTGACAAAATGTGTGCCTATCAAGCACCCCTTTATCTTCTGCATAGTAACCTATAAACAGTTAAATATTCCAGTCAGGGCAAACCAGATGCAGATTTATTTATTTATTTTACATTTGTTGACTGGGAGAATCTGATGGGATAAGTGTCCATTTTCAGCGGAGGCCCGGGGAGAAAAGCTCCACAGTCTGTAAATATAAAAAGGCAAGTAAGCACATACAGAGTTGTTTCACAAATATAGAGACCAAGTACAAATCATACCATTTTAGAAGTACATAGAGAAAAAAATATTTTAGCTGTAAATTGTAGTAGTAGGGCCCAGTAATTTCTACTTGAATTAATGAGCGTATGAATAATTTGTCCATAAATATGTGTGAATTTGTAATATTGTGTTTGAGTATGATGGTATAATAAAGAAATGGGGAGAACAGTGAGTAGTAGAGAGTTTTCTAGAGTATAGTAGGACTGCCAGTAGAAGAAGTTTGTGTAGTAAGAATACTAGTACATGCAGTAAATTAGTATGTGGAGGTTGATAGAGAAAGTCTTGAGGGAGAAGTAGGTATACAGGGTCAACCTGGGGGAAGGCATGGGCATTGTCTATTGATAAATAGGTGTTCCTTTAGTAGCTGTTTGAACTTAATGATAGAGTTTGTTGAGGTAATATCAGGGGGCAGTGAGTTCCAGATTTTACCTATGGAGTTAGGAAATAGGGAGTCTCCAGCTAAGTTGTTGGTTCTGGTGATCTTGATTAAGGTTTTGTCACTAGAGCGTAGTTGTCTTGGGTTTTTATGTATTTTAAGTAAATTAGATAGTGCTGATATTTTGTCAGGATATAGTAGGAATTTTTTAGCGAAAACTAGTTGGTGGAAGGTATTGAGATTTGGAAGTTCAAGCCACTTTAGTTGGTATAGTGAGTGGCAATGATAGGAATGGTTGGGAGCACTTGCGGCAAATCTGGTAATTTGATTGTAACATATGTCTAGTTTTGTAATTTCTGTTTTGGATAGGTTGGTGAAGACAGGGGCTGCATATAGAAGTGTGGATAGGAGCAGAGTGTGAGCCATGGTAATTTTACTCTGTTGATTTAGGTATGTTTTATTTTTGTACAGACTGCCTAGTTTTCTGTGTATATTTTTGATGGTTTGTTTTATGTGCAGGTCAAACTTCAGTTTGTTGTCAATTGTGACACCCAGTAGTTTTGTGTGGGAGTCTTAGGAGATAATGGTACCATCACTAGACATAATACTAAAAGAATCAGTGTCTAAGTTGGATTTATTTGGTTTGAAAATTAGTAATTTGGTCTTGCTGGGGTTCAGTAACAGGTTTTTACTGAGAAACCAAGCTTCAGTGGTTTTGAAGACTTGTTGGGTAGTGGAAAGGAGTATGAGAGGGTTGGTAGCTGAACAGACTAGTGTTGAGTCATCAGCATATTGTATGACAGTTGCATCTTGGGTGATCCTGTTGATATCGTTAATGAATATGGAAAATAATAGAGGGCCTAAAACTGACCCTTGTGGGACTCCAGTTGTAATAGGCAGCAGTGTGGATAGTTTGTTATCCCACCTGACTGCTTGTTGTCTACCCATTAGGTCATTTTGAAACCAGGCTAGTGAGTCAGTGGCTAGTCCAAGGTCAGACAGGGACTCAAGAAGTTTAGGATGGTTGACCATGTCAAAGGCTTTTGATAGGTCTAGAAATATGGCTGATGTTAGTTTGCCTAGATTCCGGTTCTGGTTGATTAGGTTGGTGAAGGACAGGATGGCAGTCGTGCTGTGGGCTGGTCTAAATCTGTGTTGGGTAGGAGTAGGAAGATGGGTTTTTAGTAGGTATTGTATAAGTTGCTGGTGAATACATTTTTCTAATATTTTGGCAAGTGGGGATAATATGGCAATAGGGCGATAGCTGGTAAGGTCTGTACAGGTCCCACCTTTGTGTAGTGGGGTGACATATGCTATTTTCCAGATTCTTGGAATTTTGCTTTCTATTATTGATCTGTTCAGGAGAATTGATATTGGATAAGCTATCTCATTAGCAGCTATTTGAAGGTATTCGGCTGGAATGTTGTCAGCAGCTAGGCTAGTTGGTTTGAGTTTCCCTAATAGTCTTTTTACATAATTTGTGGGAATAGGTTTGAACTGGAAGGTAGTATTGATATTGGTAGCAGGCTTGGAGTTGCTAGTAGTAGATGTTGTGGGTTGTTGATGAACTAATTTTGAGATGGTTTCTATGAAAAATCTATTAAAGGCTTCTGGAATTTCAGTGCTAACCTTTACAGTGGCTGGTGTTGGGGTACTTGGTCTGCCGGGGTGGAGTAATGTATTTAGTCCTGCCCAGAGTTTTTGGGGGATGTTTTGGTGTCTATTTTGCAAACTGAGAAAATTGTTCTTTTTGTCTAGTAGAATTTGTTTTTTTGTTTCTTTCCTGAGTTTTTGGAATTCTTGTTTCATTGCTATGGTTTTATTGGCTCTCCAGTGATGCCAGGCTCTATTTCTTTGGGCTATCATGGTTCTAGTAGTACTTGTGACCCAGGGGGCTATTTTATTTTTTTGTTTGCTTGTACGAGGAGGGGCATGGGTGTTTAAGACATTTAGGAAGGTAATGTTAAATAGTTCAACAGCTTCGTCTAATGGTAGGGTCTTTAGAAGGTTCCAATTTTGGTATTGAAGCTCGTTTGAATTTTGTTATATCAAAGTTTCTAATGGTGCAAAGTGGTTGTTCAGAGTTGGTGTGGGATTTCAGTTTTACTAGGAAGGTGGGTTGGTGGTCACTGAGGTTGTCTGGTAGGGCACCTGCTTCGTAGAATATATGCAGATGGTCTAGAAACATAAAATTTCAAAATCGTTACCTATGTTGACCTTTTTCTAGGCAGACAGCAGACTCTCAGCACTACAGTTAAGTCAGGATTCATTAATTTCTCTTCCTGAACCATTCCCAAAAGCCAGTTCTCTGGAATCAGTGGGCATCATTCTAGTGCAAATTAGTATTTCATCCCAGAGTTTGATATTACACGCAGTGTTTTTTTTCTCAGAATAGTCTTATTTTAACTGAACACTCAAACACACTAATTGTGGCTCCAATAATTTCTCTTTTGCACACAATTACAATGGTTTCAGTGATACCACCACCCATCCGTGGATGTTCACTACTCCAGTACCGGTCTGGACCATTTGTTTTTTTGAGTATAAATTGTGGCCTGGGAGAAGAGTATCTTCCTCACTCCACAGAGTTCTGAATGATCAGCACTGTATTAGATATGGTTCCTACACATATAAGAAAGACGGAATCTTCTCCAGAAGAGATGTCTCAGCATTACATGGAGAACAAGAAAGATCTGATCTGCAAAGACCAGATACTTTTGCTGCTTGGTTATATGATTTATAAGGATTTTATAAGGACCTTCAGCAGCAGATTTATCCTTCTGAAAGATTATGAAGCTTGTGATGGAACATTTGAAGTGATGATTCAAACAGCTGTTATACCATACCACAAAACAGATATTTGGAACGTTTGGCAGACATGAAAGAGTCAGTGATCATTGAACCTTTGCCAGCAATTCTGGCATTCAGAGACACTTTTGCACATGTTTTCTTAGAAACAGACTCACAGACAACTGATGGCACAAAAAACACTGCCTCCTTTGATAGAGTGCAAGACAAATTAAAATCTTTTGCTAAGAACCGAATAGTAGGACCATCCAGTCATTTCTGTGGAGGAAGCTAAGAGATGTAAACTAGCACCAAGAAATAACACCATCCACAATGGCAGGGAAAGCATTTTATCAACTTTCAGAATCAGGACCATAAATTGCCAGACTATGTCATTTTACTTATGAAGAGACATTCTTAAATAAACTGAAGGCATGATCAATGACCTCCAATATGAGACTTTAAGGGAATGACTCTTCATATACCTAGACTGCAGTAAAGATTGGGAAACGTGGACCTTAATATGGGATTTATAGTTTGGAGTAGGAGAACTGGCACTGCTATTAAAAGACCTGCATGGCTAAGAATCCAAGCTCTCAATGAAGATGTAAATGGATGATTGCTAAACACATTCCTGGATTTTGATAGGTTTCTTTCCCAACGTAGTTTTAAAACAGTATATGAAAAAAGTTATGCATCCCTGAAACAGTTTTCTTATCCTTTGATTCCCACATACAGCAGAAATCCCCCCAACCAAAAAAAAAAAAAAAAAAAACAATGGCCATTTTATAAGAAAGTCAAAGACTGAAATATATAAATGAAAAAAAAAAAGCCTTTGACAAGGAGCAGCATGCTTGAAAGTGCACAGGAGGGGGCGGAGCCTGAATGGCTAACTAAAAGCAGCAGTAATTTAGAGCTCCATATAACTAGTTAAATAAGACAGGAAAAAATATTCTTTTTTTTTCTTCAAAGTATAAAATCGTATAGATAAAGGACTAATTTACATAATTAGAAACTTTGGTGATGTTTTACAAATAATTTCCTGTCAAAAAGTTTGGAGATATATTCACTTGTTAAAATGAGCAACTCAAGGAATTCTCACCAGGATGCTTGCCTTAAAGAAGGAACTACAACAGATGACATCAGGAGTTGTCTTTGAAGATGGATGATTTTAAAGAGAACCTAGAAAATCTTAAAACAAGCAGTCAAAAACAGGCTGACACCCTCAAGGAAATGCTACAATAACACCAGACAAGGATAACAGGAATAGAGGTTTCTCTAAATGACTAAGAAAGCAGACTTAAGGAAGAGGAAACACAGAAAGAACTGCTTCTTAAAACACTTGGTTGGTTAATAAAGTAGATGACTTGGAAAATAGGGAGAGGAGAAATAACATCAGGATTTTTGGATTACCTGAAAAACACAGAAGGTGAGGATATTATTTCCTTTTTATCAAGCCAGATCCCTGACTTTTTAAATTTAAAAAAAGGACTGTCCTTTGGCACTGAAAGGGCGCACGGAGCTCTTGGGAAACCTGCCACTAACTCAAACTCTCCTCCTAGATCAATAAAGTATCAAATTTCTTTCATACTTGGACAAGGAACTGATTTTAAGATCTGCTTGGAAGAAGGCACCTCTAAAATATCAACAGAGCCTGATAAGATTTGATAACGACTATTCATCTAGAATAATGGAACAAAGGAAAAAAGTGTGGCCGATGATAAAATTTCTGAAACAAAATAACATCAAGGCACAACTTGCATATCCAAGTAAGATAAGAATACTGTATGTCAACTAGGTGAGGACTTTTATTGACTTAGAGGAAGCCCCTTCATTTATTAAAACTAATAATGTGATTACTTTATTAGAAGATATGGATTGGATGTCACCTTCTCTCAAGAGAACAAAAGAAACAAATGTCTGGACAGACGTCAAAAAGAAGAAGCAAAAGACTGATACTGTAACAGCCAAATCTCTCAAAGCATCTACTAGGATATGATTTGCTTTAACATTACTTTAGAGGACCAATTTTACTGCTTGGAATTTTAAAACAAAGGTAACCAACTACTGGAATCTTTATCTATATTTTTTGAAAATAGATGACACATGAGAGTTTTCACATTACCTCAGGTATGTAAAACAGGGTACTTTTCTTTCACAGAAGGAGGGTTATATAGCACATAAAATATTTATACTGTAAATCAACATACATAGTATATGTAAAATTTTCTCTTAATTTTCTCTTTTCTATCTTTCTCTTCTCTCTTTTCTCATTATTTATTTTAACTGCATCTTGTCTCCCTTTCTAAATTCTCTCCTATTTACTATACTAATATAGTCTGTATATATTTAATAACTCACTATCTATACATAGATAAATAATAGTCTAAAATAATCTAGTTTTAAGGTAGACTAATTGGAATAGTGAACTTAATTAATTATTGCAATATTTATTAGATTAATGATAGTCATTGTTATGCTTATTGGGATTGGGGACATGCTCGTGACTAACTCTGAAATGTTCCATTCATGTACATATGTCCTTTGAATTATTTCCTTTTAGTATTAACAAATAAAAAAAAAAAAAAAAAAAAAAAAAAAAAAGGACGGAAAAATGTTCTGTTGATTAAGAGAAGTGAAGCTTTATTCACATTCTATTTGTGTTGCCATAGCAACAGTAAACAATTGCTGCAGTTTCTAAGGGCACTGTGAACCTGCAAAGTGCATTTAGCCTCACAGATAACAAATAAGAAAAAGTATTGTTTAGTTATTAAAATGAAAAACAACCTAAGCAATGTAAAATAAATACATAATAGGACTATTTGTAAATATTTTACGATTTATCCTCATAGGATTACATATTCCTGGAAACACAACTGAAATGTTCCCAAACTGCATGTGCACTTAAATGTAGCTGCTTGATTAAAAAGTATTACTCAGTTTAACATGCTGATTCCACAAACTGTCTGCACTGTAAAAGTTACATTTTATATGTTACTTGAAATTGACAGTCTCTACAGCACATGAAAAGATACATATTACTTTTTGCAACGTTATCTTTGCAGTTACCTCACACTCTGTACAAACTCACTTGGCAACTGATAGCTATTCATTTAAAATATCAGTTTAAATATTAAATGTGCCCTTGAAATGCTACTGACATTTGGACAAAATGTAATCTGAGCTGTAAAATGAATGACTTGAAAGAAGTGAAGTAATGCATAGATTTCAAGACAGTTCTTGACACTACAGTATAAGTAAAAAATGTATATTCACAAGGAAGTATTGAAATGTTTTAGTGTTGCTGTTGTTGGTCTTTCAGCTTTTCCCGGTTAGGGGTCGCCACAGTGGAACTCTGGTCCGCTAATGATTAGCAGTAGATTTTCATGAACGCCGAGGTGCCAGCTCGACGTTCAACCTTCAACGTTATCAGAGAATATGGTATAACTACTGTAATCAAAATAAAATAAGAAGCAAAATGTTTCTTCCAACAATAACTTGAAATAGATTTAACATTCTTATCATTAAATACTAATGGCTTAAATAATGCAAATAAAAGATCAAACTTACTAAAATATTTAAATCTAAATAAGGCAGAAATAGTATTTCTCCAAGAAACGCATTTTAAGACTAATGATAGCTTTATTTGTAACCCTAAGGACTATACAGTCTTAGCTCAATCCTCCTATAGAACAAAGACAAAAGGAGTATCAATTCTCTGGGAGAAAAACATAATCACCCCAAAAGTTATTTATAAATATGAAGACAAAGAAGGTCTACTAGCATTTGTTATAATTAAATTTAATAACAGAATATGGACATTAGCTAATCTATACTGGTTCCCAGGAATTGGAGCAGGAATGGTTAAAAACGCCTAGATTTTATTTCCAACAATTATAAAGGAAATCTTATACCAGAAGGAGACTTTAATTGTACCTTAGAAGCTTCTGAAACCACCAAGAAGTCTTTTCGCATAGCAACTATTTCAAAATCCTTAAAAAGATGGATTGATTAATTTCATTTAATAGACACTTTTAAAGTAAAAGAAGATAAATTCTTATTATTTTCCCATAAAGACCATAGATTTGGAACACAAACCAGAATAGACAAATTATTCATAGTTCAAGATTTACAAACAAAAATCCTCAGCTTCTCAATAGTTCCATGCCCCTTCTCAGATCATGACTCTCTGATAATGAAGCTCCAAATAAAGTTTAAACCTTTAATCGTCTCAACTAGAATTCCATCATATATCATGAAAATTAAAGAATTCAGACCCTGGATGTTGTCAGAACTACAAATATTTCTCAAAATTAATAATACAACAGAAATCAGTAGAGTCATTGTTTGGGACTCATTAAAAGCATATTTATTTAGTAAGACCCTTAGCTGGTACAAAAACAAAGGTAGAGAGTGGGAATCTGAATCATTAGACTTGCAAACCAGACTCTTGACAGCAAAATCTAAAAAAAAATCAGAATTGTCCAGAAGTCAAAAAAGAAATAGAGAAATTGAATAAAAAAATATAATGAAATTCTAACACACAAAACTTGTCTAGCCTTGGAAAAATTAAAAATAAACTCATTAGCCACCTCCCCCAGATATCTACATAACTTATCTACAAGAATTAAATACAATCTAAAGCAAATAACATTAGTAGTACATATCATGAAAGGGATAAAAGTATCAGCTATAGGAGACATCCTTGAAGCATTTTGGTTCCATTATATGGAACACTTCAAAAAAGATTTAGATACCAATCAAATAAACAGATATAAACCTTATCAATATAAAAAAAACCCCAGAAAACTTAAAACTAGACCTACAAAAACATATATCCTACAAAATAAATTGTTGACAAGATAAAAGAAAGTAAATCTAACAAAGTTCCAGGGATAGATGGTATAACTATGGATATTTACAAACTCTTCCCTTCAACGGTAATCTCCCTTTTTTATAAAATTTTGCTAGAAGTCCAGTCTGAAGCAAAAATACCACCCTCATGGAAATATTCTCTCATAACACCAATTCTAAAAGTTAATAAACCATCAGACCTTTGTGCCTCATATAGACCTATATCATTACTGAATAATGATTACAAAATATTCATGTCAATCCTAGCTAACAGAATGAAAATCCCACTTTCAAAGACAATAATGATCAAACTGGATTTTTATATAACAGGCACACACATAATAATATTAAAAGGATACTTACTCTTACAGATTATGTGAATAAAGAAGATAGAGAAACACTTGTAATTGGATTAGACATAGAAAAAACATTTGATTCCCTCAACTGGGAATATCTATTTAAAACTTTACCATTATTTGAATTTCCTCCTCCCTTCATCTTATTACTAAAAAACATATATATTAATAACTTAGCCTACATTAAATTAGGTCCTTTCACCTCAGAATCTATCCATATAATGAAAGGTACTAAACAAGGATGCCCCCTTTCTCCTATTTTATTTGCTTTGGCTATAGAAATACTTGCAGAAATAATATGCAATAATCCAAGAATAAAAGGAATATAAGTCTATGACCAGTGCATATCTAAAATAATGTTTTTTTTCTGATATTTTATTAACCCTATCAAACTCCAGAGAGTCATTGGGAGAGCTAGAAGAAGTAATGGAGACATTTTATAAGATTTCAGGTCTACACTTTAATAGATCAAAATCAACATTTCTATTTTTAAATAAGAAAAAAGAACTGCAAGTTACAGATAAATCCATCATAGGAAAACAAGAACTTGCGCTAAATTATTTAAGAATAGTGTTATGCAAAAATATAAATGAAACAATATTAATAAATTATAAAAACATTACTGAAACATTAAAAATATATATAGAAAAGTGGAACAAAATTATATTAATTTTTTGAAGACAGATTGCAATTAATAAAAATGGTCTTATTGCCAAAAATATTATATGTAGCATTAACAATACAGTTAATTCCTGAAAGATGCATTCTTAAAGAAATAAACTCATGTTTAGTAACATTTTTATGGTATCCCAAAAAGAATAGAGTAGCTCTAACTCATCACATTAGACCCTGGAAACAAGGAGGATTGAACTTCCCAGAAATAGAAACATATGTAAAAGCATCTGTGCTTAAAACTACAATAGACTGAATAAACCCAAATTATTTTGCCAACTGGAAAGAATTAACAACAGCTATATTAACAAATGAATTTAATCTGTTAAAAAAAATTTTAATAGTAGACAAATCAAACAATATAATATAACAAAACCTTCTCAAACAACACTGATTAATCATTACATCAATTCATTTAGGAAACTTATCAATGCAAACATAGATCTAAAACTTTGATTTGACCTTTTAACCCCATTTACCATCACTAAGAACTTTCCTCACAAAATATATAGGGAAACAATAACCTCCTGGGAACAAAACAGATTCTTATGCTGGTTTCAGTGTGTAAATAAATTAAATGTTTTAGATATACATATGACAAAAACTGCTTTCAATATTCCAACACAAGACTGGTTAACCTTGCAAAGCATTCTAATGTACACGTTAAAGATATTCCAAATCTAATAACTTTTCTCTATGAATTTATATATAATAGTTGTGAAAAGAAAAATTCCATTTCAAATCTATGTAAAGAGTTAATAACATATAAAAAATTCCCAAACCATCATACTGGCAGATCTTAACAAAAGGTCAGTCATTGCAGTTAACAGAAGAAATTAAAACTAACATCTTACTATCAGTTAATTACACCTCTAACACACAGTACTGGAAAATATTTAACTGGAAATACTTACGTAGAGCATTTTTAACACCAGAGAGAATTAAAAAGATCAGTACTACTACAAATGTTTTTTGCTGGAGGTAGGAAAAGTCAAATAAAGCAGACTGGATTCATATTTTTATGAATGTTGTTGTTCTTCTTTCAGCTTTTCCCAGTTAGGGGTTGCCACAGCGGAACTCTGGTCTGCTAATGGATTGGCAGTAGATTTTTACGCTGCCGAGGTGCCAGCCCAATGCCCAATCTTCAACGAAGGCATGCCCATTCACGCATGTCTTTCAAATGCCATTTGACCACAGGGAGGACATGCAGACTCCACACAGAAGGCGCTCCACCCGAGAATTGAACGGGAGAACCTCTTGCTGTGAGGTGACAATGCTACCGCTGCACCACCATGGCTTATTAATACGATATAAATATACAAATAAATGTACTTTGTCTCACACAGAAATACAATACAATGACCAAAACACACCACCCAATATTGAATACAAAACACTTCTATATATAAATTCATCCTTCCAGAGCCCCCAGTTTCAAAAAACATGCAGGCGAAAAACTGTCACCCAGTCCCGGCCACCGCAGGGAACCCATCCCCAGCTGCCATGGGGCCTCCTGCCCCCCAAGTATCAATGCCCATGGTCCACCCCCCACACCTGGTGCAATCACCTACAATACTCCAAACCCAAAAGCATGGTCAGGACAATCCACACCACACCCAGCCAAGGCACCTGCTTCCCCCTTGTTCCCCACATCTCCCACATGTTGACACACTCTGCCCTCTAGTTTCTGCTCTGCTCCACTCACACAAAAACATGGACACCCTGTGCAAACTGCGCAACACACCACCCTCTCCACCACGCATGCAAATCCACCGGCAACCCCACCATAGCGCCGCCAATGTCAAGCAAACCATCCCCATGAATACAACAACAGCTACATGCACCACACCCCCCCCCATGCATCCACTCCGTGAACTCATCAGTGTACACTCCAAAAAGTTTTTGATAGCTCCACCCTTCCTACACACAATGGCAGGAGACTCACCCACCATACCTCTGGCTTCCCTACTAGTCAATTCCACCCAATTTCCAAACAATATGTCAGCCACATTCCCACCGCTTTCCCCAAAAATTGCAATGAATGCATTGCCAAATTTCCTCTCCTCAGATATTTTTTATGAATGTAATAAAATTAAATCATATTGGAATGAAATCAATCATTTTTTACAAGCTTTATTTAATGAATCATTTACCTTAACTAAAGCATTGATTATACTAAATGTAAATGAAGGTCCCTATCTGAATAAGACAAATATATATTTGTTATGGACAATACTTGCTATATCTAGGAAATGCATAACCAGAAGGTGGAATTCAAATACACCCCTGACCTTGGAAGAATTCTAAACTTTACTGAAGACAACTGTGTTGATGGAAATAAAAATCAAAGGACTATAAATCTATCTCAGGCTATTGGTAAATAATCCTTGGAAGAAAGTTATATCTTTGTTGGACACTCAGCAATAATCAATATTGTATCTCTGATAACTGATCTGTTAATTCTATATTTAATAACATACAGTGTATATAATTGAAAGTCAGGCTATTGTAAATATTGTATATAGTTGTTTAAAATTATATTTAGAAATATTATGTAAATGTTAGTTTAATTGAAAAAAAAAAATTGAGGAAAAAAAAAAAAGTGCACAGGAGTACTTCATAAGAGGACAGAGGGAGGGGGCACCAGTCCCCAGCAAACAAGCAATGAACCAACAGTACAGACTACTTAAACCCTTCTTCCCATCCACCCATTCTCTCTATCTCACATCATGAGTGGGAAGATATTCCAATTTTAAGAATGACTAGTGTGGCCAAACCTTTGAACTTTCGTTAAAGCTGGTAAATCCTACAAGTTGAAAGAAAGACTTCAAAAAGCCCCTCCTTTCTAGGAACCTCTCAATCTCATTAGATTTAGCAATTTTGAAACAACTACTGAGGGCTGGTACCTTAGAAAGGATCCCCAAAGTGAGGGCAGGGGAAACTTTTTTTTAATCAAGTCTATATCTGGTATACAAACAGGACCTTGTGATTAATCCTGGGTCTTACAAGATGAAAAAATTTCCTAGACGTCAAAATGTTTAAAATATTCACACTAGAGTGCTTGCTCTCCATAGCAGTTTATATGAAAGACTAAATATTCCCAGCCTATTCCCAGCCACAAGAACCACAGACATATTTGTGGCACAGTAAGAAGACTACCACTATCATTCACTGAAATTTGGTGTCTTCACTATACCTCATGGAGTCATCATATACTTAATTTGCCCATCTCAGAATTAAGTGGATTCACATACATCACTATACTGATGACTGCTTGATACAAGCTCCCTCAGAGAAGGCACCCAAGAGGCCCTTGTAATAAATGGTGCACAGACTCATCCGCATGGCACTCTCTCTGACCCAAGACTCACTGAAAACTTTTCTGGGGACAGGGCTAAATACCAAAGCAGACATATTATCCTTATCATTGAAGAAAACACTTTTCCTACACAAATGTTTACTGACATACCAAGAAGAGACTCTTGAAAGCCAGGATTTTCTTTAAAGTCTGGCATTACAGGTCAGCTTCATAAAAATGTTTATTTTATTAAAATAACATAGTAAATTGGCTGTTCTATACATACTTTTCTGTCTTGACACAGGCTGCAAGTGCAAGGGTAAATATAATATACAAACACGTGTACCATTTAGTCTAGCCAATTAGCCAAACAACTAGTGTATTTTTTGTGAGGATGATAAAAATAGGGTGCATATAAATAAGCCATGCAGGCACAGAGAAAATACTGCAAGATCTATACAGAGTGACCAGAAGCTAGGACTGAAACTGGAACTTCCTATGAAGCAGACATCTTTCCACTGATCCACCATGCTACATATACAGAAAATTGTAAAGAAACTATTTTTCAAATAAGCAAGCTGCTCACATTTCAAAAGTCAAAATATATAATGTAAGGGGTTAGTATGTGTGTGTATGTTACTGACAGCTTACTGAACAGTAGTATACTGAAAGTCATAATGCTGAATGTGCAAGAATGAAGTGTTACATACCTAAATCAGAACATCTATTTTCCTTGATGTTTGGAGTGCTGGACTTTCTCCCACCCTTCATAGGATCCATGTTATTGATCGACTCTGAGTTTTACTAACAGTGTAATAATATTGTTAGCCAATGGGCTGTGTGTTGATGCAGTGTACATATGCAGTACCTGTAAGCTGTTAATCGATATTCTAACATTTTATAGTTGTGCATTCAGTGTATTGAGTTTCAGTATACCGCTGTTCAGTAAGTTGTTAAGTAGTCAGTCATTACCCTGACCCAAGAAGGTGGAATAAAACTGCATGTCTAGTATAAGTATGCATCTCAATCTTTGATTAAATTATCCAGCAACTATATACATATTGATTACATCATTACAACAAAAGTAAACAAACCAAGTCAGATCTCCATCCCCAAAGACTATAATGTATCAAAATATAATATGCACAACTGGAAAAAATAAAGAAACTTAGCATTCAAAAAAGAACATCGCAAGTACATAATACCACAAACAGTCAAAGAAATCCAAAATGAATAATACAAGTTCATTAAATAAAAATATATAGAGGCTCCATTCACTCAAGTGGGAAAAAGTGAAATCATTAAACATACAAAAGCCTAAATTCACAAAACCAATACTAAATCCCTTACTTAGACAACATAAAAACACAACTATCATTAACAAATATAAGCACTAATAAAAGCATTAAAATTGCAATTTTGATACAGAGCTTCACAAAATAACATCCCAAACCACAACAACCTTTGTAGTTGACTACCTGCAATTACGAAGGTCACAAAAACAACCCTAAAAGATAAACTAGAGCACTAACCTCAAAGAATAATTCAATAAATACAAAGACACACTAAGAATAACAAAGAACTGAGAAAAACCTTAACATTTTTTCAAACACACACACACACACACACACACACACACACACACACACACACACACACACACACACGCACACACACACACACACACACCAAACAAACAAAATTACTAAAAGAGTTTTTAAAGAACTAAAAAAAACAAAATTAACAAACTAAATAGGGAGGGGGAATACAGAGAATGCAGAAGGATGGACTGGAGGCCAAAAATGAGAAAATAAGAAGAATACAAGATCAATAAATTTTCCCAAGCCTCTTTAATTCTGCTTAGAAAGTAATGTTTAGTCATTCATCATAAGCAATGGCAGAACAGGTAGAAAATGAGTAGAAAGTTTTTCTGGACATAACATTTGAAAAATTGAAAGCACCAAAACTGACTGTTCAGAGGCTCAAAGGATAACCACAAAAAAGAGAGAGAAAGAATGTTAGTTTACTTAGGGATGATCAAGACATGAAATGATATATTCTACTCAAAATACACACACTTTAATATAGAGAGGTTTTCCAGTCAGCTTCCATCCCAATTAGGACTAATTGGATGATTATTGATTTTCACAAAATGTTCAGATGGAGGATAACGGACTGCTTTTACAGTTGTTTATTGCAGTACCTCTATAAGATAAGTTCTCCCACATCATGATAGTGCAGGGTAAATTTCATTTCCAAAGAAAGGAAGGTCCAAATGCTACCATAAAATTATAATCACATCTGCCCGCTGAGCCAAAGGCTGTTTGCTAGGATCTTAGAAGGTAACTTAAGACAACCTCATCAGTTAACCAACAGGCTGTTATTTTTAAAGGAAGAAAGGAAGACCTACATTTGATGAGGGATTTTTTCAGCATTCATCATCTTATTTCTGCTATATATGGAATATGATAAGGCCTTTGACTCTATCTCAAAAAATTATGTAGGGTGCCTTAGCTTCCTGCTGAAATTCAATGAAGATTTCTGAAATTGTGCCACTTTTTGAATTGTCTCACCCTGGCATGGGTAGTCTCAAACAAGATTTTCTCAAACTTTCCTATGAGATGAACCTTGAAGCAGTAGATAAATGAAACAGGCTGGGGGACGAGTGGAGTGATCAATACACCTATAATGTGATCAAAGTACAGCAATGATGTAAACTAACAGTTGAAACTAACTCAAAGTACCTGCTATTGACATTTAAAGAAAAGAAGCATGAGAAGTGGAACTCCTTACCCCTATCATGCATAGCCTGTGTTACTTCTGTGAAGATGCTTCTTTGCCTAAAAGTCATCTTTCTGGGCCAATACATCTCAGTAGTTGTATGGCATAAATTCACCATGAAGATGTAAACAATTATAATGAGTTATGACCGGGATAATTAACATCCTACGATTGTTAGAAGGAAATTCATTGCATTAAAATCAATGAGGGTTTTGGAAGTACTGCTTTAGTCCTATGTGCAAAAGTCCTCACAGTTCTGCAATTTATGCAAGTGAGGATATGCATTTGTTAATCACCCAACAGATGCAAACTACAGGGTAGAGAAAATACATGGGTATGGGTTGTGGAAAAATCAAAAACTTACTGATTGCATAACTTAATTAAGTATTTGACACCAGACATAGTCTTGTATTCTAGGACATGATATGGAACAGCACAAATTACTTGGTAGGTCTTGAGACTTTCAAATGTTCAGCATTGATCAAGAGAAACTTCATCTTCTGGAGTGATAGTCTTAACAATTAAAAGAATAATATCATACCAACTGAGCAGTATAGTGCATGTGTATGCACAGGCCCACTGAGATTGTGGTAATTCTTTCAACTTCATAGCTTAAGCCATGATATTCCATCCCTAGATGTTAACCTGAAAGCTTTGTATAATGTCTTTAAGCAGTGCTGCAGGGGTGATAACCCAGAGGGCTATGCCTGAGTTATACAAGCAGCTTTGAGAAATACAGTGGCCATTATTTGCAAGGTGCAAGGTTATAATGCCTTCCACACACTTAGACCAGCTACTTCACAGGCAGGGATGAAATGACAAGGTTTCTCTATTCACATCAAAAATAAATACACTTCAAAGCTGGTCAAACAGGACAATGCACTTGAGCTGCTCCATGTTCAAATCACCACAGACAAAATCCAGTACCACTTTCTTGCAAGCTATAGGTCCCACTCTATGACCCAGGAAACACATACCATGTATTTAAACTTATTAGAAACACTAACCATCCAACCCAATACCATATTCATGGGTGACTTTAATTACCCAATTATTAACTGGGAATTCTGTGCGACACCAAACATACAGGCATAGAGATTCCTGGATTCTGTAAACTCAAACTCCCTGGAACAGATAGTCAATACACCAACCAGGAGTGCAACCACACTGGATCTGGTCCTCACTAATATGGGAGACTGCTGCACATCCCCTACTGTAATGTCTTCCTTGGTAAGGTCAGACCACAATATGGTCTCCTTTGAAGTAAAAATAAAATCTGGAACCCAGCTATACCTGGAATATTCAGGAACTGCTCTAAGGCTAACCTCCTGCTAAAGTGATAACCTGGCAACATTTCAAGCCCCCATAAACCCTGAGAACACAGCTGCCTATGCAGAACTGTTCACAGAAACCCTATACAAGCATGTTAATAGCTGCATAGAGGCAGCTGTACCCATCAGGAAGTACAGAACTAACTACTCTCTACTTAACTCTTTCCCCCTTATTCCTCACCTAAATTTCTCATTCCCATTTACTTCTTTCTTCTATCCCTGTGTTGCCTAGTTCCATTATTTTACCTGGCAGGTGACAGCATTTCCTCACCTTAAAATTGTATTAATTCTGTTTGTCCAAAAAGTTTATTAATGTTCACTGTGTAAAACTAATTTCAAATTTTGTCATTTTTTCTGTTTATAATTTCATATTAATTTCTACCCAGGTATTCTTCATGTATTTTGTAATGTATACATTATGTATTAAAAAATTGTTTTTACTATGTTAAAATTGTATTTGTGGAGTTTTCCTCCTCTGGCCTCTGCTGAAAATGAGTCATCTTAGACTCAGCCGGACTCCTGTGGTAAACAAATAGAAATAAATAAATAGATTGCATAACAGAAGGAAGAAAACCATGGCAAAATTTAGGAGATGTAGCACACAGCAGGATAAAAGCACTCTCAAACTAAAAAAACTCTACCAAAGCCAAATTTGAGGTAAGTTTGGCCTCCCAGGCCAAGGACAACCACAAAGCATTCTTTAACTATGCCCACAGCCTCAAAGACAATATACAATTGTATGCAGAGTTCATTGAAATTGGAGCCAGCTGTACTGAGCCAGAAGATATAGCAAACCTCCTAGCTGATAAATTCAGCTCCAACTTTACCCCCCCCCAACTTTCTTCAGGAAATACCATCAAATATAACTCCCCCGTACTATCACTAGGGAACATGTCCTTAATGCACTCTCTGAGACCAACAACACTGTATCAATGGGCCCAGACAATATCCCAGGATGCCTTATAGATAGCATGAAACTTGACCTATCAGGGCCACTGGAATTACTATTTAACTGTAGCCTCCAAACAGGCTTCATGTCTCATGAATGGAGAACATCAACATTCATCCCTCTGCACAAAGGTGGGTCATCTACAGACCCATAGGTCTCACTAGTCTTACATGTAAAGCCATGGAAAGAATTATCATAGAAATGATCAACAGAGACAGAGTAAATCTACAGACACTGGACCCAGTCCAGTTGAGTTTCGTCAAGGGCAGATCATGCCTACTCAGCCTGGTGGACTTCTTTGAGAAGGTAACCAAAGCAATGGATGAGGGAAAAATAGTTTAAACTGCCTATCTTGACCTGGCCAAGGCATTTGACACAATACCCCACTCGGTCACTGTTGACAAACTCAAGTGGTTAGATACAAACTCGTATGTCACCCAGTGTATCTCCAGCTGGCTCACAGGCAAGACCAGGAAGTTAGAATCGGAGAGTCCATCTCTACAAAAAGACCAGTCACAAGTGAAGTCACTCAGGGATCAGTCCTTGGACCAATTCTTTTTGGCATTTACTTCTCTGAAGTCAAGGCCAATTTCAGTGGTCTCTGGCTAACTAAGTTTGTAAATAGTTTGCAGATAATTGCAAATTAGGAGCTGTTATTAAATCCCACACTGTCACAAATGTTCTCCAGGAGGGGCTGACACAGACAAACGACTGGTATCAGCCATGAACTAAAACTAAATGCCAAGAACACTGTCACAAATGTTCTCCAGGAGGGGCTGACACAGACAAACAACTGGTATCAGCCATGAACTAAAATTAAATGCCAGGAAATGTATAATAGTATCCTTTGGGAAGTCATCCACTCTTGGTAACTATCATATTAACAACACACCCCTTAGAGTTTAACCTGTAGTCAGGGACTTAGGAATGCACATAGATAGTAATCTAGCCTTTGACCATCACATGTCTACAGTAGTGAGGAAATAATTCTATGTTGCGCAACTTAAAAACAAAAGTATGGCATCTAAGTCCAAGGAAGTCATTGTTCCACTGTATTCAGCATTCATGAGACATATCATTGCATGCAATGCCCCTTTTGGTATGTACATAACCAGGCATATCCAACAACTGGAACATCCACAAAGGTTCCTTACTAAAAGAATACAAGGCGTAAGTAAAATGTCCTGTGCAGACTGCCTCAAGGCTCTATGCCTGTATTCTGTTTCCTACAGGCTTTTGAGGGTAGATCTATGCCTGGTATACAGGACAGTGTCCCCACTCTGATGGACTCCTGCATATCCACAAAACATACAGCACCAGAATTAGCAATTCTAAGGACTTAAACCTTGCCTGTGATATAAACAGGACCTGCTGGAGAGACAGGTATGTATCCTAGAGGATACCCTGTCTATGGAACAGGCTTTCCATCCATGTGAAGCAGAGTTCTTCCCTAATCCAATTTATTTGCAACTTGGACAATTGGATGGGGAACAGGAAATTCATCCCTGGTTTGGCTCCCATGTCTCTCATGGGCACAGGCAACCTGTAAATTGTTCATCTGCCAGGCCCCTGCTTGTAAAGGTTTCATCTCCCAAATCTCTGCTTACACTTATCAAGGATATCAAAACTTGTCAGAGATTTGGGATGTGTGGCTAGGCTTACAAGGGCCCTTGTAGTCATTAGCCTAGTAAACACCTAAGAACCTCTGCTAAGACAAGCTATGATTCAGGCACTACAGGATTTGGAGAACATCTCAGCGTTACATTATGGCAAAAATTCACACGTCTATTTGCATTAATCTTAATGTAATTCAAAAGACTATGTTTTGGGAACAATTCTCCTACTGGTTAATGCAAGGCTTTCACTGCAAGAATAATTGCTGGAGATGCCAGAAAAGTTATGTTGATTATGTGCACATGTTTTGATGCTGTAAACATACTTTCACTCACTGAGTCTGATCACTTTCACCAGCTGCCATGGCGTTTAAAAATGTTTCTGCACTTGCAGACAAGCTGTTATGAAGAAAAAGAGTACGTGAACCCCAATACACCCTAACCAAGAAAAAAGTTAATATGATACAAAAACTGTTTGTTGTTACTACTGCTCTAAGTTTTGGAATTTTTAGGTTCTGGTAGGAAATACCTGAGGAGATATTGCAGGACTTATGTAGGTATGCATATAGACTGAAAAGGGTGACAACACCCACCATAGGTAAATAAGCATATTTCCTCTTCTGTTTTGCAGCAGCAATTGCTTTACAGTTGCTGTAGCCATATGCTAAGTAATTTCCAAGATATTGTAATTATCTCTTTCTCACACTAACATATGAAGGCACTATAATACTCAAAACACTTGCATTATTATCCATCCATCCTTATGTCTCCCAGACAATGGAACAACAAAGCTTTCTAACATTCCTACTCATTAAGTTTTGGATTTAAATGTTAGATAATGTACCATTTTAGTTCTGTAACTCCACCATTTGCATATAAATACAAGAGGAATTCCTCTGTCCAGCTGCCTGTTATATAGCTACAAGTAACATGGCCACTCCCAAATTGTCAGACCTGATATAGGGCTACTTACCTGACACATCAAAGTATTCATGACATTAACATATGAAAAGTGTCACTGAATAAAGGGAAGAATGGTGACATCACTCTGGCACACAGCAGCTGTTTTATAAACTACACAGCAGTCTTCACAACATTGCAATGACATGTTGTACATGCAGGGTTAGCAGTGTAATTAGCCACAAGAGAGGAAATGAAGAGGATGGTTGGTGAGTGAAACAAGTACTTATTACTACATACTGTATGGCAGGAGTGGCACTTTGGGTGGGGGTTACTGTGTGTAGTCATGGGTGGAAGCTCATAGAATCTCAGTACTGTTAAAATTTTCTCCACTGTTTTTTCTGCACATAGGTGACATTCCCAGGCACTCCCAGGATCTTACTATTTTTAACAGTGTGCTGTACTGGGGAGTGTCTAGTTGTTTTATGGCAGGCCTACAGATCAGGCACACTAGCTGCAGACATGCTTTTTTGTGAGATTCCAATCTGCAGCTTGATATAAATGAAGAGTTTGTTATTCAGTTTCAACGATTAGTGGCTGCTATTTTATTTATGTATTAGTATATAAGGGTAATCTCTGGACTTGGTGACTTATTAGCTGTTGGTGTTCACCTTACAAAGTGTGAGTGTTTAGAATATAGCTACCAAACCATGTGTTTCTGGTATGCTGCAGTTGTATAGCTAGTGGGCAGCATTTCCAAGGAGATGAAGGAAAGGGGCACTGACACCATAAAAGTAGCATTAACTGCTTCTGTAAAATACTGTGTGTGATTGTGTATGTGCTACGTTATCTCAGGTACGTTTCATTTGCTGTTGGTACATTAGCAGTGGCAGGCACTGAGCTTGAAAGCAAGATTGTTGAATTCTCTGTTTTCCTAATATATTGCTTATTTATGCGTTGCAATTACTGGCCATAATCCAAGACAGTATTGCACATTTGTCCTATGCTTTTAAGGCCAGACATCATTTGCATAGTAATCAATGGTCACTGGGTCAGTCATGAGACTATAGTTACTGATCATTACACAATAATTGGCAACAGCAGTTTTGATTTAAATTCTATAGCACAAAATATTAATTGGTGGCACTGTATGAGATTTTAGGCCCATGTTAAAACATTTTGTACATATATTATTGTCAGGCATTTTATGCATTTACCTTGGGTATGGTTGAAATGTTTCTTTGAAGCAGTCTACTTACCCAGTTAATAGTTGTAAACAAATAAATAAAACAGATATATTCTCTAATATTTTAGGTGACCCAGTTCCATTTTCTCCCCATCATCCCAGTTTGCCTTTTTCCAAAGTAGAAAGGAGTCTGAAAAGTATGCAAATGGAAATGGATTGCAAAGAGACTACTGACTGGATAAATGTATACAGTTTGACATCAGTAAATGGTCAAAATGCTTGGTACCAAAGAACGCTCTGTGGTACACCTATGCTGCATTAGATTAACCAATATAGGATAGCAAAGTATCTACCAAATATGAATGACAAAGCAAGTTACAGTCTTGATGTAAAACTTGAGGCAAAATAAGACCACCGATGTTTATGTGAATATTTTAAATTCGTGAAAAATGAGAAGCAACTCTGACTTGATAAAGCCTGGAATTGTCCAGGCGAAAGCGCTTGTCTCCACTGTGTTTTTTCTCTGTGCTAAAGGATTCATTTGGGAATTAAACCTGCTTTTACCATCTTTTTGCAGCAGTTGAATTATTGTCTCCACGGGTGTGTTTGAATATTTTAAATGTTTTGAACAGACAGCAGAGAGGGATATCCAAAGATGTGGACAGTCCATCATTATTCAGTCGCTGAACAACTAAAAAACAGTAAAAATGTATGATAATTCTACAACCATTTCAAAGCATGTTTCTTATCTAATGTGATTTGCATACAGTGGTAGGATATTTGTCTTCAGATGTAAAACTTCTTCATGCATATTTATTATTTTCATTAATAATCAGCACTTTTAAATGTAAATACATTATTAAATGAGATTAGGCAAAGGATAACTTTGCTAAATATAATGGTCCTAACACTTTAACCTTTCTAGAAATAAATTATATTGTAAAATAAGAAATTATCCAATATATAATTTTGAAGCTCAGCACTATAATGTGTAATGCTTGTAGTATAAATGTTATGCTAAGAGATCTACTAGTACCAGAAGCATAGCTAGGGTGGGGTAAAGCGATCTCCAAGTGCAGGGTGTTGGGGGGTGCAATCAACAGTAGTGGCATTTATTTTCATGCTGGTATTGTTGAATATCACTACTGAAATGAATTTGCTGTCAGCGATGACTTTAACACTTTGTGTTTGAAATTAGTTGCAGCAAGCAGCTTGCTATAGAGTTGAGGGTTACAGAGACAGGAGCTGGCTTTGCTCCTGAGATAAGGTGTTCTAACCATGACTGCAGCAAAGACTTTTTTCTTTCTTTTTTTTTTCTCTATGCTCAGCTTGATGGGCACCAGATCAAGGAACAGCACCAGGAGCTAGATGAAACAGCTACAGCTCTAATTGGTACTACAAATGATGATTCCTTAGTTCTGATTAAAGCTTATAAATTTATTTGTAAAATTAGCATGTGGCTACATAAGATCATAAAATGTATTGCAATAGACGTGCTGCTACCTGTTAAGTTTTTCCATTTAACATCCTGAAGAAAGTGTTGGAGTAAGTTTTTAATAAGTCAACCCTCACAGTGCTTTCCATTCTGTTTTAGCCTGGCTTCTTCCCATTGGTAATGCTCAATTCATACTTAGCGTGTATGTTTCTGATTGGCCCGTTGGTATATTGAAATAAACAGCTTGACTTACACCTCTAAGAGTTGACCCAGTTGTTCAGTGTTTGGTAACTTATGTGTACAATGACCTAACTTCTAATCAACATGTGTCTACTGTTGTAAGAAAGTCCTTTTATATTACACAGACTATGAACAAAGGGATTTTGTGTAGACCTAGTAATGTCCTTATCCCACTTTACTCAGCCCTCATTAGGCCAATCATCGAATATAATGTCTCATTTGGCATGTATCTGTCCAGACACATGCAATGATTGGAATGCCCACAAGAGATACCTTACAAAAAGGATGTACAGCCTAAACAACATGCTCTACATGGACCAACTCAAAGCCCTGTGACTATACATGGTATCCTACAGACTGCTAAAAGATGACCCATGTCTGGCATACAAGACAACCTCCAATCAATTACTGAGGGATTTATAGCACATCAGCAAGGCAAATGTGGTCAGAAATACTCTAAGGATCTAAATCGCTACTGCAATGTCAACAGAAAGGTTTGGAGGGATAGGTATATTTCATTGAGTATACTGCTGCTATGGAACAAACTTCCCATTCACATAAAAAAAATTCATCCCTGTCTATTTTCAAGCACAACTTAGATGTATGGATGGGAAAAAGAAAATTTGCCTAATGACTGACCCAAATTATTAATGGAGAGATGCAGCTCCTAAATGCTTTATCCTATGCACGGGTCCCTTCAAATTATCTATAGTGCAATTACAGTTATTCTCATTAGGGGTAATATATAATTGTTGACCATGGGATGAGTAAGGCTAAATGGGATACATTATTTTGAGTACAAAAAAGGAAGCTGGCTAGGCCTAAAATGACCTGTAAGGGCAACTAGCCTAGTATTTACCTACGAACCATCTCAGCCATTTTACGTTTTGCAACTTGATCTTCCTGGGAATCACCGAGAGACACCTCCATAATGAAAAGTGAACTCAGATTCAATGTAATTTTCAGCAAATTTAGCAAATAAACAACACACACAAAATTAGTGTTTTCATCTTTTTATTTTCAAGATTTAGGAAATAAACAATGTTAAGCTCCATCTTTTTGCAAAACTCCCGTACTTTGGGTGACTAACTACCCTTCAGTAAACTGGGACACCTGCCCCTCCAAACTAGGATAAGCCCTTACATTCCTAGGCTTAACAAAAATTCCCATGAGCAGTTCGATAAATAAACCTTCTACAGGGCACAGCATTCTTTACCTGATCCTTATAAATATGAACGCCTCTTGTACCACTCCACTGGTATCCCCTTCCCTAGTGAAGTCTGACTATAAACTTGTTACTTTCTCATTTAATCTCCCAGTACCTTCCTTAGCAAATGCAACTGAATTTAAAGACTATAGTTATGCCAACCTCAACCTACTCTGTGATGAAATATCAAAATTCACTTGTGACTACACCTCCCCTGCCCTTATACAGCCACAAGCCTTACTAAGGAATTTACACCCATTAGAATGATACGCAGAGCAAGTAGTAACTACCAGAATGAAGTATAATGGGAAATTCAAACAACCCACCAAAGTGGTCCACCACCATAAACAAGATATACAGCAAAATAATCTCTTTAAATTATTTAGTAGATTCAAACCCCTCTCTTCTCAAAGATAATATCAAAAGCATTAGGAAAAAAAATGCGTTCAGGTCCACTAAAGGAGGTGATGAACTTAGGCTGGCAAGCCAAATATAATTATGCATCATTCTTTATCTGTTTTAGGAAGAAAAAAAAGAAACTAATAACCTACATTACTCAGAAATTTACTCATAATGACACCTCCCTTACATAATTAATGCCCATTTCTAATATCCTTGGAAAAATATACAGGCCAACTTTACCGCAAGACTTTTGACTAAAAGCCCTGGGAACTCTTAACCATAGTCTTTCAATTATCTCTAAAATAACATGTACTGAAAGTGCTAACCAAGACTGAAAATGCTTCCTCTATGAGACTTGATAACATATCTGGTTGCTTAATTAATACTGTTAAAAATGTCTTTGCATGCACACTCCTGAAACTGTTTAACCTAAGTTTAGCTACTGTTTTTTTCCTGCTAAGTGGCACACTGCAGTAGTGATGCCTGGTCATAAAAGTGACCTTATATAGACCTATTAGCCTTACAAACCTCATCTACAAAGCCATGGAATATAGTATAACTAACTTCATAAACTACAATATCAATAATGATGTTAGATATGTTCCCCAACAGTTTGGCTTTGTGAATGATAGATCCTGTCTATTTAATCTGACAGATGTCTTTAAAAGGGTTACATAGGTGACAGATACTAACCATGCAGTGCATGTCTTATAGCATGATCTAGCCAAGGCCTTTGACACTCTGCCTCATGCTGCCATCATACATATGTTAAATGCTTTAAAACTGACTTGTATGTGGTTAGATGGATAGCAATCTGGCTGAAAGACAGATCCCACACAATTTAAGTTACAGGTGCCTCATTTGAAAGTTGGAAACTGACCAGCAGTGCCCCTCAGGTCTCAGTGCTGCAACCTCTCCTTTTTGGTATTTACTTCTCAGGTCTCCAAACAGAGTCAAGACCTCTGGCTATCACAGCTTGCAGATGAATGCAAATTAGGGGTTATTGTCAGGTTACCCTATGACATCCAAACTCTCCATTACAAACCTAAAAACCTCTTGGTGTACTAAAAATGGGCCCAGGCTTAATGCTAAAAAGTATAGCATCATCTATTTTGGTAGACATCCCCTCCCTACATCCTACTGAATAGGGAAAACACTATTACACAATGGAAATATAGTCAGGGACCTAGGTACTTGGGTTAATAGCTCTCTCTCTTTTCATCATCATGTGACAACAGCTGCTATAAAATTTGTTTATTTAGCCTAGTTTATTGCCCAAAAACTACTTTCTTATACTCAGCATTGATCAGGACCATTATTGCATACAATGGACACCATTGAGGTGTATCTTACTAAGCATATCAAACAATTAGAAAGACCCAAAAGATTCACAACCCAAAAAAATCACAGGCCTAACATCCTGAGCTACCAAGAGGGGCTGAAAGCTTATCCCTTTAGTCAGTCTCTTATAAATTTTAGAGGGGGGGGGTCTCTGTCTTGTTTATCACTCCTTTACAGACCTTGTTGTCCTGGATTTCCTGTTTCTCTGCAAGCCTAATATCTCCAGAAATACTATAACAAGGGACCTAAATTTTCAGCAACAGATAAATACCATGGAAAGACAGCTTTATAACGAGCACCTCCTAAACGTCTTGAATAAACTTCCTCTGCATGTTAAGCAGTATGGCTCACTATTTTTCCTTAAACATAGACTAGATGACTGTATGGATATACACAGATTTGCTCTATAATGGACTGATATTGGCCTACTGGAGAAAGGCGGTGTTGCCTGAAGGAGGGCACTGGCAAGGTGAAAATGGTTGTAAGACCAGTGGCCTAAGGATATCTACCAATCTAAGAATTTGTGAATACTTTTAAAGGATCTATATTATATCAGTGAATGCTTGAAACTGCAAACGCTGTATAATGAACCCAAAGACTTCGAAAATCCAAAATGCTGAGCACATGGATCAGCAATTTTTTTCCCCAGGGAAAACAATTGCTGATCCGTAACAAAAAAAAAAACACAGAATAAAGTGGGGGCCTTCACCCCACACACCCCTACTTAAATATACCAACTGTGAGATCACACCACAGTGGAGGAAATGTCTAAGTCCTGAAAACGGCCCAGTGAATTTTTTTCCCCTGGGAAAAAATATCGCTGTTCCGTGCTTTCGGAATTTTGCCATTTTGGGTAAACACGTTCAATGAAATAGTGTTCACAACTTTAAGCATTCGCTTACATAATAGGAACCCCTTTTAAATGCTCCTACTTAGTCATATGATGAACATTTAAGCAATAAGTAAAAATTAAAACACATGCATAAAGTTTAAAAAACAAAGCATTAAAATCTATTCTTCTGATTCTTAATAATATTTTCATAATCAAAAACTTTTATTATTAATCAGAAAAAAATACAAGGTTTTCATTCCATTGTGTTAAAGCTATGAATATATAAAATAATCTATAAAATAATCATCACCACAAGAAATAATTCATAACAATCCCACCCATTCATTTTCAGTGCAGCTATTCATCTGTCATTTATCTGTCATTTGATACATAATCTTATATCATCTTGTATTTCCCCATTTTAAATCCCCTGCAGAGGATCCATGTAAGAGGCAGCAAGTGTATAGATCATCTGAATTCACACCCCTGAATTCCCCCAGTTTCCCATAGCTAATATCCTCATGGTATCCTATATGCTAAAGGTACTCCATCAAGGGCATTCATTTTTTCCAAAAACTTAATCTTTAAGCACTTATTTTAAATTCTATATCTTCAGTCATGTATTTCAACAATTCAAGCCATTCCCCTACTTATAATTCTTTTTCAGTTTTCCAGTTTGTACTTCTCAATTCTCTAGCCAATATCACTGTTATAGCCAATAATTTCTAATTACATCTTGGCATTGAGTAATTATTTTAAACAAAGAGGGCTGAGACTAACTAGACATCCCTATCAATCATGTCATTGATCAATTCTTATAATTCTTGTTTAAATATATGCAGCCTCTCACATTCCTAAAAGTATGGAGACATACCCCCTTAATTCCTTTATCATACCTCCAACACTCCACCATGCTACTGGATATATCCTTCTAACCATTACTAGAGTGCAGAAGTACTTGTGAAGAAAACTTTTTTATCCCAGGTTGCAGTTTTTACTAATTTGCAAATATTATCCTATTATTCCTTCCAATTTTCAATCTTCAGTACATATGTCCCTTGGCTTATCTACTAATGTTTGCATGGCCTCTTGTAATGCTTTATAACTCACTTTATTACTGTCTTTCTAGTGCAATCACCTACCGTCATCTGCTTATATCACTCTAACAACATGAGCTGGCTCATCTTTACACAGCATACTACACAACACTTTCACTGCTACCCATGCTATCTCAGAAAACAACTGTATTGCATCTTCCTCTAAATGAAACAGAGATTTAGCACTCTCCCACCCTATAATCCTTTTATCCCCCACTATTTGATACCATTATTCCAACACTGTCCTCTTTTGTTTCTGCCTCCAAAGACTACTCTGGCATCTCACATCCTCCTGATCATTCTGTATAGTTAACAATTCCCCACAATCCCCTCTTTATCTTTACTCAATATTTCAGTTTACTAACAAAGGTGTTGATTACATTACAAATCTGTCCAGTCCTGCAGTAGTCCTTCCTTCCTTTCAAGCCCATTTTCAGTAGGCTATGCTTGCCATCTCCCTGCACCCTAGTTAAAATCATCTCTTTCCAAACAGCTTGTAACCCAGATCTACATATCTCCTCTACACTACCTCGATGTACGATGGGGTATTGAGACCCCCTCCCCCTGATTGCCCCCAATTCCACGGCTAATGTCAAAATGTTCCATGCTACCCTTCAGTGCTTATTGTTTCAAAAATAACAGGCATCCATTGCCTAAACATATTTCCTTCCTTATGTGGCATCTGACCAGATACAAAACAGGGGCAATGCACACATCTGTATTGTCTTTACTTGACCATCTGGTTACATGATCAGAACATGTCACATTTCAAAAATATTTTTGACGTTAACCATAGGTAATAGTATCCTTCCAGAACCACCCAAAATTTCTGCTAAGTATATTCCTTAATATTTCACTTTATTCTGGGTCCATTAAAAGGTTATTTTGCTTTTACCTCCTCGATTTGTCCAGAATTTAGCAAAACTATTTGATTTTTATCTGTATTAGTCTTATAATATAACAAATTACCATACCTATGCACCCCTTGAAACAAATCTTTGCAGGTCCCTATCTGGATTAGTCAATGTCACCAAATTATTACTGTCACCTATACTACGATATCTCTAAAGACCATAACAATATTGTTAATGGTTTGATGTATAATGCAAGAAAAGCAGAGGTGTTGTGCATCCTTGCCTGGCCCCCTTTTGAGGTGGAAGACCCAAGATAGCCTTTCTGAAATTTTAATTCAAGCCATAGTTACCATATATATACATTCCTTAATATTAAAAAAATCCAAGATACTTTCCTTCACCAGCATCTTAAATCTAACCCTTGGGAGCAATATCTCCTGTCCCCTGTCAGGTAGCACACTTGTACATCTTCTTATTAATATCATCATAAAAATCATGTAATTGTGAATCAGTATCAGAGTGGGTTTGTAAAAGGCTAAATACATGGCATCCTTGCCTCCATCAATAAAACCATTATGGTAGCCCCTTGACAGGAGTCTGGAATCTCTCCATCAAGCAAAATCCAATTAAGCAGCTGTAACAATACATCTGAATTAACTCTCCCCCTAATTTCTTCACCTCCACAAGAATGATTAACCCCTTAATCTGTCTCAGTGATTCTTTTAACTGCTCTAGTCATATAAGTATAATAAGCCTGCTAAATACTTCCTTGTTTACTCATGGCAAATCTAGTCCATTTAAAAATGTTTCTACATCTTGTCCATGTTAAACCATGGACATAAATTCAGCACTTTTCTTTCAGGTAGTTATTGAATAATCATGTCCAAGGTACATTACCTTATATCTATAGCTTAACTTCTTCTCTTATTTCGATAAACTTGCCAGAGGAATCTGTTTTACCACGTAATTGTTTATGCCTAAAAGTCACTGATCTACCTTGCTGTTGATGAACAGCCTTAGCTGTACCAGATACATGGTGAGTCCTTTCCAACTTTATCTCTTCAGCTGGTATGG
Organism: Protopterus annectens; assembly: GCF_019279795.1. NCBI lineage: Eukaryota > Metazoa > Chordata > Ceratodontiformes > Protopteridae > Protopterus > Protopterus annectens. The sequence continues at coordinate 119,609,747 of NC_056731.1, read as the reverse complement.
CAGTCCATTCAGGAATTACCTGCTGAAGAAATCTCACAAACAATTTAAACCTTTCTCTCCATTTAGGATCCCCTTTAACATCATTTTTTTTCTATCTTGCCAGATCCTCCAGTGACCTGGGACTCTTATAGGCCCAGGCAGGTTTCAGCTGCTTGGGCTTTCATGAATACATTGAAATCTATCAGCCGATGTAATACATTTAAGTTATTGTTGAGAGCTTCTTCAGCTTCCATTAACCTTTTGTGATTGCTTTGAAACATGTCCTCCAATCTCACATTTATTTTAGTAGCTTGTAAAAGTTCATTCTGATCAACACATTATCATCCCTCTCAGTCTGGGATACCACCTTGAATGAATCCTGTGCTATGCTTCCTTTATTCCCAGCTCTAGCAGAGTTGGATAATGACAGTTTTTCAAGCCTAACTGTGCCTTTTTTATAATCATAAAGCTTTAGCAAACTTTACTTATTAATTACTGCCTTAAAAATTTATTGGTTACTTATTCCTTGAAATTTTTAATTGCCACTTGAGTTGGAGCATCAAGAATGTGTCATTTCTGTAAAGGTTCCATAATGGAAGTCTGCTAATAATCCTTTAATGTTAATAGAATCATTAATGCCTAAACTAACAGTAGAACTGCATTTTATTAACCACCGTGTTTCCTTTACTTCTAATATAGATTTTATCTCACCCAACTGTCATACCTAACCTAAAGTTTAAACTTTTTGTAACTTTTATTTACAATCTGATAATGCATATCCATTACATGTTAAAAAGAATATGACTAAAAGGCAATCAATACACCATTCTAGATTTGTTTCTGCAAAAGAATTTGGGCAGGATTCACGATGGCTTGCACGGAGTCTAAGAGTTGTGTAAGACTCCATGCAGCCATCGCGATCCAGGAACAGCCCGAAATCCCATGTAAGAGACCAGCTAAAATGACTCTTACACGGGCAGGGCGTGGATATGCTAATCACCTTACTTGCAGCCGAAAGGCATGCAAATGAGGTAGATTAGCAATCCACGAAGTTGAAACCAGCCCGTGTAAGAGTCGTGTTAGGTGCAGAAATGTACTCAGTTGACAACTGAGTACGTTACTACAAATAACACAATGGAGCCATGACAGCTCCAAATAAAGTGTGCATATGTTGCAGTCAGCATGCCAATGTCCAAATATGTGGCCATTGGCATGGTAACCCGATGCAAACATGAAATAAAATAAGTTTTTTCGGCGATCGGTGATGTTTAAACGCAGCGCAGCCCCGTGCAAATGGGCTGCGCTAAATAAGACATAAAAATAAAGGTTTGAAACCCACAAATGTGGGTTTTATGTAATGCATGGATTTGCAATGCAGGGACTAGAAGACCTAAAACAACATGGCCACTGTCTAGTGGTTGCTAAGGGGGGAAGCTGAGTGTAAGACATGTAACTAAGCATTAATAGGCAATCCTATGTAAATGAGTGGTAGGATAGTGAATCACACTGTCACATAGCAAATTAGCACATTCCGTGTAGTGTAAGAGTTAGATAAGGGGGAGTAACAGAGTAGGAGATAGGTGACTTCACAGGGGGGAATGTCAGGAAGAAATCAAGCTCAATGGAGCAAAGTGGTATGTGAAAGATGTCAATCACACAGCATAAAAAGAGGAGTGTCAACAGATAAGCATGGGAAAGTCAAGAAATGGAAGGTGTACACTGTGGCCAACAACAAAGTTTTTTGCTGTGCGTGCATGTGTGTGTGTGTGTGCGCGCTGGGAGGCGCGAGTAAGACAGAGTGTGCGCGTGTAAGGCAGAGTAAGCATGTAGGAGCTTGTGTAAAGATCTATTAACCTGTTTGCACTGGTGTGTGGCGTTTTAACCTGAATAAGTAGATTCTAGTCCGTGTAAGCATGTGTGCGTGCGTGGTAGCCACTGTGAGCGTGTTTTCATTGGTATGCGCGCTGCTCCCCCCTGAGGAAACAGAGAGGAAAAAGGAAGCAGAAGAAATAGTAGGAAGCTAGCAGGGAATACTGGTAGAGCTAGCAGGTGAAAACAATTAGAAGCAGACAATTACACAGGCAGAATACTAGCCCAGCCCAGCACTTAAAACACTGCAAACAGCATTGCAGTATGTTTCTCTCAAGAGACACTGCAAGACAGGAGTAAGCTAGTAGAAGTGAAAACTGAAAAAGCTGCACTCAGACCAAACATGCTAGGGGCTGCCATAGCTGTTATAAGGAGACATAGGAGACTTGCTGAGGGTGGTGACAATGCAAATGCTGCCAGACAACCCACAGTGAGGAGACGGAGAAGAGTGTACAGGCCCAGGGTCACCTACCAGGGGTTACATGAGCTGGAGATAGTGGAGCACTATAGAGTGGACAGAGACCTCCTGCAGCAAATTGTTGAGCTGTGCAGGCCACGCCTCACATACAGAATCAACAGAGGGGAACCCATCCCAGTGGAAACCAAGGTATGTGTTGGCCTAAGAATACTAGCAACAGGTACCTTCCAGAGACCAACTGGTGATATGATGGGGATATCACAGGCATCAGCCTCCAGGGTACTGCACCAGTTCCTGGATGCCATGTCAGCACATGTCGGTGAGCATGTATAATTCCCCAATGCCCATGAGGTATTGGCCAGCAATATGCGTCTCTTCCAGCAAATAGCAGAATACCCTGAGATAGTGGGTGCAATAGACTGCACGCACATATGCATCAAAGCACCAGCCGGTGAGCGGGGTAGGGCCTACATTAACCGCAAGGGCTTCCCCTCCATCAACTGCCAGGTCGTATGTGATGCCCAGGGCATAATAATGAATGTGTGTGCTGGCTGCCCTGGGAGCTACCATGATTCCCATATCTGGCATTTGACACAGCTGTACCAGACATTTGCCAATGGAGACATCCCACATGGTCACCTAGTGGGGGATGCAGGATATGCACTGGAGCCGTGGCTGATGACACCCATCAGAAACGCACACACACCTGAACAAGAACGCCATAATGAGGCACACGCACAAACACGTAATGTAATAGAGCGTGTGTTTGGGCTGCTCAAGTCACGGTTCCAGTGTCTGGACACATCTGGTGGAGCCTTACAGTACTCACCAACTACATGTACCCAAATTGTCATGGTATGTGCTATGCTACATAATATGATTCTGAGAAAATAGCTGCAGCAGGACCAGCAGAGGGCCGGGACAAACAGCCCCCCACCATTGCCAAGGCCATCACAGGCAGAGCATGACTCGGAGGAGAAACAACCTGAGCCTGCCCCAGTAGGCTGAAGGAGGCGTGCCCAGTATGCCCTGGCCTTGGCAAAGAGGCAACGCATAGCACATACACTGGCTCAGTAGGAACCCTGGGAATGATACCCCTCTCTGACTCACTCATATAGTAACAGGGACGCCTAACATGACACAACCTGCTCTCAAACATGTACAGGGAGTGTACTATGTGCATCTGACAGAGGCAGCCCTGCAGCACCACCTGAGGCATGATTGCCATGTGTTAAGCAATGTAACACCATCTAGTATATGCAAACATGAAGACCCTGCCTAACATCTCACCCTCACCAAGCATGATGCCATACTATGAAGACAACAAGATCAAGTACAATAATTGGCTGAAGTATTGATGTTAGCAAGAGGGAACACATGGCTGACAGCCTGGGCTGACATGCCGAGCAAGACATGATGCCCCACCTGCTAGGGATGGCACGCACCCAGCACACCTGGCTGTGTGGATACTGGCAAAGGCTGTTGTCACCCCAACTGTGCCTTGAATAGGTAAGGCTGGAAACACAAACCCACCACCATAGGTAGCACAAGGGATAACAACCTGGACGTAATGCTACCCAACGCCAGAAGTCTAACCTGCAAGGTGCATGCAGACCAAACCCACCACAGCATGGAGAATGGTAATATCTGTTCTGTAACAGAAACCTGGGTCAAGGCCCAGAAGAGCACCCTAATACTACCAGGTTATGCCTCATACCATGCTCTACAGCTCCAAAACATGGAACACACTACAATAGGAGTATGGCTATCAGTAATTGTCAAGGATAACCACACCCCCAGGTTGGTACCACAGCAAGAAGCAGCATGGACTATCCACGGGCAAGTAACACTGGCTCAAACTGTGTCCCTGTTTGAAGCCTGCTACAGACCACACTCACAAACCCAGGTACCCCAGCCAGCCTTCCTGAAGACACTGCAGAGTATGAATGTCTCAACAAATACCAAACAAGGCACACACAAAGTATGACATAGGTGGCAATCCATTATGTATGGAAGAAGTAATCAGGGACCTAGAGACACAAGTGGATGGTAACCTGTCATGTGACACTCACATTGCCAAGGTGGCAAGGAAGACCTGCTATATTGCCCACCTTAATATGAAAGGATGCACATGTAGATCAAGAGAGGTCACTGTGCCCCCATACTCTTCCCTTATCATGCCAATACGTGACAACAATGCCTCAGTTTGGATGTACCTTACCTTACACCTGCAGCAGTTAGAAAGACACCAAATGTACCTCACCAACAGGATAAAGGGTCCAAACATTTGACATCTGCAGCCTGGCTGAAGAAACCACAGCCCAATTCAGAAGCATACTGCCCAGTCAGAGGTGATGTATGCCTGATGTACAAGGCCATGTCCAATCCAGAATGAATGGACATACTCCACTGCAGAAACCCCAAATCCAGCAGAGACACCACAGTGAGATATCTGAACCTCCACACATAGATAAATAGGATGTGCTGGAGGGACAGATCCATAACCCAGAGGCTCCTTACACTCTGGAACAGAATCCCAGTCCATGATAGGCTGAGCTCCACACTCATACTCAACAACAGAAATCTGGTGAAGTGCATGGGAGATAGTAGGTATACACTGGGGGCCATCCCTGTGTCACATCTAGCAAAGTAAACCCTACATGGGCATAATATGCACATTGCAAGGGGTGTCGAAACTCACACACAATCTGTCCATGCTCAAACAAGGCCAGGGCAGATAGCCTAGTATGAACCTATGAACCTATGATGATACAAATTGTGCAGGACACAAAGGATTATCACACAGCTGTCCTACCTGATGGTAGGAACCATGATGATAATCCACAGATATGCTCTGCAGCACTCTAATATCACAAACAATACACCAAACCCACACACATTGCCAACATCCTACCTAACAGATTCCTTGCAAACTCCCCACCAGCACCTAACTGCCAAATATCTATCCCAGCAGACTGCTGGCCCCCTGACATTGCAGATGCTGAGGTAACAGCCAGCATCCACAAAGCACAGCACACAGCAACAATGGTACCAGATGGTGTCCTGGGTTGTGTCCAACAACTACTGTAAGAAGAATGGAACACCAAATAGCAGTACTGTGCACTATCAGTCCTACCACAGGATATGTACCCAAACAGCAGTGTACAGCAACAGTGGTCCCTCACCCCAAAGGGGGTGCCTGAATGGATACTGCAAATTATCACCCCTCAACCCCGACTATCTAGGTTGGCAAAGTAATGGAGAGGATGATCATGGATCCCAGGAATAATGAGACTGGGTACCTACAGACATTGGACCATACCCAGTGTGACTATCATAGGGCAGATCCTGCCCCTTACACATGTCTGACTCATGTGAAACACGCACCAAGGCCATTGATGTGGGGAATGTGGATCACACAGCCTATCTGGACCTTGCTAAACCCTTCCATACAATACCCTAGTTGGCAGTACAGATAAGCTCACCAGCCTAACTGTAAACCCCTATGCAAGTAGATGGGTTGCAAACCAGCTCAAGGACAGAACTGACCTGGTCAGACATGCTGCAGCCATGTCAGACTGCAAACCAGGTACAACTGGCATCCCACAAGGCATGGTCCTGGGACCTCTCTTGTATGCTATATATGTCACATAGGTACAGGCCAACATGGAAGGACTCTGTCTGAACAGGTTCGCAGAGGACTACAAACTGCCCACCATATCGGACCCTCCAGCTGACACAAGCAACCTACAAAAGGCACACATAGAAACAGACAAGTGGTGCCACAGCCATGTCAACAAGCTAAATGCAGAATAGTGTATAGTCATCCTTTCTGGAAACACAGTACATGGCCAGAAATTACCACATAGGTGTTAACCCAGTAAGTACATCAGGAGCAATAAGAGACCTGCGGACACAAGATGATAGATATTCTGCATGTGACAACCATGTGTCTGTAGTGGTTACAGAAACATACCATATACCCACCTAATCATGAAGGTAAGCACAGCTCGGTCAGGGTAGGTCAATGTGCCTCTCCAGTCATCCCATCAGCAGCCTCACAATTGTGTACAATGGCCCTTCAGGGATGTACCTTAGCAGACACCTGCATCAACTGGAAAGACCCCACAAATACCCCACCAGGAGGATCGCAGAGCTGTAACAGATGCCATGTGTCACCTGATTAAACAAACTGCAGCTCCACACAGTGCCATACCGCCTGGCTGAAGGTGAACTGTGCCTGATGTATAAAGCCATGACCAAGCTGGTATCAATGGACATTTGGCACCATGTAAAATCTGAATGCTTGTGACCTATGCAGCTGACAGGACTGAACCCCAGCACAGACATAAACAGGACATGCTGTACCGATTGGTCCATAACCCAGAAGCTCACACCACTCATGACTAAACTCCCAGTACAGGTTATCCAGGGAGTCCCTCATTGACTGTCATCCAGAGGAATCATGATGACTGGATGGGAGATGGTAGGTGTACCCTGGATATCACCTGTATGTCACGGGTAGACAGAGGCACAGCACACTAACCTTGACATATGTCATGGCAAACACCAGTAAATGTGTGTTGAAGGACAAACACTCTCTGACTAGCATTACAAATGGACTAGGGCACATGGCCATTGTTTGTCACTGTCCACACAAGTTGTGGAATACATTAACAATGTCGGACAATCATGTACTATGCTGTCCATATCTGATCAAAATGCAACATGGTCATATCTGCACAACTGGCCCTCAACCAGTCTGGTGTGCTCACTATAAATATTACAAGCAGTGATAGGACTGAAACCGATTATAGTGTCCACCACAGTGAAAGTACTGCACCAGTACACTATACGACAATACAACTGTTTGGTCAGTAGGAAAGGATGTTGACAACTGTATGCAAACTATCCCATGGCGACCCTGCAGGCACAGCATAATGCCTGTTAGGTTCAGACACAAATCAGTTGGGCAGTAAGAACACAACCTGATGTACAACTGTACATGTGAAATATAGATGGCGTCCACACACAAACACAAATGTGGTGGTCCACAGATCCCAACATAAGGAAAGGTCACACTGGGCATGCTCACACACGTAGATAAATGAGACATGTCAGTCAGGAAGCCATAGAAACTGTGAACTGGGCATGCTCACACACTTAGGCCATGTCACAGTTCAGCAGTTGCACACACATATCTGGCATTTGTATGTGTTAACACAGGAACTTCCCACAATACAGAAATCTGCCCAGTGCACACAGTGAAATTACAACAGAGACATAAGTAAAGTGCTGGATCCCACTCATATGCAAACATCTTCCACAGTACACAAGTTGTTCATAGAGATAGGGAAGGCTATGGCAATAAAGACCCACAAACAGTATATGAGCAACAGATACTTGCATCTGACAGGTAAACATATGGCCGTAGACTGCAATACTAGGCTGTTGTCCCTAGGGAATACAGAAAGCTATCCACAGTGTATTTGGCATCTGCCTCCACAGTACAGTAGGCCACTGTGCCTGTGCAAAGTTAATGCATAGATATGCTCTCCCCTGTACTGATGGATAGTAACAGATGTACATACCTCTTCATACATAATGATGTCAGCACACTATACATATGTCAGGAGCAGAAATGATACCCAGTAATTTGAATAGCGCGCTCTGCTACTGCGTCTTTCACAAGTGTCATAACATAGTTAGGTAGGTGCTTGAATCCTGCAAGTGCTCAGTGTGTGCATGAATGTGTGTGGGGGAGTAGTGTGTGCAATTCCATGTGTAAGAGAAATGTTCGTTTTGGCAACTAGTACAACACAACACATGCTGCATATTCCACTGTCTAAACACTGATGATGTCAGCACCCTATAAGTACAGCAGGAGAAAGCAATCCTCCCAGTAATGCAAATAGCATGCTCTGCTACTGTGTTTTTCACAAGTCTCATAACATAGTTAGGTAGGGGTTTGAATCCTGCAAGTGCTCAGTGTGTGTGTGTGACAGTGTAGGGGGGGAGTAGTGTGTGTGCAATTCTATGTGTAAGAGAAATGTCCCTTTTGGCAACTATTACTACACAACACATGCTGCATATTCCACTGTCTAAACACTGATGATGTCAGCACCCTATAAGTACAGCAGGAGAAAGCAATCCTCCCAGTAATGCAAATAGCGCGCTCTGCTACTGCGTCTCTCACAAGTGTCATAACATAGTTAGGTAGGGGTTTGAATCCTGCAAGTGCTCAGTGTGTGTGTGACTGTGTGGGGGGGAGTAGTGTGTGTGCAATTCTATGTGTAAGAAAAATGTCCCTTTTGGCAACTATTACTACACAACACATGCTGCATATTCCACTGTCTAAACACTGATGATGTCAGCACCCTATAAGTACAGCAGGAGAAAGCAATCCTCCCAGTAATGCAAATAGCACACTCTGCTACTGCGTCTCTCACAAGTGACCTAACATAGGTAGGGGTTTGTATCCTACAAACGCCATGTGTATGTTTGTCACACAGTTTGTCCATGTGTGTGGGGTGTTGTTCGCAATATTCCACGACATACATTATATCAGTAATGTCAATGCACACATGATGTATGTGTGTGCCACCTACACATATGTACCTGTGAACTGCAATAGTTCCCATGTCCGAAGCCTGCCTCATGTGAATACATGGAATATGCATTAGACAACTGTATGACTGTGGTGTTCTGTGCAGGGGCTGCATGTGGTATGTGAATATACAGTGTGGGTTGTAGATGGTGTCATCCCACCAGCGAGGGATACATGACTGGTCTGGAGCATATAGTCCACATGTTGGTGATGAACAGGTGCAGCATGTTGTCACCTCTTGTGGGAGTGGTAACAAGTTGTTCCATAGCAATGCAGGGAATGAATGCTAAGAACCCTTCAGATAGGGTCTTGGAGCTAGAGTAATGCTCACACTCTATGTTTGGGTAGTCACAGTCCACCCATATAATGGTGTTTGTAGAGACCGTCATATTCCCAGTGTTGTCAGGAAGGCCAAGTGGGTTTCCTGGGTATGGGAGGGTGGTGTGTGCCAGGCTATGAACCTGAAGGCAGTCTAACCCACTGTTAGTTGCACATGGATAGGCTCTGATGCTTTGTGCTGTGCCACCAACCTGGGGGTGTGTGTATCTGAGGTGCCTTTGGATACATCCCCCCTGTTCTGGTTTGGTGCATGTGTAGGGACGACAAGCATGGTATGAGGTATGACCTGGCAGTGATGGTGTGCACCTGGGAGCCTTGTACCAGGAGTCTGTTACTGCATGGATATTGCTGTACCCCATGCTAAGGACAGTTTCCACTGCATGCATCTTGAGGTTTACACTGCTGCTGTTGAGTAGCATTTCTATTAGTGTCCTATCCCGTGTGATACCTGTGTAGGTGGCTATGTAATGTCAGCCTTGCATACAAAGGCACTATGTGTGTAGCAACAGCCTCTGCCAATATACAACGGCCCATGGGTGACAGGTGCAAGCTGTCCCAAGCAAAGCAATGTGGCTTGTCCAGCATGTAATCCCACACTGACAGGCATTGGATCCCCTTTGAATGTCACCGAAACATACGTTAATTGCAGAAACTGATCATCCTGTCTACATATTGTGGCAGCATTCTTGGTGAGGGTAAGATGCTACTCAAGGTCAGGGTCATACCAGCCTGTGCCACAAGCTCAGACAGCCCCTCTATGTCCCCTAACATGTAGTCCAGGGAGGTGCGTCAGAGGTCATACACACTGGCACAGACAATGACTGAGTCATACTTCTACATGCCTTGGAGTGACCGGTATGCTTGTGTTATGTGGTGGATCATAGTGCCCGACGGGCATCTCAGCGTGACCTTCACCTTGTTCAGCCTGGTGAGCAGGACCTCAGTGTACCTGATGATAGAGGTACCTCATACAACTGTAGCAGGTGTGTTGTCAAGCCGTATGGCCTGTGACTGTTTGGCACACAGGCTTTGTGAGCTATGTGTTGCACGTGCTCTGCTCTGGCTTAACGTTTGCTTGTGTGTCTGCTTTGCAGGTGTCAGCTGCTCAGGCAGGATGCTATTCTGAGAGTCCAATAATGTACCTGTGTGTTTCTGTGTTTGGATTGCGGTCGTGGCAGGTCTATGGGAGACTGGTACTGTATTCACTGTAGTATCCCATTCCACCTGACAGGGTATGCCAGTACTGAGTTAAGAGAGCTTAGCCCCCAGTTTGGCTATGTGGTTGCATCTCTCACATGTGTTGTAAGTGTATGGGAAGGGGAGAGGGTTGTCTGTGTACATGAGGCAGCTGTAACATTGCCACATGACTCACAGATTCACCAACTGGACCTGAGAGTAGATTGACAGGTGACCTTTGCACATGCTACCATAGCATTGTGAATCCCATACTAAGTAACGACACATAGGGCCAATGGGGAACAAGGTACTCAAGGTGAGTATGTGAGGGTGTAGTGCTCCTGATTTGTTAGTGCTGGCATATATGAATGCTGTCTTGAGCAAATGCGAGGTAAGTCATATGCAATGTGTTACAGGCAAGCTACATGCAAACAGGACAAACAGTGGCGTTCTGTCAAGTGAGACATGGACATCAGTACAGTAAGCAATACAGATGTCACTAGGGATCCACAGAGGCACTGTAAATCTGCACTGCAGGTGGAATCAGTGTTTCAGGAACATAACAAGCAAACATGCATACAAACAAAGCTACAGTCAGCAGGCCTGTATGTAGACTATGCTACAACAAACAAGGTGTACGACTTCCAGTAGGTAACAGTGCATATATGCAGGCACTATAAGCCTGTACCCAGACATTCACAGGTCAGATGGGCTGGGTCCAGCCACACCCCCCACAAGTGTATAGACCACGTACCTTCGTAATGTTGAATAACTGGCCTGATACCCAAGTGCTCATACCTGTAATAATACACATGTCAAATAACAGACACTGAGCCCTCACTCAGCAGTTCCAGACTTAGTATGATGTATGCTACCTGTCCTGGCACCACAGTATCCTTGACATGTATGGAGACTCTCCCTCCTGTCATAGTTAGTTCTGTGTTTTGGTGCTGTCATGCATGGTATGAGGTGTGACCTTGTAGTGCTAGTGTGCTCTTGTGAGCCTTGAACCTGTTGTGTAGTACTGCACAGATATCAACATCCTCAAACATCCTCATTGCAGAGTCGAGTGTGGACAGCATGCAACTCGCAGTTGACATGACCATCATTGAGTATCAATATGTACATTGTCGTATCCCCTGTGCTACCTATGTAGGTGGCCATCTCTTGACAGCCTCACCACCAGTATGCAAAGATGTGCAGACAGTACACTATGGTAATTACTATGGGTGTACAAAACAATACAATGACATTCATACTGTAACTGCATCAGGCATGCTGGTATATACCCACAATGATATCATTACACTGTACTGTTGTCAACATCATACTATTACAACACTTCTATGTAGTCACCCTGTGCATCAGCACCATGTTAACCTGTTCCTGCACCGATGTTACAGATTGCAGGAGGTGGCACAGTTTCATCATATGCACAGGGTGTGTACCTGGTATGCCTGAGTCTGCCACTGATACAACCAATTGACATGTCTGTGTGTGTGTGTTGGTGAGGGACAGCAGAACAAGATGGGGCAATGTTGATGCAGTGTGTGCGCGTATGCAGTAGCCCTAGGTGTTATCACTTTGCATGTGTGTATGCATGCACACAGTCCCACCTCATGGTTGCCATATACAGGTGTTTGTGGACAGCCACAGACTGTACCTGCCAGGTCATACAGATCACTGTCTGTGGCCACGGACAAGGTACCTGTGCCTGGCAGGGGTGCTACGGACCGTATCAGGTACTAAGCCAGACTGGGTACTGTCATTAGAAGCAGGTGGTTGGTGACTGGAGACAGGTCCCTGTTGGGACTGTCCAGCGCAACGTGCACGTGGTCTCCTGGGGCGGTCTGATGACAGTACAGACCCAGCATTGCTGGGGCTGCTGCTGGCACTATGTGAGCGGCCAAGGGCCTGTTGTCATCCGCGACGGCTGCCAGCTGCTGCTGTTGCTGGCATACGGCCACATCGACGCCTCAACCATCCACCATTGCCCTGGCTCATGGACATGTAGTTGTGGAACAGATCTAATGTGTCCCCCCAACGTCTGTCAATGACCTCGGTGAAGTTACGGATGGCAGCCACAACATCACGCATACTGTCACTCATAGCTGTGCGACATGCTCTCAGCTCCCTCAGACCCTGTCTGGTGTACCATTCCATACATGACTGTGCCTGCATTACAGCCCGAAACATAGCTGAGGTTGAAAGACCTCTGTGGGCACGTCTGACAGGGGCAGTACACCCACGGATGCTCCCACGAGAACCCCTGGACGTCTGCCTGTGTGGTACCATGTCAGGACCCTGGCCATGGCTGCTGTGTGGGGATGCATGTGCCACCGATACCACATTACCCTGGTCAATGCCCACTGTATCCTGTCCATCACCTAGGGACATTGGTGACAAAGGATGTATTGGCAGGATGACTGTGCGCATTGATGGGGTCGACAGCTGTGTAGTGTCAATTGGCTGACCAATGATGGACCCTGGCACACCTACCTGTGCCATTACACAGGTATCATCATTATCACTATCCACAGCAGCTGATTCAGGTTCCCTGCTGCACAACACCAGAGCAGCACCAGAACCTGTGGGAGTAAGACAGGAAACACAGTTTACAATGTGTACACAATGTCACCACTGATACACACATGCACACATGCACACATGGGCACATGCACACATGCACACATGCACACATGGGCACATGCACACATGCACACATGGGCACATGCACACATGCACACATGGGCACATGCACACATGCACACATGCACACATGGGCACATGCACACATGCACACATGCACACATGCACACATGGGCACATGCACACATGCACACATGGGCACATGCACACATGCACACATGGGCACATGCACACATGCACACACCTCAGTATATGAGATATCAACACACAGACACAAACACACCTGCAATCAAACACATAGCACTACTGCTTCAGCCTATTATTACTGTTAGTATCAAGAGTATTGAAGGTAATGGTATTACACACTCACCAGCATGGATAGGCTGCCTTGCTGTTACACCAGAGGGACCTGCAGAAAAGAGACATTTATTGTCAGTGGGCACAACTGTGCCATTGATACTGTGGGCATGATACAGTTCAGTAGTGCAACAGTTAGCTTCCACAGGTCTACTGCTGATATTGAGAATATCACTCTTGCACAATAATTACCAAGATTACAGCTACAAAATGAGGACACACCTCACACATGCATAACCTAACAGTGTACAGAACGGTCAACTATACACATGGCATGTTACCTGCATGCTCCGTGTCCTGCTGCTGGGTGGCTCCAGCCTCCATCATTACACATGTATGCTGCTGCTGTTGCTGTTGGGCTGGAGCCACAACACTTAGGAGTAGTCCCTCCAGTCTGGTGAGGGGGGATGTCTAGACACCCCACCACCTGTGGCAAGCTGCTGCCTGTGGATATCCGATGCACGCTGATGGACATTTCTAATTAAATCACTGCAGTGATGGCGTACCTGCTCATATGTCCGGTTATGTGTGCCTATGTCATTTACCCGACGGACCAGGTCTTGCCACAGTGCAGCCCTCTCCTGCTGGTTCTGGCTGGTGCGGGAAAAGAGTATTGCGAAATCCCGCACCAGGCTCTGGTGTATCTCTTCCTCCTCTGCAGCGGAGTACACAGGGTTCTGCTGGTGAACCATAGCCCTGAAAAGGAGAAGGAAAATATGTCAGCAATATCTGTCAGCAAACTATGGCACACATAATACACATAATACTCGACTGTAGTGATATAACTTAACCACCATATATAGCATCTGTCTGTCTATTGGGGGATACACATGTAAATGACCAGATATCAGTGCTCATCCGACAACTGTGCAACAGTACCTGGCACACTCCATACGACAGACTAGTATACTGCAGCAGTCAGCACACTGGTTCAGGTACAATGCACAACCTCACACTGGGGTTTTGTATCAAGGTACTGTATGGGGAACATTATCAGCCCATGCACTGCACACAATGCATGTTACATATTTCACTGGTAATGCACACTACTCTTACTTGCCATAACCCTACCTACACCACAGTGACATACAGGGTAACACAGCACAACATATGGCAATGTAGTATGTGTTGATCGCAATACCTCACACATCTGTCTCTGGCCTCACACCAAGGACACACACTACCATGACAGACAGACAGTCATGGTGAGCAATCACACCAGTACATAACATGCACCCAGTCACTGGCACACTCATTCCACCTCACATATTTCATTTGCAATGTGTTCATGGGTGTGCATTGTGTCTTAGGTAGGTAGTGTGCTTTTGGCCCTGGGCCTACAGCAGCATACTGTTATGCTACCCTGCCCCTTGTGACACATGTGTTATGATCGTACCTGCTCCTTACAAACAGTTACACAGGGTGACTCATATGGCATATTACCTATCTGCATAACATTCAGCAGGGGTATGTCTGACATCTACTCATGGGGAGCCTTGCTTCTTAATTCTGTGTGGTTTACTACAGGGTATGTCGTATCTGTGGGTAGGGTCCTGTACCTCCACCATGTGCTCTATACTGCAGTGACAAGGACGACAGACATAGGTAATTTGTGTTGTGGATGTTGGAGGTGTTACCATGGTTGTTAGACAACTGTCATGGGTGTGACCGAACTATGTATATCCAGCAGTGGTAACCTCTATGTAGGTAGTCTGTGTACACTCTGTGGTCTTGTCAGTCACTCTGCATAGGTATTGTGTTTGAGTGCATTGACACAGTTACTTGCATATGTCTGTGTCCTTCTCCATATCTGTAGCTGTCATGGGAGGTACATACCGTGTAGGACATTGTGGGGTGTAGAGGGGTACAGTGACCTACATGTCCATAGCTGACACACCATGTCCGCTGACACATTCCATGTACAGGTATTACAGGACTAGTGTGCCACTGTGTATATCAATGGGGAGCCTATTGTACACTTGTTGCCCCTGTTCCCCTGACACATGCAGTGGTGGGCAGGCATGCACATATGTGGTGGTTACTGGTGTCAGTGTTTTTGAATGGGGTATGGTACTCCAGTATCCACACTGGTGTTCACTCCATGCCTTTGACACCAGGCACCTGTTGCAATACATCTGCACACATGTGCCTCACACAGTATATATATATATATATATATATATATATATATATATATATATATGTATATATATATGTATATATATATATCTGTATATATATATATATATATATATATATATATATATATATATATATATGTATATATGTATATAATATGTATATATAGATGTAGATATATACATATAGATGTGGGGAGAGAGTGAGAGAGAGACAGAGGGAGAGTGAGAGTGAGAGGGGGTGGGACAGAGAGAGAGAGATAGTCATATACAGACATATCTGTTGTCAGTCAGATCTATCTGTATATGTATATGTATCTACATATATCTATATATGTATGTGTGTATTACATATATCTGTACGTACATATTCTACCAATCTCGATGTCTGTGCAGTAAGTGAAACCTGGTTCAAGGCTCCTGAGAGCACACCAGCGGTACCAGGCTATACCTCATATCATGCTTTTTGGCCCCAGAACTCGGGCCAAAACAAAAAGGGAGGGGGGGTCCATATTCATGAAGGACACCCACACCTCCAGGTTAGTGGCAACACATGAAGCATCAGAGACCATCCAGGTGCAAATAACCATAGGCAAACCTGCTATACAACTGGTAGCATGTTACAGACCACCCTCCCAATCTCAGGAACCACAGTCAGCCTTCCTGAAGACATTGGAGGATATGAATGTCCCACCACACACCATCATATTGTGAGACTTCAACTACCCTAACATACACTGGGTGCATTATTCTAGCCCAAACACCCTAGCCCAAAGGTTCCCGGAATTCACTAAGTCAAATGCAATGGAACAGCTAGTCACCTCTCCCACAAAGGGAGATAATATACTAGACCTGATCATCACAAACATGGGGACAATGTGCTACACACCGGAAGTATACCCCTCACTAGTCACATCTGACCACAGACTAATCACCCTGGATATACATATCCCACCTCTCCCACAACACAAAAGACTACAGTGGGAAACCTCTCACATGCCGACTTTACACTTCTTAAAACTGAGTTGGTATCCTTTAAGCCCACTGGGCCAGTGGAAACCACATCCCACAATGCAGACTCCTTCACAAATGCTTTCTACGGACATCTCCAAGAATGCATGGATCATGCAATCCCAAATAAAACCAAGACCCTCTCCACCAAGGGCAGGCGTCCTGTCTGGTGGACCCCAGCCATGAACAAATTGTATAACAACAGAAGGTAGCTACTGCACGGCAGAGCAGAATTCCATAAAGATAAGGCATCTCTGATCAGCACTAGTAGAAAGATACATTCTCTCATACAAACATGCAAGGCCAACAATGAGAGGGAAATCGCTATGGACACTACAGATAACCACAAGGCCTTCTTCTGCTATGTTAGACACCTGGGTGGAAACCCTCAGATATGTTCAGAGTTAGTTCACAGTGACAAAAGCTACACTGAACACACAGATATTGCCAACATTCTGGCAGACAGGTTCAGTGCAGATTTCTCCGCTCCCTCACCCCCACATGAGGAATTACTTATCCCAGCTGACTGTAACCTCCCTGTCATCTCAGATGTCCAGCTGAGAACCGCCTCAGCAAAGCTGTAAACACAGCATCAATGGGACCCGACGGTATCGCAGGTTGCATGCTACGTGAACTCCAAGAGGAGCTAAACCCGCACATAAAATGCTATTCAACTGTAGCCTTACTACAGCATATGTACCTGGACACTGGCATACAGCAACAGTAGTCCCACTCCACAAAGGAGGCACCTCTACAGACCCTGGTAACTACCGCCCCATAAGCTTAACCAGCCTGGTCTGCAACGCTATGGAAAGAATCATTATGGAACTCATACACAGAGACATTGGGGACTTACAGACACTTGATCCCACCCAGTTCGGCTTTGTAGAGGGCAGATCCTGCCTTATGAACCTGGTTGACCTTTTCAAATCAGTCACTAGAGCCATTGATGAGGGCACAGTGGTCCATACAGCCTACCTGGACTTGCCTACGGCTTTCGACACAATACCCCACTCTGGCATCATAGACATGATCAACAGCTTAAATGTAAATCCATATGTCACAAGATGGGTTGCAAACTGGCTAACGGATAGAAACCCTAAAGTCAAACTCACTGGTGCCATGTCAGACTCAGAGCCAGTCACAAGTGGTGTCCCACAGGGCTCTGTCCTGGGACCGCTCATGTTCGGCATTTATTTCTCAGATGTGGAAGCAAACATGGGAGGGTAGTGGCTGACAATGTTCAAAGATGACTGCATACTAGGCGCCATAGTCGATACACCAGCTGACACATACATCCTACAGAAAGGCCTCACGGAAACCGACAACTGGTGCTGGAGTCATGGCCTTAAACTGCATGCCAAATAATGTATAGTCATACCCTTTCGGACGGACAAGGTACCCACATATTATCACATAGACAGTAACCCACTGAGTACAGACAAAGTAATCAGAGACCTGGGGACACTAATCGATACTGACCTCTCATTTGACACCCACGTTGCCAAAGTGGTTGGATAGACTTCCTACCTTGCCCACCTTATCATGAAGGGATT
This sequence comes from Protopterus annectens, assembly GCF_019279795.1. Taxonomy (NCBI): domain Eukaryota; kingdom Metazoa; phylum Chordata; order Ceratodontiformes; family Protopteridae; genus Protopterus; species Protopterus annectens. The sequence goes on along the minus strand of NC_056731.1, from coordinate 119,591,648 downwards.
CACATCCAGATCAAAAGAGGTCATTGTACCCTATACTCCTCCCTTATCAGGCCCATGACTGTGTACTATGCCCCATTTGGTATGTACCTCACCTGGCACTTGCAACAGCTAGGGGGACCCCATAAGTACGTCACCAGGAGGATCAAGGGTCTCCAACAAATGTCATATGCTGCCAGACTAAAGAAACTCATGCTCTATTCCATAGCATACCGCCTACTTAGGGGTGATCTGTGCCTGACATACAAGGCCATGTCCAATCAGGTATTGATGGACATGTTCCACCTCATACAATCCAAATCCATCAGAACCACAACAGCTACAGATTTAAACCTCAGCACACATATGAATAGGACATGCTGTAGGGACAGATCCATAACTCAGAGGCTTCCCATACTGTGGAACAGGATCCCAGTTCATGTTAGGCAGAGACCCTCACTGACACTCTTCATGTGAATTCTTGATGAGTGGATGGGAGATCATAGGTTTACACCAGGGGTCATCTCTGTGTCACTACTAGACAGAGGCACAGTAAACTAATGCTATTATGTATGGGGTCTTCACTGTGTCACTACTATACAGAGGCAATTTTCTAAATCTATTCTATACACTGTCTGCAGATAGCCTAGTACTAAACTATGACACTGTGAAACTATATATGTCTATGTATTTCTACATCCCTCTCTATCTATGTATACACATATGCATATTATATATATATATATATATATATATATATATATATATATATATATATATATATATATATATACATATCTCGATATATATATATATATATATATATATATACTCCTTTTTAGTTCCACATATGTATACACACAGTAACGTACTGATGAACATCCATTACTGTACAACCTACTTGTACATTGCACTACAACCTACATTGCTATGTGCACATAGCTACCTTCACATACATATGTATGTAGAGCCTTCAGTGACAGTTGCAGTATGTCCCCGGCCCTATGCACATCTTCATATACATAGATACAGACCAATAACACATCTGGAGGGTTCACAGTATGTAGACTATTATAGTAGTACTTTACATTACCTGTGTTTGTTGCAGCTGTTTGCGTAGGCTTGCAGTTACTTGGCCTGCTGTCAGCCTCTTTGTTTTGTTGTTGTTTTTTTTTTTTTTCTCTTTCTCTTTCTCTCTCTCTGTCTCTCTCTCTCTCTCTCCCTCTCTGTCTCTACCTCCAGAGGGTGCAATGAAAGTATTGCATGTGTGGACTGGGAGTACAGGATGCTTTTGTAGGTATCTGCACATGTCCATGTGATGGCCTCTGCACCAATTGTTAGCCAGCATTTACTAATTGCATGCAGCCTGTTGTGTAGTGATTGCAGTTCTCACTGTGATTACAGGACAGTGCTATAAAAAGGTCTGTTAGGTAGGCGTAGCCCTTTCAGATTATCAGGGTGGGGACCATGCTGGTTTGCTGTGGACACTGTTCTGTGAGTGTAAGGGTTGGTATGTCTCTCATATTTCAGGCTGTGTTGTAGACACTGCAATGCATGTTGTTCTGTAAGCTGAGTATTCCTTCCTCCAGTGTCCTCTTCTCCGTGTGTATGTAAACTGACACCTACGACTAGTAATACTGTGTATATGGGTGTGTGTGCTTTCCTGTGGGGATTGTGGTGTAACTGGTATATAGCAGTGGCTCTTGCAATCTGTTGCTATGGCTTCAATATTTGGCCTTTACATTCACTCCTTGTATGCCTGCTAGGTGTCTTTCCTGTAATGTGTTGCTATGGCTTTCCTATTTTCCATTTACATTCACAGCTTGTAATGCTTGCTAAATCTGTTTGGGCAGCAATTCCCTATGTGTTTGTTGTGGTAGGGTGTTACTGCATGCAGTGTGGTCTGGCCATGGTGTGGGCCTTGACACTTACAAGGGTATTTGATCATGCTGCTGAGCAGGCCTCAGATACTCTCAGGTGCATCTTTTATCAGCCTCATGGAATGGTACATATCAGTGGGATACTCCAATGAAATATTCTGATATTCTGCAGTTGTGACTGTGGGTTATTTCGAGCATATGTATTAGTACACCATTTGTGACGTGCAAGTGGTGCATACTTTCAGTCATTCATAGTTACCATTGCATGTGTAGTTACACCTTTCTGCCTACTGTTAGTACATTTGACAGGGTGTCAGTGGGGCACAGTTGACATTTGTTTTCACATCAGGGACATCCCTGTAACTCAGTCACAGTTGCTATGTCTGATCTCTTAACTATTCAACTATGGCAGTGTTTATCCTGCTCTGAGTATGTGTGTGGCTTGCCAGATGCTACTGTGACATTATTACCTAGTAGCTACCAACTAGCATGGCTGTTTCTCATCACACAGTACTATTTTACAAATCCACTAGATTTGACAGTAAATATACATGACATGCTTTGTGTACTAGACTTGCTATATTCCCTTTACATTAATTCCTACTATTTTATGATATATTTCTTTCAGCACAATGTTCTTGTATAGCAGTCATGGCTTAGTGGTAAGTCATGCAGACTAGTGTTTCCAAGGTCCTGGGTTCGAGACTGACGGAGGTATTTTATTTTGCTGCTGAGAAAACTACAGGCCTTGTCATTCAGAGTGACTAAGGCACTTTTAAGCAGTTGTAAGTGGGTTAGCGCTGGTTTGTGTGGAGCTCACGCATGCGCACTGCCGCTTAGCTTCGCGCACACACGCTTAGCTAAGCGCACAGAAGCGCACTCCCACTTACTACTGCTTAAAAGTGCTTACTCTCACGCACACCCGCGCTATTTTCTTTTAAAGAAAAGAAAATGGGGAGATAGGAAAGTGGTGAAAAAGGGGGCACAAAGAGGGTAGGACAGTAGGAAAACAAGCTCGGGTTTTGCAGGAGGGATGTAGGAAAGGCCCATAGCTGCCCATTTCTTCATCAGCAACAGCTGTGCATATGTTTGTAATTTGGTGTGAAATTTGAAACCTTCCACCCCTGAGAGAGGTGTGAGGACAACAATAATATTTGTTGTACAGCCAATTGTAATTGCCAGTTTACATGTCCAGCAGACATGTGTGCAAAATGGGCAGCTATGTATGGGGCGTAATTTTTTTGTGGGTACAGAGTGCCCTTTTTTTTTTCAGGTGAGAGTGGTATGTCAGGTACAGGAAGTTGGTATAGCTGGGGAGGTAGGTAGGGGAGGTTAACAGACAAGACAAACAAGATGCATACAGGGGTGGTGTATGACACATGTGGGGGGGTTACACAATTGATGGGGACGGATGTTTGGATATCTCGAGCCCATGAGCCCACAGATGGCAACAGTGGAACTGAGATCCCCACCCATGGGCAGTTGCCACTGTGCCTTCACTGCCCAGGACAGGGCTGTGCTGGGGGCTGTGTAGGATGGGCTGCAGGCACGCCCGTGAGTTGTGCCACCTGTGCCTCAAGCTGGCATAGAGGCCCAAGCACAGCGTGCCGGATCTCCCTATGCACCACAGTCCAGACACTACGGAGGGTGAGTGGATGTTCTCCTCCGGCCACGCTTGCAGAGGGGGGATGAGCCCCATACCCTGCAGTGCTTCCACACGCAGGTGGCACAGGGCCACTGGAGGAGGGTCCGGCCTGGGCACTACTGCCAGGTGCACTCGCCAGCTGAGGTGGGAGAGGTGGGTCTGCTGGAACCCGCCTTCCCTGTCGTCCTATGTTTTGCATTATTTAATGACAGTTTGGGTTAGTAACATGCAATACCATTCACAATTAGTTGTAACAGCATGCATTAGTATTCCCATTAACCAAACACCCATAAATTCAAGCCGTTGAACAGCAAGCATAACACATGCATAATTTGAACAACAATACACGATCCAACAACATGCAGGGTTGAGTGATGGCAACAGGCCATCAGGTTTGGATGTATGAACAGGGCACATGCATCAACGTACATGCAAATATGTATGAACCAACAGGACAATTGTCCAGGAGTTAATTGTGAATACACATACCCATTTCACGTGGAATGGATTATTTGTGGTTATAGGGTAGGGTGAAGAAATATTTCATTAACAACTTCAAATACCTATACATATGCTGTACATTTCTACTAGCTGCAGATATATACACACTACAGGTCTGACTACAGTTTCCTATGTGTAAACTTATGCATGTTGGTGATAGGAATGTTACTGCTACATCAATATACATTTCATTTTATTCATACACATTCATATCTGGCTCTGTTCAGCTACATCATCCTGCTACATTTGCTTTATATGGCTCTAGACAACTGTGGATGTTTGGTATTTCATACAACCATACTATCTGCATATTGCAAACTGAGAGCAACATATCCAGATTTTGGGACACACATTCCAGCTTCAGTACTTTTTTTCCACACATTTTGCTGTTTGGTTGTGCCTGTCACATTCATTTCATTCTGTACTGACTGCAGTATACTTTATTCAGGAGTTATTACTACTTTATTGGTGGATTCATACCTCTTTCTCACACTCTCTCACTTGTTTTATTTTTACAATTCAGGATGGTACTTAATTCTAGGCTTTATTGACATGTTTTACTTAGTTATAACAATCCTTTCCAACAGTCTCACTTGTGTCATGTTTCAGAATTTAAACGGGGATATATTTCACACATGTGTTTTACTCAGCTTATGTAGCTGCACTTTTCAGCCTGCTACAGGTTATGCACTATTATATTACAGGTGGAACATCTTTATTTCAGACTTGTTTCATTTTTATTTTTGGATTACAGGCTGCATCACACTTATGTAATCACACAGTACTAGCAGAATCTCTCTTACACTGTTACTTGCACTTTATATTAATAGGTGACTACACTGCACTCTTTTGCAAGCTGTCATACTTTTATTTTTTAACAGTTACAGGGAGAGAATTACTAACCTGCCTGGTGGTGCAACCGCACAAGCCTATCGGCATAGGCTCAATGATTCGCAGAACGGACACCTGCAGCTGCAATATAAATGAAGTAATATTGGAATACACATCTCCATAATATCAGCTAGGTTAACTTTCTACATAAATAATTACATGTAACTTACTCAGTAGTGGGGCGTTGGGCATTTGCCGGGCCTCCTGGATCCAATGGATCAGTTGGTCCTGCTTCCTTCTCTTCAGGTCCGCATGGTGGTGACGGACCTGTTCACCAGTCCTTGGTATTCCTGTGGCACTGGTGAGATCATGTGCCAACCGGTCCCACGCCTCAGCCCTATATGCTCCCCACAGGACCTGGCCCTGCATGAGTTGGGCCTCATGATCATGGACGAGGAGCCAAACCATATATTTGGACTCCTCAATGCCCCACCTCTGTGCTTGGAAGCAACTACCCTCTCCTACACCTGCCATCCTGACTGCAAATCGGTTCCACAATCAGTTATGCTGTGTATTCCCACCTATGGGGCTTATATATGCCGTTTTTCCCGCACTTATCTGTGATTGGCCATTTTGGAAATGTATCAGCTTCACAAAACCTGCTTTGTCATGCTTCTCTTTCCATTCATTCCTATATATATGCTATTACTGCATTTCTAAGAGCAACTGTCATGGCTTAGTGGTTCAGTACTTTGACTATGGTGCATGGTATCCTGGGTTCGAGCCTGGCCATTGCTTTTTATATTTTATGACTGTCTACACAGGCTAGGAGGTGTGTCTGTGTAAAGGCAGTTTTGATACAGCTTGCTCAACGTTGCCCGTCGGTTAGCTTGTTGGCGCGGTGCGCAGCTCCGCACAAATGGGTCATGCTGGCTTACGTGCCGTTTGGCTGTCAGCACGCATATTACGCTCAGCTCAGCTATGGGCACACAGTTTCAGCGTGTTAGAACTCTACTCAACCCCAGGCACTCATTTTACACCTGTTAAACCACTGCTCACCTACGGGCACAAATTTTACACTTGTTAAACCACTGCTCACCTACGGGCAGATATACTCAGCTTGTTAGAGTGTAGCTCAGCTATGGGCACTTCTGACATTTGTTCTTTTTTTTCACACATTTCTTCATAATACATGGGCCATTTCATTACATTTTACATAAACATAATTTTATACATGTACATATATGTCAGGGAATTGTTTTGTGCTTATTTCACTAAAAATAAAAATTGATGTTGTGGGGGCTCGAACCATGACTGCCTCTTCAGCCGACATCTCTACCGCTATGCTATTGCTTCTTGGCTTACTTTGCATATTTAGTTCTTATATGCTTTTCCACTGACTGCTAACTGTGGCTAAGCGACGGGCACGCCCGCGCAAACGAGCGCACTCACGGGCAAACATCTTTAAAACATAAAAAAATATATAACATGTTCATTTTTACATTTTATGTTAATAGTCTGTGGGGGCATGTGTTGTGTTGTGTTTATTGACATTTACACGGACTCTGTCGTGGGGGTTTACTTTCGGGACTGTTACTCTTCTGGGGGCGTGTCCGTTTGCAGGGCCCGCCCTACGGACATGCCCCCTACTGTCTTACACGGACCGTGTTAGCCTTGGGTGTGAGTCAGCATGCCCTCATGCATATGCATGGCATGCTGACGTCACACCGTTAAACTGCAGCCTTCGTGTAAGCCTTGTAACTCTTACACGGAGGCTTCATGAATCCTGCCTTTTCTTTTTTATGAAGTGCTTGATCAAATGGAACAGATGCCAGTAGCAAGATGGCATAAACAGGATTTTTATAAAAAAGACATTCTGAAATAGTTGAAAGAAGACATGCACACTTTTTACAAACTGATTTTAGGAAAACAGAAAGATCAGTGCATCATTTTTATTTCCAACATAAGTAATACGAAGAAAAATATTTTATTTAAAGTACTCATTATTTTATTCTGTTGTCACTTCTGACATAAGAAAGATTATGATAAATAACTTAAATATTATGAAAGGTAATGTTTTGATACTATTTTAGGAACAGGTCTTAATTTTATTAATAACAGAAATTATAAATTTAAAGACTGTTTGAAAAGACCAACGTTTACATGGGTGAATGATAATTTTGGCACATATGTTGTGGTTCAATTTATTAATATAGGGCCAAGTATTTTTTTATTGCTTTGGGTACTAAACAGCAATTTAACATCAGATTTTACTATACTTCAGGAGTAATTTATGTTGCTATTTGTACCACTTGCCAAATATTTTCTATTTGAGAAACTAAGAGAAAACAAAATGAAATTATATTTGAATACTTAAACTAGGAGGACAACAAAAACAAAATTATTGCAATGTCCCAACATTCAGGTATCTGAAGGATTTTAAAACGTTTACTTTTGTATGTGTTAGGATTGGTTAAGACTGATGGATTGGAAACTACATTAGCAATGAAAGAAACATAGTAACATATAACATGCAATATCATTGTTAATCTGGATATTAATGATTCCGTTAATTTTATTTATTTTATTTCACATTTGTTTACTGATTAGATCTGATTGGGTAAAACCCATTTTCATTGGAGGCCCGCTGAGAAAAGCTCCATATACAATCAACAAAAATATAAGACAATTTATAGGTGACATATACATAGGTTGAAAATGCATAAGGTAGTGCTTAATAATACAGAGATAAAACAAACAAACAAAAGAAAATCGCAGCAAATGACCGGGACGCCTCTGATAACCACCCCAATCTTCTTATTCTTTCCAACCTTCATACAAAAATAGCTTCCGGGAACACTACCCATCACTTAATGCTCTGTAAACTCACGGAACCATTAAACTTCACTTCCTCTTCAAAATTATATTGCTGTTGACTTTATCTTACCCTATAGCAACTTACCTTATAGAATCGTCTAAAACCACTACGCTACATTTCAGGTTGTGTTATTTTATTCCCTTTTTGTGAGCAAATTTCAAGCTTAGCTCCCCAATTAATTTTTCAATGCGTCTTTCGGCTTTTCCCGGTTAGGGGTGGCCGCAGCGGAACTCCAGTCCGCTAATGAATGGCAGTGGATTTTTACGTGCCGAGTTGCCAGCCCTGACGCACAACCTTCAACGAAGGCACGCCCATTCACGCATGTCTCCATACAGAAGACGCTCTAACTGGGAATTGAACAGGACAACGTCTTACTGTGAGGCGACAACCGCGGCACCAAAACTGCAGTAATTAATTTTTCAACGTACTGGCTCAATAACAACATTGCATCAAACTCCCACAGTAACTAATTTTTCAATGTACTGGCTCAATAACAACATCGCATCAAACTCCCACGGTGCTTTGCGAGTTTATAATCCAACTACAGCAAACCCTGCCATCTGTGCAAATCCCCCCATTTGAACTGGATACTGTAGCTCTTACCAGTGATGTGGAAGCTTCCTTTTTTGTTCTTTTATATTAAAGGTATGCTATAATTTAGCCTTTCGTGAATACTTTCTCTTGAAGTAAACTTTGTTCACCTTCCCATTCCGGCAACTTGTCAGGATCATAAAGAATTTAGTACAACTAATTTTGGTTGCATTGCATAGTAGTTCGCTTAAATGCTTCATATTGTTACAATAGCGAATTGTGAATGTTTTACGTAATCAAGCTCAGTACTCGCCGAAGTGGAATTTTATGTTGCATATGCACATTTCTTTTCTCAAATAATAGTAACTAATCCATGAATGTTGCATTTTATGTACTTGCAGAAGTCATTTAAAACTATAAATGGATCCTCTCATCCAGGGGTGGCTTGTGCTATAGGACTGCAGGACTGCAGCCCCCTCCACCTGTAGAAAGAAAAAAGAAAAGAATAAAAATTGCTAGTCCCCCCACCTGTAGAAAGAAAAAAGAAAAGAATTAAAAAAAAAAAAATCGTGAGTCCTGGAACTCCACGCATGCATGCTTGAAATTCCTGGTACTCAGAACTTACTCAGAACTCCAGACTGCTGTGTTAGGCAGTCCGGATAGGGAAGAAAGGGATCTCCAGCCTGCTAGCCCAGAAGTCTGTGTGGTGATGACCGCACAGACCAGAAGGACACCAGACTGCATTGTCTGCAGGCTGGAAGATCCAGCCTACTCTTGTCTCACGGGGAAACCAGTACAGCTTGATTGGGCTGCTACGGAGGATGGACAGTTGATATGTATAGAGTGGACTGCTGCAGAAGACAGATTCAGGCTGCTACAGAGGACAAATGGGTTTGATTCTGCTGCTAGGGAGGAGGAGGATGAATGGAGTTTGATCTGCTGCTATGGAGGTGTGTCTGAATGTGTGTGTGTAATGCCCCAGTTGCTACATACTGGTGGCTAGAGAGAACACATGGGAGAACACATGGTGGTGGGTAGAGAACACTCAGATTTGAACCCTGTACCTTGGGTGCAGGTAGTAAGGGCCTGAATTCCCTACCCACAACCATTTGTAAAGAATATGCAGATTTTTGCATCATATTTGTTCTGTTCTTCATAAAATCTGTAGTTTCTGTATGTTTCTTGCTCCTGGCAAAGTCAGTAGTGCAGTGCTGCACTGTTTGCATTGTTGCCTGGCAGCTACAGGTTCTCTGGTTTGATTCTTGGCTGGGGTGCTTTCTGTGTATAGTCTGCATGTTTTCCCATCTTACAATGAGATGTGTCTGGAGTGTTTCTCCCTGCTCTGCTGAAAATTGGCTTTTGTTTCAAGTCAGATTTTCCTGGTTAACAAATGTTAAATAAAAATAACAGGCATTTGAATTTCATACTTCATATTCTTCAGAAAGTACATGACCTTTTAGTCTAGCAATTATCTAAGTTTATAACATGGATATTTGAAATGTGTCCTTATTTTTGGGACTGTATTCCCCCATTATTGGCTTTGTCCAGGTTTTTTGTGCTAAGGTTGAGAGCTATGGTGAAAACTGAGTTCATTGAATATGTTTGGGGGCTGTATTCCCCCATTACTGGCTTTGTCCATGTGTTTTTTCTAAGAGGTTGAGAGGTATGGTGAGAAGTGAATTCACTGAATATGTTTGGGGGCTGTAGTCCCCCATTATTGGCTTTGTTCAGGCATTCTGTGCTAAGACGTTGACAGCTATGGTGAGAACTGAATTCACTAAATGGTAGTCATTTAAGTTTCAGTCTTCCTCTCTTTCAAAAAAACAGCTGATTTAGCATAGTGGTATGTTGCTTTGACTGTTTTGCACAGGGTTCCCCTGGGTTCAAGACTTGGCAGTGAAATGTATGGTGGTAACACAGCATTTTATTGTAGCAACTTTCCAACATTATACAAGCAATGTTTAAAATGTGTCCCTGGTTTTTGGGTTTTTGTCCCCCCCCCCCCAATAAATGTTGGCTTTTTCCAGATTTCTTGTGCTGCAAAGTTCAGAGACACAGCGGAGTGTCGAGTAGATTTTACAAGAAGCTGAGAGCTGCAGGGGAACAACAGTTTAGTACTGCTTATGGTGAGTCTACTTGCATTGTTAATAGCACAACAGGTAATGTACTTGCTTTTGATGCAGCAGGCTGTGGGTTCTACTCCCACAGTAGATAGATGCATTGCCGATACTGTACTGTGTTATAAATGGGGTGGATGCTGCAGTCCTTTTTGGTGAAGATACCTAGTAACTATGAACCTGTTATGAGTTTGCCATCCATTCCCAACTGCGATATTACTAGCTTATCATTTTTTTAATGCAACATGGGCAATTTATTCCTCAAGGGCAACAGCCACTTTATTTGTAGATGAAATAATGACATATAAAGTTACAAAGTTACAAGCCTTAGGTATTGAAATGCATATGACAGTATTTGTAATAAAGGACAGGATTACAGTATTTTCAGAAGCTCATTACATTTGTTGGAGATTTACAGTCATCTTTGCAGGCTTTACCCATAAACTAAACAAAATGCCAATCTATCATGTGTGGCCCATAACCTGTGCAGTAATCCTTTAAGGAATTTATATTGAGCTTGTTTCTTGTTTGCTGTTCATTTTTTACTTTGATCATGTTTTCCCCATGAAACAAGTAGATAGTTGTTGTCAGGCAGCAGGTCTTCCTTTTTTATAAGAAACATTTTTACAAGTGGGGGTATCACAGAGATTTCTACTTTCACCATGTTACTTGGTACTTTTATAAAGCTGAATATAAGTTATAATTAGAATTGCAGTGCAAGGAGAAACTTTTTTTATACTTGATTTTGACTAGTATTCCAGTAATGTATTTAAAAAGTAATTTATTTGTTCATGCCTCACAACTTTTTTGTTTCCATCTAGATATTAAGTAAGCTGTCATATAGCCAATGCATTGAAATATTTTTTTCTTCTACACTTCATTTTGTCTTGATTGGACTCTTGTAATGATGGTTTGGCACCCAGGGCAGCATATTTAATTAAAGTTCCAGTTGTTGCGTTTTTGAGCATAACTCCACCCCTTTCTAGTTGGCCACACCCTGTCCTATTGGCCACACCCATTCAGTTGTCTCCTGCAGCCCCGCTTTTATTTGAAGTCACCAGCCGCCACTGCTCTCAACAGAGGTGATTGTGTTTACTTAGACTGTTTCTTCCAGTATCATGTTGTTAGTGTGTATGTATTAAGGGAAAATAAGCCATGCGTGTTCCATGAAGTAAGACTGAGCAGTTTCCTATTACTCGGATTGGTTTCCACAAGTGGTATGCTTACTCATATGTATTTTATGTTACCAGACTGCATATTTCTATGCATTGTCTGCGTAATTAACCTGTACCACTTGCATTAAGCTGGTGCTGTTTAATTTATTTCCTCACTAAACTGTCCTAAGACTATCTATAACCTAAAGTTATTTTTAAGTAGTTAACTTGCATTTCTGAAAGAACACAGTACACTTTCTGCTTTCTACTGTGTCTCCCTCCGACCTTCACTTCCATCCTCCTTTAACACCCCTTTCTGACCCTCGATATAACTATAATTTTCCCCTCTGCTGTTTTCACATAGACTATATCTATAAATTCCTATCTGCTCTTCTCTACTTTCCCTCTTCACCTCCCATGTCATACTCCATGAATATTCTGCCTATTAAACCTGACTTAACCTTCCCTTTTTCTCCCTCATAGGTATCATGCCAGGAAATTCAAATAGTTCAGCTAAAAAAAACCCTGATACAATGAGTGAAGCTGCAACATTGAACTGAACAGCATCATGGCACCTTGGCAAAATCATGCTGCTGTCTTTATAATTTAATGCATTTCTCTTGACTTAATCTCAAATCCGTATTTCATTATCAAACAGTAATATTTAAAACAAAAAACAAACAAAGATCATAGTACATCAGGATACCTCTGGTAGCCCCCCCCCCCATTATTTATTCTTTCCAACCTGCATACTAAAATAGGTGCTGGGAACCCTACCCCTCACTTAGTGCTCTGTAAGCTCTCGGAACCATTACACTTCACTACCTCTTCAAAAATATATTGCTATTGACTTTATCTTATCCTACAGCAACTTAACTCATAGAAACTTCTAAAATCACTACACTACATTTTAAATTGTTTTATTTTCTTCCACTTTTGTGTGCAAATTCCAGCCTTAACCCACTCCATTCGCTCTTGCTTTGCTCAGGCTCAATCTGCTCCCCTACCCTACCCTTGTACCTCTACACCACTAGCTTGCTCATTCCCCACCTCACCTTATCCCATCCTCTGTCGTGCTATTCTACATCATGATACTGTTCCTCATCTCTCCCTCTACTCTAATTCTCCTTTATAACCTTTCCTCCTACAATACTTATTAAAACCCAGTCACCTGTCTCCATCCTGCAGTCATACTACAGTTCTTCTGCAGTCCCTGCACTCATTTCTTATAGCATCATCTGCTCTACCTATAACACTCCCTCTTCCCAAAACCAAAATTCCCCCATACTCCTCAACCTTCTTTAAAAATAAGGTGAAATACTATTTCTGCTTCTCCTCGCCTCACAACTCTTTTCCTACTCACAGTATCCTGCTCCTATCTGGAGATATCCATCCCAACCCTGGACCTTACAATACCCCTCCCTCTAACATTATGTCCAGAGACCCAACCTCTCCTCATTCTACCATTCCCAAAATGCACCTATCTCTCTACGCCATGAACATCAGAAGCATACTCAACAAAGTCAGTGAATTCCATGCTTGGATGTCCTATCACTCTCCTGATATCATCACTCTCACTGAAATATGGCTAAAACCCTACATACCTGACAAAGACTTCCCACCCCTGGGTACAACATCCTATGACTGGATAGACCCAAGAAAAAAGGTGGAGGAGTTGATATCATGTTCTCTAACCATCTAACTGTAACCCCCTTGCTATTTCCACTCCCACATCTTCACCAGCTGAATTTCTAATCTCCAACTGCAAAATTAATGCTCGTAATACAATCACTGTAGCTGCGATCTATATACCCCTTGTGGATAATATCACTATACTCGAAAATATTCTTTCCTGGCTTACTCAGTACTCACCTAATGAAACCATTGTCTTGGGAGATGTCACCATTAATTGGCTATCCCTCTCCTCAGATAGTCCTTGCTCATTTGTTAATTTACATGGCTTCTTCCAACTAATCTCCATTCCTGCTCACTCTAACAAACCAACAAACTCCATTTCTCTTCTTGACTGTTTACTTGTCTCTAATCCACATAAATATAACTTCCCAGGAACTCTGCCTGACTCTCTTAGTAATCACTGTCCTGTCAAAGTTTTCAAATTCTGTCCACATTACACTAGACCACATAAGTTCATTGAATGCTGCAAACTCTCTAATTTCCACTCTGACATCTTCAGCAACCATCCCTCAGCCATAAACTGGTCCTTCCTTAGGCATTTACCTCTAGATGATGTTGTTGTGTCTTTCGGCTTTTCCTGGTTAGGGGTCGCCACAGTGGAATTCCGGTCTGCTAATGATTAGCAGTAGATTTTTACGTGCCGAGTTGCCAGCTCTGACGCACAACCTTCAACGAAGGTACGCCCATTCACGCATGTCTCCACACAGAAGACGCTTTAGCTGAGAATCGAACAGGACAACGTCATACTGTGAGGTGACAACGCTACTGCAGCATCACCACAGCAGTACTTAAATTCAGTTCCATATTCCATAACATACGCAACTCCCTTGCCCCCTTACATTCTGTTACTATCAAATCAATCATATCTACATGGTTTACTCTCACCACTCATGCTTTAATGCAAAAAAAGAGATAAAGCTTGGAGAATATGGTCCAAAACAAACCTCCCTTGCCTCCTCCAGCATTATAAAAAGCTATGCAATCTTACTAAAAAATACATCAACAATTTCAAGAAGTACTTCTATAACATTCCCCCATCCTCACACTCATCCAACCCAAAGAAGTTTTGGCACTCCGTCAACCAAATCCTTTATCTAGGTAATCCTTGTTCTCCCAATCCATGTCCCAACAACACTCCCCAAGAATTGTCATCTAACTTCAATACTTACTTCATCGACACTATCAGCAAACTATCACTCCAAGCCAACTCCAGCACTAGCGTTAACATCCCTCCTGACTCTACCACATACTCTAATTCCCCACAGGCCTTCTCTTTGAAAACAGTGTCTGCTAACTACATTAAATCCTTGCTTCTTAAGCTAAAACCCTGTTCTCCATCCATTGAAAATCTACTTCCACTCTTTTTTCAGAAAGCAGCAAACTCACTTGCCCTCCCTATCTCCATACTTATCAACCATTTCATTACTGGAATCTAAAGTTCCCACAATCTGGAAACAAGCCTGTACTCTACCTATTTGCAAGGGAGGTAACTCCTTTGAACTTACCAACTTTAGGCTCATTGCTATTCTATCCCCTCTTTCCACAATATTAGAGAAATATGTTCACAAACAAATCCTACACTACCTCTTACAAGAAAACTCTGCCCACACAACATGGCTTTTGCCCAAAATGTAGTACATCCAGTGCCCTCATGTCCTTCATAAACACTATATCCCAAGCCAAAGACAATAACAAACTCATCTCTAGCCTATTTCTTGATCTTTCAAAAAAATTTGACTTTTCTTCCACCCCCTTTTGTTGGCCCCACTCTCTAAACTAAAGCTATCCACTTCTATTTCCTGGTTTGCCAGTTACTTCAATGACCAACTTACATCTGTTAAATGGCTCTCAACAGCATTTCCTGCCCCTCCTGTCAAGATGGGGGTGCCTCAAGGTTCAGTCCTTGGCCCATTACTGTTTAACATCTTTACCAACCAACTGTTTACATCCTGTTTGCAGTCATCACTCATGCAATATGCAGATGACTCCACAGTCCTTACTATAACTGATTCCCTCTCTCACCTAAATACCATCACACAAAAATCCTTCTCATCCATTGAAAACTAGCTCACTAGGAATCAACTTATTCTAAATCCTGAAAAGACAAACCCTTGTTTTTTATTCCCAAAACTATGAACCATCTTAAATCTTTCTTCACAGTCTTTTCCCTTAATGATACACCTATCACAATTGAGTCTCACACCAAGCTTCTGGGGGTCATCATTGATAACCAACTCAAAGTTAACCTGCATGTTGGCAACATCAAGAAAATCCATCAAAAATGTAGACTCCTTTATAGAAACAAAACATTTCTGTCCAACAAAACTAAAATCTCCCTATCCCATGCATACCTTCTTCCAAGTCTATTATATGGGTCACAAATCCTTAGTAATCTTCAATCCACTTTCTTATCAAAATTAGAAACCACATACAATAAAGTTGCTAGATTCACAGCAGCTCAAACCTACTCCTCTCACCACTGGCTTGCTCTTAAAAGTTTAAACTGGTTAGAATATCCTCATCAACTGCTTCTCTCAGCTTCAGATCATACATTCTATATCTGCCCTGACATTGCCATACTTGTCTCTCTCTACACCCCTCCAAGGTCTCTCCGAAGCACTGACCAAAACTTTCACATTAAAAATATTAATCACCCACAAAAATTCAAGATTGCTTCCAAAAACTTTCTAAACAGTACATGGATATGTCACTGTAACTACCCTTCATGACTGTCCATCCTTTACTATTCTCCTCTCTCTCACCTACTCCCCTTTTTCTTCCTCTTTGTCTACTTATTGGTTGGACATTGACTGTTTTGGTTACTCCATGTCTCATGAAACCTACAACTCATGCTTATCTTAGTCCTACCGAAGTTAACTGAATATCAGCAACTCTTATCCTTGTATAATATTCCATGAATATGTATTTGACGCTCAATAGCAGTGATTGCTTTGCTTAATTAATTAGTATAAGTTTGTATATAATCTCTGCTGTGTAAATAATGTACTTCATTTCTGTAGCATTGTGTATCTTTAGATTTTGCTATTTTATATGTTTGTGCTACTTGTGGAGCTTTCCTCCCCGGGCCTCACTGAAAAAGGAGTTGTAGCTCAGTCAGACTAACCTGATCAACAAATGTCAAATAAAATAAATAATAAATAATACGCAAAATATATATAATTAGATATACATAATATAGACACCTAATCGATCTTCCCTAATGCAATCACAAGTACAGTTTAAACAAAGCAAAAAGAATTCAATTCACATATAGAATGTTGTATACAGTGGTTATCTATGGATTTTGTGAACCCTAGAAATATAAGATAATAGAGTAATATCTTCAAATTATCAGAAATTAAATTCAGGTTTTAGAATTAGACTGAAATTACAAGAAATGAAATTCTGATTTTAGATTCACAGAGATTGGAGTTGAGATAGTTTTAGTATCATGCCAAAGGCAGAAGATAGATTTCTCAGATGTTTGTGTGGGGTAGTGAGGTCTGTTGTAGGTGGTCTAAGCTAACCTGGACTGTTACATGAGCAGAGCCATGCAATAGTTAAGTGGGTTTTAACTAGCTTTTTAAAATGAGTAGTGTTAATAGAGGATATCATGGTATGTGAGAGTGAAGTCCAGATTTTGGTTACATGAAACACTAAACACCTGCAACAACTGGAGAGGCCGCAAAAGTACCTCACAAAGGATCCTAGGCCTTAAACATTTGTCCTATATGGACAGACTCAAAAAACTCCAACTATTCTCGGTCCCATATCACCTACTTAGAGGCAATCTCTGCTTGACTTACAAAGCCATGTCTGACCCATCTCTGTTAGAAATGCTACATCTAAAAAAATCCCAATCCCTCCGCACCACATGCTTCAGAGACCTAAACCTCATTACCACAATCAACAGAACTTGCTGGAGGGGCAGGTTCATAACCCAGAGACTGCCCATGCTATGGAATAGACTTCCCATGCATGTCAAGCAGAGCACCTCACTGGCCCTCTTCAAGAGAAATCTTGATGTGTGGATGAGAAATAGAAGATTTACCCCATGGATCACTCCAGTGGCTTTACTCGACAGAGGCACTGGGATGTAAGATTGGGTGCCAGGTTAATCGTATGGGCTAGGCTAGTAAGAGCTCCAGGCCCATTAGCCTAGTACACACCTATGAATGTATGATTTGAAAAAAGAGAGTCTCCTGCAGCATTCTTATCTTTGTTTACTTTTAATCGAGATTTATTAGTGGAGCGTAATACTGGATTATGGGAACAGGAAAGTTTATTTTAATAAAATGACCAAACCATAGTTTTAATTCTTTGTTTCTTTAAACTTTCTGTGATTTTTTTTACTTTTACTGACTGGTTAAATGTTATCATGAGACTAAGTAGGAATCTTTAAAAAGACAGCTTGATATTAATTACTTATTCTCTGAAGAAGTATTCATAGTTAAAGAAAAGACAATTTGCTGTGTTTTTATGTTTAATTGGTGAACCAGATGGAAACTTTAATTTGTGCTCTAGTTTCTCTGACAATAGTTTCAATTAGTCTGTTATTTGCAACTTGCATTAGGTTCTCATCTTTGCAGATGAAGCAGTGCTTGCTAGATGGAGGGTATTTCTGGATGCAGCTGTGCATTGGTATAATTCATTCAGATGTGCTTATTTGTCAGAACATATTTTACAGCACATAATTCCATTGCTTTTCCCTTAGTAATGTTGATAAATGACAACACCAACCCTCAGTAAATTTCTATGTGAATGGCTAATGATGTTGCTGTCAATTGTGTAGTGGCAAAGGAGATGGAGGAAACCTAATGGCTCTGGCATGTGGCATGTCTGTTATGACACATCCTACATTGACAATATATGTAGGTATCCTCAAAGTAGCATAGGAAAGACTCAGCACCTTTGGGGTAAACTGATATTAATAACGCATAAGCAGTTGGGACCTCCTGCAGGTTTAATTGCAGCTCAAAGGGTATTGTTTATATTGGGATGTGCTCTGTTTATTCAAGCTTTTACATAGGCATGACTACTAGGACTCTTGGAAATAGAATAAAAGAGCAAATATATGCCATTAAAACAAAAGATAGTAACAACACCCCATACAGACATTCGGTTAGGTGTGAAAATTATAAAAAACATTTATTTGCTATGTTGGAGCAGGTCCCAGTTGATCTACAAGGTGGCTATTATAAACATCAAGAAGAAAAAGAAGAGACAGAATGGCAGATTAAACTGGGAGTAGATCAACTTCCAGGACTAAATAAGACTATCAATATTAAGTGTTTTTTCAGTGATTGTTGGTTTTATAGCAGTTATTAAAATGTATTGTGCTAAAGTTTATAGCATCTTGATGTTTTGGAGTGCACACAAGTGGTTTTATTTTGATTTTTTTTTTTTATATATTTTTGTGCTACTTTTTGGGATTGGACATGGAGGAGAAACTCCCTGCTGATGTCCCTGTAGGCAGATGTAGGCATGCTCAGAGACAGCGCATAGCACATCCACTGACAATCTGGGGACCTAGGGACTAACACCTTTCTCTCACTCACATACAGATAGTAACATTGATGCCAGCCAACTCACACATCCTGTACCTATCCATGTATTAGCTGTGTACTGCTAGCATCACATAGAGTCAGCACTGAAATACAGTCATTCTAACTGCTGCACTTGCAAGGTAAGTCCATAACCTAGACAATATTATAGTGGATTATGTTAGGTCATCGTAGCTATGGACCGGGTACAATATGCAGGCACCTATACTGGCCTATTTGGACAGACAGTATATCCACATCGGACTACTGACACCCATTCCACTAACATGTCACCATTTGTATTCAGTAGACTTCATGCATGGAATATTCATGTAGTCCTACTGCAACAGATTACTGGTACATCATTTAAGGGACATGTTGAAAAGGGAGGTTAAATGATGGTCAGACTACTCTGTGCCCTAGCAGAACATGTGCATTTCTTCCTCACCCCTCTAAACAGCACTGTCCCCATATATCTTCCATAACACTAAAGTTATGCTGTATGACCTTTCACACAGTTAGTATGCCACACAGCATCAGTATAGTAATGTACAATCTGAACATACATGTCATGTGTAATTTAACTGAGAATAGCACAGAACATGTTTATGCAGGTGATGGCATGATGAATGATTCCCTGTTCATCTAGTAGCTTCGGTGGTTCAAAGGACCTAAGACAGGTAAGTTGTGTGATGGTGTCCAGGGCTGTAATCCTGAAATACCCAATTATGAAGCATGAAGTAGTAATACATATATCTTTTTACAGACTGTCTCTATGTGTGCTACACTAGTATGAATCTATTTCACATATTAATTACACACGTGCATCTGTGCCACATATCTAAGACCTATTTAAAAACTCCTTTGTTAATACTGGATAAGTTATTAGCAGAATTATAAAGGCTGGGACTTAAAGCCATATGTCAGCATGCATATGCAGATAATACATATATTATCTCTTGGAACATATTGTAGTATAACAATATAATAACAGCTGTGAATGAAAAAGTTGAGTATACTTTTTAAATGTGTCACAGATTGGGCTTGTCTGCACAATAACTTGGCCACAGGAGCATCAGGTGCTGTTAAATACATCAAAAAGTAAGCATATGACATTTAGAAGACAGAAATAGAAAGGTGAGTATTAAATACAGCACACAGCGATTGAAACTGTAGTTTCATAGGTTCATACTAGGCTATCTGCCCTAGGGCATTTATAAGCCTAGCCAGAGTGTGTTTGGCTTTCGCCACCCATTTTAAATAAATTTTGCTATGCCTTTTTTTGAGGTTAGTATACTGTGCCTCTGTCTAACAGTGACACAGAAGTGATAGCCGGGGTAAACCTACGATCTCCCATCCACTCATCAAGATTCCTCTTGAAGAGAGTCAATGTGGGACTCTGCTTAACCTGGACTGGGATTTTATTCCAGAGTGAAGGGAGCCTCTGGGTTGGTTTCATTTGAGGAACTGGGTATTTAGGTGGATCCAGCTTGGAGTTTTCCAAATCATCTCAGAATCCCACCCTGGAGTACAGCTAGTTGTGAGATAGAGTCAGTTTTTTCAACAGTAAGTCTCAGGAGTAAGCAGTGCGCCTCCCATTTGTGAGTTGCTAAGCAATGTGCAGACAAGCCAAAATGCCATTGAGCATGCTCACACAGTTAATCAGAGTGCAAATCTGTTGCCCGTCCCTCGATTTTGTTTACAAAAAATATATATACATATATCTTTTATATTTGTATATTTATAAAAATATATATATGTGTATATATGCGAGTGTGTATGTCTGTATTGCCCTAAGTACACAGATCAAGGATAGTAAAGCTGCACTATGACACTTATAACGTTGGATGAAGGACCACAAGGAAAGGCTCAACATTAGATAATGCACTTACAGAAATTTGCAACTGCATAGACTAGGATGTGTTTCAATATTAGGACTATTGAGATATCTGAAGATCACAGCTATGGCAGTCTTCACCCATCATCTGTAAATTATACCACATTTGAGAGCAGAACACAATTTACTGTGAAACACACATAACCATAAGTCACACCTCTGTACTTGCAAACAGCTGGATGGTGGTGAGTCATACCATGTCTCCCTAACAGACCATGTGGAACCATTGAAATGTATGGCATGGTATATGAATACGTACATATATTGTGAAGTCATATGTATGTATCTACACAAACAACAACACCCACATTCACTACAGCCCTCTGTGTCTGCTTGATTTCACCAAGTACACATCAACAACTGAGCAATTGGTGTAATGTATTATGTTGTGTGCGCACTTATTGACAGGGTAAATTTACTTTTGCCACAGGCCTGCCAATCCAAATGTAAATAGGCACATATGCCCAACATGGGTATTGTTGACAGATAGCTAGGCTACAAAACAGTTGTCTGTTAGGCTACTAGCTGCAGTTGACAGTAGGAAACTGTGTGACTATGCAGGCCTCAAAACCTGTTAAACACAGGCTTGTGTTTGTTCTCTAGGATAACTTCACCTGCAGTCATTGGCAATACCAGGCGTAAGCTGTGGTGCGTGCAATATGTACTTTGTTCTGTAGTGTGCTGGACAAGATAGGTAGGGCTTCTAATTTCATTTCAGCCCACTTGATGTGTGCTTCTATGTATGTGTATTTCCCCACAAAACAAATGTGAATTCCAAACTGCAATGGTTCTGCACTGTTTTGCCTTTACATTTGATGTAGGTCTCCAAACTATTGTCCTCCACAAGGCCTACTGATGCCATCTACCATAAGAGTACTTAAAGCCATGCCACTATCAGACTTAAGCTGTGGCATGTGTGATAAGTGCTGTGATCTGTACTGTGTAAGACTAGATAATCAGAGATTCTAATCTCACTCCAGCCCACTTGGTGTGTGTGTGTGTGTGTGTGTGTGTGTGTGTGTGTGTGTGTGTATTGGGGGTGTGTGTGTATGTGCATCTCCCCACAGAACAAGTGGGAATTCCATAATAACACAGGCAGGGTTTTGCACCTTTTTGGGCCTAGCAGTGATGCAGGCCTTTGAACTCTTGTCCTCCAGAAGGCCTGCTGATGTCATCTATCATAAGAGTACCTAGAGCCGTATTTATGTCAGACTTAAGCCATGGTGTATGTGATAAGTACTGTGATCTGTAGTGTGGAAGACGAGATAGGTAGAGGTTCTAATCTTACTCCAGCTAACTTGGTGTGTGTGTGTGTGTGTGTGTGTGTGTGTGTGTGTGTGTGTGTGTGTGTGTGTGTGTGTGTGTGTGTGTGTGTGTGTGTGTGTGTGCAGTGTTCTGTACACATAAATAGATAGTGGTAATGTTCTAACTGCATCCATGTTGGTGTGTATGGGTGTTAGTGTTCTTCATCAGCCTATGGTGTCATAGGTTCATTGGAATGTACTAAGCTAATGGCCCTAGGGCCCTTATAGCCCTAGTCAAGGTTTTACCCTTATTAACATGAACACCTATTGTCCTTGTTCCAGGGGTACACAGGTGGAACCACTGTAGTGTAATTATGGTCACCCATCCAGTTGTACAGATTGCATCTGTAAAAGGCCAAATGAGGTGATCTGTTTAACATGAAGTGGAAGTCGGTTTCAAAGGTGTGTTAAACTCTGATAGACAGTTCTCTCCCTCCAGCAGCTTTTATTAAAGTTACATACCAGGTTAAGCTTTAACTGCGAGCAAATCGGTTATTCATTTAATTTATTCATGTGTGGTATTTCCAATAAAGCAGGGTCACAGATTGCCTGGTATGCAAGGCAGAGATCACGTCTGAGTAGTCTGTATGACACACACTAAATTGATGGTGATTTCAGACAATCCTCATAGGACAGATGCTGAAGACTTGAATTCCTCTTGTGAGGAACCTTTGTGGTCTTCCAATTGCCATAGCTGTTTGGAGAGGTACTTACCAAAAGGGGCATTACACTTAAATATTGGCCTGATGAGGGAAGAGTACATGGATGTTATAACTTCTTTTTCCTGGAGACAATGCCCTCACATATGACATAAGCAAGATACAATGCCCTACTCACCATTGTGTAGACATGTTGTCACTCGTCCCACTATGCACAGAGGATGAATTAGGCAAGTTATTTCTTTTGGATGCTTAATTACACAGAAACACATTAGGATGGATAGCAGCATCATAAAATATAAACAAACTGAACAACAGACAAACCATACACACATACATGTTCACATCATAACAGCTTACTATAAAATGGCAGTCAGTCTCGCATGTGCTCAGTATTTATACACTTGTGCAAGCCCATCTCAATGGTCTTATTCAAAGTTAAATCACTGTCACAAAGCAAAGTCTTTCTAACAGCATCAGCTTTAATACCACACACAAGTCTGTCCTTTATCAACTCATCTTTTAGATCACCAAATCTATACATTTTAGCTTTATTTATCAGGTCAGTAATATATGCTGCAAAAGTTTCACCAGGCTTTTGATCCCTTGTGTAAAATAAGTACCATTCCATTGTAATGTTTGTCTGGGATTTGCACATTTGTCTAAATTTACATTTTAAGCACTCAGGGTCCTCCCTTGACTCAGCTGGTACAACAATATGATGTCTTATCCCCTCTCCTGCATAGATACCTGGTGCATACATAAATGAACTTTCCCTTTCTATGTCTTCTGACCCAGCTAAATTAAGTAGAATGAATGCCTTTGTATGGCCATTTTTATCAGAAAATGCAGCTTGTATGAAAATAACGTACTCTTGCTGAAACACTCCCCTGTTCTCTGCAACATTAGTATCAAACACTATTGGACCTGGTTTTCGAAATCTGTCTGCCATGCCAACAAAGTATGTACAAACATACTGAAAATATGGACCTTGTACTTGTATACAAACTTCTCTCATCAGTTTGCAGTACCATTTAGATGCACAATAAACACTTTGAAACACTGTACTTTGCGAAATATACTCTAAAATGGCTGTATTTTATGAAATAACTGTACTGTAACACTGCAAAAACATGCAAATGCTCCATGCACATCTTATAACTTGGATAGCTTTATTTAATATGAAAAATATGTTCTGAGTGAAAATGCAGTCATTTCTCTTTATTTTGTTTTATGCAATTCTGACTTTATTTCAAACATTTCTGAAGTAATTCAAATAATCTTAGCAATATCAGACATTTTGATTCATTTTAATATCGTTAAGAGCATATCATACACTTTGTTTTATATTTTGTAAATGAGAACTCATTTGAGCAAGTTTTAACATCTGAAATTTGTTTTTGACCTGTTTTGCAAATTATGCTTGCAGCTGAGGTGATCCACTCCTCCATATTCCTCCAATGATAACTAGATTTCTCTCAAATTCAAGTTGGAGAAACTGGAGTTCTTTCTGGCCATTTGTTGGTTGGACCATGCATCTTTTAGCACTACATCCCATTCTGACAACATGTCCTTCATCCCACTGTGCACAGAGGATGAAGTAGGCAAGGTATTTCCTTTAGATGCTTTACTAAACAGAAACACATCGGGATGGATAGCAGAATCATAAAATATAAACTGAACAGCGGACAGACCATACACACATATGTGTTCACATCTTTAACAGCTTACTACAAAATGGCAGTCAGGCTCGCACATCTTCAGTATTTATACACTTGTGCAAGCCCATGAAAAGCTTCTTAAAGGTACATGCATGCACACTGATCTACAATGGTGATCTAAGTTAAGGTAGCCGTCACCATGTTTCACCAGGTCTGTCACCCCTGACAATGTAGTTAGTGTCTCTGTTGCTGTGGTATTTGGCAGGAACAAAGCTGTTACCAAAATGAGTGATAATACATATATTTGCATTGAGTTTTAGGCCATGTGTTTGGCAACAATCATCTGTTCATGTAACACCCTTATGTAGGATGTTGCCATAATTTGGAGATTCTATGACCGCTCCCAGTTAGCAAGTATCATTAAATATTGTTAGTCACAGACATTTATGTTGTTCTTGTACTTTATAGAAATGGATTCCAAACAATAGAGGACTCGGGACTGAACCCTGTGGACCCCACTGGTTACAGCTCTGCTATTGGAGGTGATTTCCCCTGTTTTGAATATATGACTTCTATCAGTGAGCCACAACCCCTCTAAAGATGTAAGGATTTACGCCTAGTTGGGTGAGTTTGTCAATGCCTGAGTGGAGTATAGTGTCAAATGCCTTCTCTAACTGCAGGTAGGCTGTGTGCATGGATTTCCCATCAGCCAGCTCCTCAGTGACTATCTCAAAGAAGTCCATCAGGATTAACAAGAATGATCTCTCTTTGACAAATCCAAACTGAGTAGGGTCCACTAATTGAACATAACCTACATTCTTGTTGATAATGTCTATGATGATCTGCCCCATGGCCTTGCAGATATTGTTAATAAGGATGATAGGCATATAATTTGTGGGGTCAGTGGACACTCCACCTCTGTGCAGTGGGATAATGGTTGCTGCTTTCCAGTCAGCTGGGCCAAAGCATGTGATTACACTATGACTGCAAAGAGTTCCCAAGGCTGTTACAAGTCCATGTTGGAGCCCATGTTTGACACAGCTTGGGATGTTATCAGGTCCCATAGATGAGTCCATGTTGGAGCCCATGTTTGACACAGCTTGGGATGTTATCAGGTCCCATAGATGCTGTGTTTCTGTCCTTAGAGAGTGAAGTTTTCGCAGAACCTATCAGCCAAAGGGTTAGATATGTCTACAGCACCAGTATATATGGTATCATGAAAGATGAATTTGGCACTAATCTGGGCCTTTCCTTTTAGGTTACAGATGTTACTATAGAATGTCTTGTGGTTGTCCTTTGTGGAGGAGGCTAATTTGGACCCACACTTTGTTTTGGAGGACTTCGCAACAACTCTTATTTGCTTGTTCATGCTGTTGAAGTAGTACTTCTATTTCAGGGGGCTCCCTCCCTCCTACTGTTAGAGACCAATGTCTCCCTATTATTGTAAAGCCTGTTAATGGCAGTCATCCACCAGGCAGGTTTGCTCTTCCATGAGGAGCTTGTTTTGCACCTATCAGGATAAGCTGATTCAATGCAGTTATACAGGTGTTTGTATAAAGCATTGGTGTAGAGCTCAGCGTAGTTGCCAGTTGCTTGTGATGGAGGAGGTGCAGTGAAGCTATTAATACCATCCCAGAGGGTATAATCTGCTTTGGTGAAGTTTAATACTTTATTTTCTGAAAGGGGTATCAGGTGTGATATGTACTATGAATGAGACTGATTAATTGTCAGACCTCACTAGGGAGGAGCACACAGTGGGGGTACTACACTGGTGTCCCATATGAGTAAGCACCCCATCCAGTATATAGGCACCTCTTGTTGGGGTGTCAACCAGCTGGTCCAGGGAATTGTAGTTAATGAAGTCAAGAAACCTTTGTGCAAGTGAGTTTGAGCATGACTAATATACCCAGTCAGTGAGTAGTTATAGTCACCCAAAACCATGGTGTCAGAATGTATCATGATAGACTCAAGTAGAAGCAGATAAGCAGAGTGGGTGTCCTGATTCATGGAGGAGTGCCTGTAGCTGGCAACTACTTGAGAATGTGCCTAGAAACAGTCCAAACTACTTGAATTGTCTCCAGGGAATCATATTGTGTAACCAATCTGGATGTGTATGTACCCTTAATGAATATTTATCCACTGCCTCCATTCCTTTGCATGCCATCAGTTTGAGGTCTGCATGTTTGGAAGGAGTTGTGAGCTGGTAAGGCTGTGTTGCTTTTCACAGCCTTGACCCAGGTGTCTGTGACTGCATAAATGTCTGTCTGCCAAGGTGAGGTCAGCTTCCAGTGAGCGGAGTTTCATGTTGACACTCCTGGCATGTAGCAGCATAACCTTGAGGTTGTTTGTAGATGGGCTTTTTACATTGGAATTTTGTCCCTGTGACACCACCTAAAAAGGGCACTATGGGGGTGGCGAGAGCCTTGGCCACTAGCCAAAATCCCTTGGGTGATAGATGAAGACCATCTATGGCAAAGCATCAAGGTGTGTTGAGGATGCCATACCTAGCTGACAGATAGTGGATCCCCTTTGAATGACACCAGATGCTAAGCCAATTACTGAAGTCAAGTCATTTTCTTTTTGTATTGAGGCATCATCCGAAGTGAAGATAAAATGAAGCAGAAGGCCAAGGGCATACCTGCGTGAGACACATAGTCCAAAAGCTCAGTCATGTCTCTCTTCATACAGTCCTGAGAGGTACGTCTCAAGTTGCACACACCAACAGTAACTATGATGTAGCCATAACAGTACCTGCTGTTGACAGACTTAAGTGCATGTGTGATATGCCGCATCAGGGCACCTCACAGACAGCTGGCCATGACTTTTCCCTTATGTAGCCTGTTGAGAGGGACATCAATGTGTCTCATGATGTAATCACCTTTGACTAATATGTTTGATTTAGAGTTTTGCCTTAAGGGTTTGAGCTGTGAGTCAGTGGTGCGTGAACTCTTATGTGTACTGTTCTGCAGAGGTAGTATTATATGTAGCGTTTGCGTTTGTGAGGTGTCTGGTGTGCATGTATGTTAATGGTAAGGAGCTCTGCATATGTAGGTATGTGTGATGTGGGTTTGGGTAGAGTAGGAGGTGAGGTGTGCATGTTGGCAACCCGCTCATTGATGTATGTATCATATGTTTGCAGTGAAGATGTGCATATCCTTGCATGCACAGGAAACTTGTTCAACTTTGCAGTCATTACTTTGCCCTTGCACATCTACAATTCCTGTCAAACATCCAGACAGCAAATGGATGATGTGTGAAATGATGTGGGTGGTCCAGGAACATAAATGTATACTGTAACATACCTAGGACATGTGGGAGGAACAGCAACATTGCCCAAAGGTGGCCACTCCTCTGCAGTAGGCCTCAAATCCATGTCACACAGATCACCACTATGATGCTGTTGAAGGGCAGGCTGCTTGAATTGCTGTGAAACCGTTACCTAACATGGATCTCTGGCACTGTGGAGCTTGCTAGAGCAACCTTGGACATCTATGTCACATGACTTTCACAATTATATTGTCATGCAGCAGTTGTACTCTTAATCACTGTCAGGTCAGTATCCTAGTCAAATCCTATAAGCCTCAGAACCCAAGGCATATAATGCATGCAAACGTCAAATGACTGGTCTAGTTGCTAATCAAGGCATCTACATCATCTGGAACAAGTGGGTCAACAAACAGGCTGTGACCTGCTTCATATCTTGAGCTTGTTGCTAAAGTTACCCTTCTGTTGAGAAAAATATAATAGGAGCTTTGTATTCCAGCAGAGTGAGGCCATGGTGAAACCAGTAGTAGTAGCTGGGCAGCAACAATTCTGGCGACTCCCCTCTTTTCAGCAGTCAACACAAGGTAATTCCTTGTTTTCAGTAGGCACTGCTTGATTAGTGTCTAACTTCAGAATAACCACCTGTATAATCCATCCTTAACTGTACAGTGTACATATTAGTTACCCCTCCAGTGTTTGGCAGTGCTCTGTGCAGACTCAGACACCTTGGGTGACATTTTTCTTGGAAACCAATACCGAGTTGCATACAGGATAACCAGCATATAGTGACAAGTACTGTCCCCATAGTTGAGAAACAGTTACTTGTGACACTGAGTGATAGTCTCAATACAACTGTGTAATCAATATAAAAGTATCTGTTGCCATGGATATAAGGTTTTCCACTGTGAACTTTAACACCTTGGTGGAATTTGGCATCCTGAGGCAATGTGCATATTTTATGGCCTTATGTTTACTGACAACCACTTCATTCTGAAACAAGCTGTTATGATATGTGAGAGATGTATGTACACAGTGTCACTGGAGGCAAAGCTGTTACATTAATGTACTCCTAATGTCAGTAAAGTAGTCAGTAGTACGCACACTGCACCCATCACATAAAATTCAAAGCAGACATGAGCTGAGGCACTATGTAACCTTCATAAATCCCAAAAACCTGACAGAGAAAGCCCAGATAACAAATAACCTCAGCAGCCCCATATGCAACACATATGAATACATACAGCTACATCTCATGGAGGATGAACCTATAAGTCCTTAAGGCAAGCCAACACACAATCCAGCATCCTGCTTAGTGCAGACTTTAGTGTGATACACACACTTGATGTCTCTCTCACCAAGATGAATAAGGAGAAATACACGCACCCTTGCTTATCAGAGGCTGTGATCCACCACATTATGTATGTGCTCATATAATTGGACCGCAAGTAACCGAAACTCAACATGTTAGCGATACAAGTATATTAACAGCCTGGAATACATGATCTCTCGCACACCAGTCAGTACATATGACAATGAGCAGGTTGTCACCATGTACACCTCACCTCCCACTTCACATAAACCCACATCAGACATACCTACATATGAGGAGGACCTCAACAGAAACCTACATAAACAGCAGAGACCTCCCAAACACAAACATAAGTATGCAACACATAATACATCCACTGCAGAATGCAACATACATGTTATTTCTCACTCCAGTCTCTCAACTGTCAAGCCCTTAAGGCAAAACAGTAAAACAAACATATGTTAGTCATATGGGATTTCATTGTTAGACTCACAGATGTCCCTCTCACCAGGCTGGATAAGGACGAGGTCACAGTCAGACGTCTGTCAGAT
Source organism: Protopterus annectens (assembly GCF_019279795.1). NCBI lineage: Eukaryota > Metazoa > Chordata > Ceratodontiformes > Protopteridae > Protopterus > Protopterus annectens. The sequence goes on along the minus strand of NC_056731.1, from coordinate 119,562,252 downwards.
AACATGATCTGCCATATCACACATGCACTCACGTATCTGAAAACAGGGACCGTTGCAACTCTGCCATAGCCCATGTTGGTGTGAATAACTTGAGATGTACCTCTCTGGACTATATGTAGAGAGACATGACTGAACTGTCAAACTGTGTGTGTCGCAGGCAGGTATGCCCCTAGCCTTAAGTTGCACTTTACCTTAAATTAGGATGATGCCACAATATAAACAGGAAATGACTGACCTCAATAATTACCTCATTTTCTGGTATCATTCTAAGGGGATACAGTATCTATCAGCCTGGGATGACATGATCAGCAGACCCCGATGCTTTGCCAGACCTGTTCTTCCTTTGTCACCGTTGAGATTTTGGCTACTGGCCAAGATTCTAGCCACCCTCATAGTGACCTTTTAAGGCAGTGTCTCAAGGACAAAATCACAGATGTGAAAACCCCACATTACAACAAACTCAAGCTTATGCTGTTAAATGCTAGGTGTCAACATGAAACTGCACTCACTGGAAGCAGTCCTCACCTTGGAAGACTCACACATTTGTGCAGTCATGGTGACCTGGTTCATGGCTGTGTGGAGCACACCAACCATATTGAACTTCACTTCCTTCCACACGTTCAGACCATACAGCAAAGGTGTGAAAATTTAAGGAGGCGGTGTTTCCATACTCATGACAGATGACTACACATCCACATTGGTTACGCAGTAGGATTCCCAGGGGATATTTCAGGTGCAATTAACTGTTGGTAGGACACCTATTCAACCCACTGCCATCTTCATGATCTCCTCTGTGAATTAGGACAACCACTCTGCCTACTTGGATCTATTTCAGTCTATCACGACAGAGCCAAACACCCTGGTTTTGGTTGACTTTCAATACCAATCCATTGACCAGGTAAATTACTCATGGTATAAATCACTTGACCAAAGGTTCCTCGACTTCGTTCATTTCAATCCACTAGACCTGTTGGTTGACATCCCCAGAAGGAGTGACAACATCCTGGATCTGGTGCTTGCCACTGTAGCACCCCCACTATGAGGTCTTCCCTAGTGAGATCAGACCACAAGTCAATCATATGTGAACTTAGTATGACATTCCCCTCCACCCCAACCATCAAATGAATACAACACTTCAAATCACTTAAGTACCCCTTACGGGATAGTATCAATAGCTGTATTGCAACCCCCCCCACCCTCAGATGGATCTGGTATCTGTGGCCAGGTCTACACGAGTGTGTCATACAAACACCTGTAAACACTCCCTATTCAGCTTAAACAATCCAGTAAGAGTTCTTGTGAAGTCCTCAAAAGCAAACTGCGACTTCAAATTAGCTTTCCACAAAGGACAACCAAAAGGTGTTATTTAGTTACATGTGTCACCTAAAAGGACAGGGCCAGAACTGTGCCAAACTGGTAGTTAATCATAGCACATATACTGAGCCTGTGGACATAGCTGACCTGTCAGCTGACACCCCCTGTCACCGCCGCATGTACCCCATGACCTGTCCCCTACCTTCTATCTCTAAAGAGCTAGTTGTAAACACCCTCTCAAAGGCCAAACACACAGCATCTATGGGACTTGATAACATCCCAGGCTGCATCCTACATGGCCTAGAAAAGGAATTAGCAGCACCACTGGGTACTCCTTTCAAAGGTAGTCTAAGCACTGGCTTTGTCACAGATGAATGGAAAACAGCCACCATTATTCCCTGGCACAAAGGTGGTGCAGCCACTGATCCCGGGAAATGTAGAGCTATTAGCTTGACTAGGGTTATCTCCAAGGCCATGGAGTGAATCATCAAGGACCTTATCAACACAGACAGCTGCCCATAGTCAGTTTTGATTTGTCAAAGGGAAATGTCTCTAAGTACATCAAAACTAAATATACCTCAAGGCCGGTCAAACAGGATAATGCACTTGAGCTGTGCCTGGTCAAATCACAATAGGCAAAATGCAAAACTGCATCCATACAAAGCTGTAGGCCCTCATCTGTGGCCCTGCAAACCCATATTATGTATTTAAACCTACTGGAAACAGTAGCCATCTCACACAATATCATATGCATAGGTAACTTGCAGTATGCCTCTATTAACTGGTAATACTATCCGATACTGAACATACAGGCACAGAGATTCATGGAGTTTATAAACAGTAACTTCCTGGACCAGATAGCTAGTACAACAAGTAGTGGAGCAACCATACTGGGTGTGGGACTCGGCAACATGGTAGAGTCATGCACACCCCATACTGTAATGTCTTCCCTGGTAAGGTCCAAACACAAATGTTCTCCTTTGAATTAGAAATATGGACCCCCATCTACACATGGAATATTCAAGAACTACTGTAAGGTAGATCTCCAGCTATTAGGTAATATATTGTCCAAATCTCAAGCCCGCATACACACTGAGAACACTGTGGCCTATGCAGACATGTTCACAGAAACCCTGAACGAGCATGTTACTAGCTGCTTAGAGGCAGCCATACCCTCCAGGGAGAAGTACAGACCTAATGGAAAATCAAGCCACCTTGATGGAATCACAAAGTTGATAGTCTGTATAACAGAAGGAAGAAACCCATGGCTAAACATAGGGGTGCAGCACACAGCAAGATAGATGCATTTTCAAAGTAAACTAATGAATCACAGGACAAACAAAGTCTAGCACAGCCAGATTTGATATATGTTTGGGCTCCCAGGCCAAGGACAACCACAAAGCATACCTTAGCTATGTCCCCAACTGCAAAGGTAAGACACAATTGTGTGCATATGTCATTGTAATTGAAACCACCTATAATGAACCAGATGATAAATCTCGTGGCTCAAAATTGGGCCCCGACCTTACCACTCTCTCCTCCTCAACCTTCCCTCAGGCAATAACATCAAATATAAGTACCCCTACTATCATTCAGTATCAGGTCCTCAGTGGTCTCTGTAAAACCAGGTACACTGCATCAGTGGTCCCACACAGTATTCCAGCATGACTTTTTTAATTTCTCCAACTCATTCAGGTTTCTAATACCATGGTGGGAATGGACCCCATTCCTAAGTCAAAGTATGATTAAAGTTCATGAAATTAGTATTGTTGCAATCTTTGAAATTGTGCCTTCTATATAGCATGAAGCATGACCTTTCAGGACCTCTGGAATTAGTATTCCACTGTAGCCACCAAACAGGCATTGTGCTTCATGAATGGAGAACAGCAACAGTAATCCCTCTGCACATTGGTGGACCATCTACAGACCCTGGTGACTACAGACCTACAAGTCTCAGTAGAGTGATAAGTAAAGGCATGGAAAGAATTATTCTGGAGATGATCAGTAGACATGTAGTGCACCTACAAACACTGGACCAAACACAGTTTGGTTTCATCATGGGCAGATCATGGTTACCCTACTTGGCAGACCTGTCTGAGAAGGTAAGCAGAGAAATGGATGAGGGAAACATGATTTGCTCCACATACCATGGCCTGACAAGGCATTTGACACTATAACCCCATCAGGCATTGCTGACATGCTCAATTTGTTAGGTACATACTAATATGTCAGCCGGTGGATAGCCAAGTGGCTGACAGGATCTAGGAAGTTAGCAATGTGGAGTCCACCTCTACAATGAGTCCAGTCACCAGTGGAGTCCCTCACAAAACATTCCTCAGACTGCTACTTTTACATATTTACTTCTCTGCAGGCACAGCCACTGTCAGTGGTCTGTGGCTGACTAAATTTGCTTATGATTGCAAATTAGGAGCTGTCATTGAATCCCACACAGACACAAATGTTATCCAGGAGGGGCTAACACAGACATACAGTTGCTGTCAGCACCATGGGCCAACAGTAAATGCCAAGAATTGCACAATACTATCCTTTGGGGAGGCATCCACTCACTGTAACTATCCTATTAACAGCACACCGCCAACAATTGACCGAGTAATCAGGGAGTTATGGACACATCAATAGTGATCTGGACTTTGACTGAAATGTGTCTGTAATACTGGGCAAATCATTCCATTTTGCTTAACCTATAAACAAAAATATGGCAAGTAAATCCAAGGAAGTCATTGTTCCACTAGATTTGGTATTCATCAGACCTATCATTGAGTGCAATGCCACCTTTGGCATGTAACCAACCAGGCATCTCTCCAACTGTAACATTCACAGAGGTTCCCACTAAACCACTACACAGTGTATGTAACATATCCTATGCAGACCATATCAAGGCCCTATACATGAATTCTGTCTCCTACATGCTTTCGAGAGGAGGTGTATGGCTGTCAAACACCCCACTGTGGACCTCCTGCATATCCACGAAACAACTAGCACCAGAATTACCTTTTCTGCAGACCTACACCTTGCCTGTGGTATAAATGGGGCATGCTGGAGAGGCAGTTTTATAACCTATAGACTACACCCTATATGTTACAGGCTCCCCATCTATGTGAAGCAGAGTTCTTCCCTAACACAAATCAAGTGCAAGTTACAGAATTGCATGGGGAACAGGATAATCATATGGGGTTTAAGACCAATGTCTGTAATGGACACAGGTAAAGTGGAGATTGTTCATCTCCCACACCCCGGGTGTAGATGTTTCAGCATCCAAAATCCTGCTTACACTTATCCAGGGTATCAGACCTTGTCAGAGTTTAGGGATGCATGGCTAGGCTTCAAGAAGTCCCTGTGTTCATTAGCCTTTTAAACACGTATTAACCTCTGTCCCCATGAACCTATACTTTTTTTTACCTTTCGGATGACATTTTCTTTTGAGCTGGCATTCAATCTTGTGCTCTGATGTTGATGGTTTGATTGTAGATGTGTAGGCATAGCTGTGTCCTACATAATCCTGAAAGTGAATCGTAAAAATTTCCATGTGACACCTTTCATTGTGTGACTACAAAGCCATTTCAACTGCATCCATGTTAATTTAACCACATGATATGATTCTAAGTTCATTATAAATGACATTGTACAATATCTGTAAATGACCAGTACAAGTAGCATGAAAAAAGCAACAGTGGATGATAAGTCATATTAATGTAGATATTCACCCTGTGTATCAGACACATAGCTTTATTTCCCTACATCCATGAGAAAGATGACAAGGATGTGGCGCAGGTATCATCATTTGCACAGGGTGTTGTGTGGGGGTGCAGGATGCCTAGGCAGACCCAATAGGTTGACATGTATGTGTGTGAGTCAGGAAGGGAAGCAGGCAAGATGGAGCATGGAAGTGTGGCATGTGTGTCTGTAGGTGACCTGATTTTCACAGTGACGTGTGAGTATGTGCATGAACAAAGCCAAGCTCAGTGCTAGCCCTATGTGTCTGTATGTTGAACCGTTTTGAGATGTGCGTGGTAGAGCTGACAGTTCACCATCTCCAGCCCTGAACAATGTTGGACCATTTTGAGATGTGCATGGTAGAGCTGACAGTTCACCATCTTTGGCCCTGAACAAGTGAACTGGCACCTCCACACCCAAGGTGAGGGTGATTGCTGTCTGCTGGGAACATGTCCTCCACGCCGAGGACCATGAACTCATGGCCTGCCACATCTTGGTGTGGACAGCACACTCCCCTCTGGAGAGCTGGATGTACTGCCACTATGGAAGCATGATTGTGCATGGTCATGTTGACTGTCAGCAGATGTAGTTGCTGACCTATGTCCACGAGGCCAACACTCAACTCCAAACAGACGTTCCATCACAGACATCATGCATTCCAAACATTACTGTGTAATCTGTCTCAGACCAACATCTTTTCACTGCATCAGTCAGCCATTCCAGGGTATCAGCAACATGATGGAGGTAGCCATGGATGTCAGACTGTGCTGCATCCATAACCCTGAGCATTCTGTGGTAACCTTTCGGAATGTACTTGTGCCTCCATGATGGCCTTATATATACGCTGAGTGACATGTAATGAGACACCTGCAACAGGTGGTGGAGGGAAAGCAGGCCTCCTATGAGCACCCCAATCAATCCACCTTTGTGGAACCTCGCTAACTGTTTGGCTATGACCAGTGTTGACATTCACCATAGCCACAGTAGCCACACTTCCCTGCTCAATGTCCCCACCCTCTGACTATCCAATATCTGCGGCCACAGAGGCCAACAACATTTATGAGTAAAGGTGTGACCACTGGCAGCTATGGTGTACAGCCAGAGCCTGATTGGTGGAGCCCATCCCATAGGATATTGCGGTATGTGTTTAAGGTAAGTATGTTAGCCAAAGGTATCATTAACAGAGTAATAGGCAATATGTTTGTTGTGTCTTTGAACAACATAGGAGGTAAATATATCATTATGTCAATCATTTGGGCAACTGCCAAGCCATGTGTTACATTATGGTAGTCATTTTGAATGTGTGTGCTGGCAGTCCTTGTTGCTAGCAAGACCTCCATATGTGTATGTTAGTTGTGCAGCTGTACTAACCTGTAATATCATTAGCAAATGATTGTGTGCTGCAGTCTGATATTAGTGGGCCTCCTCTGCATTACTTAGGTTAAAATCCTTTGTGAATGTATATTAATGCATAACCTGACACACACTGTACTTGTGTTGTTATAGGGATATGTTCAGCAGGGACACAGGTGGAATCCCAGGAGTGTATTTTCTTTTTCCCATCCAGTTATCAAGGTTGCACTTAAAAAGGGATAATGAGGTACTGTGCTTGATGTGGAGCGTGAGTCTATTCCACAGATGGGGAGTCTCTGGGATACAAATCTGTCCCACCAACAAGCCCTATTGATATCACAGACCAGGTTGAGGTTGCACATACAGGTTGCTCAAGTGGAGCTTGACTTGCAGATATGCAGCAGTCCCATCAGGCTGGGGTCTGAGATTGCTTTGTATGCCAGACAGAGGTTAACTTTGAGGAGTCTGAAACTGAGTAGAGGGACAGGGCTTTTAGACTATCGGTGTAGGGAAGGTGTTTGAGGCCCTGGATTCTCCTGGTGAGGAACCTCTGTGGTCTCTGCAGCTGCTGTATGTGCTTTGTGAGGTACATGCCAAAGGGGGCATTGTACTCAATAATTGACCTTATAAGGGAAGAATACAAGGATCTTATAACCTCTTTGTCTCTGGATGATATACCCTTACATATAAGGTGGGCCATGTAGAAAGCTTTCCGTACAACGGAAGCAACATGGTGGTCAAAAGTCAGGTTGCTATCAACCTGGGTGCCCAAATCCCTCACTACTGATTGTGTACTTAGGACGTTGTTATTAATGTGATAATATGTGGGGATGTCACTCTTCCCAAAGGGGATGATGATGCATTTTTTGGCATTCAGCTTGAAGCCATGTTTCTGGCACCAGTCATTTGTTTGGGTGAGACCCTCTTGGAGGACATCCACATCACTTGGTGAATTGATGACCGCACCCAGCTTGTAGCCATCTGTAAACTTGGTCACCCATAGCCCACTGGTTTTGGCCTGCAACTCAGGGAAGTATATCCCAAATAACAGAGACTCCAAGACCAATCTTTGGGGTACGCCACTTGCTACAGGTCTACTGCTTGAGGAGGCTTCCCCTATTTTGATTAAGTGGGTTCTATTAGTGAGCCAGTTTGCTACCCATCTGGTAACACATAGTTTGATGCCTAATGGAGAGAGTTTATCTACTATGCCCAAGTGGGGGATAGTGTCGAAGGCTTTGCCCAGGTCAAGGTAGTCATTGTGCACCCTCTTCCCCTCGTCCATGGCTTAATGACTATCTCAAAGAAGTCAACCAGATTTAACAGACATGACCTCCCCTTGGCAATATACTTTTTGTTTCAATGTTGATTATTCTATATATTTTTGAGAGCTTACATTTATTGAATGAATCTTGAAGAGTAAGCATAATCAAAAAGTTTATTAGTTTAGGAAATGGTGTTCTTGAGTTTAATGGAATTGAGTTAATTTTGTCTGTCATAAATTGTATGATTGGAGATGTAACCATGAATCTTTTTATTAAGTCATATTTAATTGTTAGATCGTCTAAAGGGATTAATTTATCTCCATCTAAAAACTGAGTCCAAAAAATAAGATTCTTATCTTTAAACAAGATAATGTCAGAAAAATTTGAGGTGAGAATAATGTTCTTTGTGTAAGCAATAGGAAACAGAAGAAATATCCAGTGTTTATAATTTATATTTTTATATATAAAGTTTCAGAAGTCCATCAATAAGAGTTTTATATAATGAGGAAAGTCGCCTGGTAATTTATTCAGCATAAAATATTTTTTTAAATTCAAATAAATGGATTTTTTAATATTAAAAGTTTATTAGAGTTAGACTTTTCATCTGTATTAAAGCAGAGAACTTCTTGAAAATTTTTCCATCTGGCTGAATAATATTCCTTGGTTAGCAAAGAAAAAGTTTTGATCACAGAGGATATAAAACATATTTCTATATCGGACAAACCAATTCCTCCTATGGACCAATGTCTCATATGATGTGCAAGAGCTACTCTGGGTTTATTTGGACTCCACAAAAACTTCAGAATCATTGAGTTGAATTCTTTTATCAGTGCTTTTGTGGATTGTATAATATACAGTATATTGGGTAAAATGATCATTTTAATAATTGAGAGTTTTTCGTCCATTGTAAACAAGAGTTTATTCCACTTAATTATACGATTTCTTATAGAGGATATGTTATTGTTATAATTTTAAGCTTATTATATTGTTTATATTATTAGCTAATATAATTCCTAGGTAGGTTAAATGATTTGTTTTAACCAAATAATTAATACATTTTTTTGTCCGAAAGATTGAAATTTGAGTTAATGGAAAGTATTTTTGTTTTATCATCACTGAAAATTAGACCAAATTTCTTTTGGAAATATTCCATAACATCAACTATTGCTTGTAAAGTTTCATTAGTTCACTTAACAGTAAGGAGACTGTCATCAGCAAATAGTTGTACTTTGGATGTTACTTCAGAGTTTAAATTAAAACCCTCAATGCCTGAATTCATCCTTATATGGTTAGCTAGGGCTTCCATAATGAGGGTAAAAAGGGAGAAAGGGGGACATCATTGTTTAGTCCCTTTATATATGTATATTCTTTCAGAGATATAAGAACCCATCTTTATATATGCTTGACATCTATTATAAAGATGTGTCATAAGTTGTATGAATTTATTAGAAAAATTTAATGGTTCTAATGTATAAACAAGATAATCTTAATTAACTGAGTCAAAGGCACAATTTATATCCAGACTTAGATGTGTTAAAGTTTTCTTTGAATTAAAAGCATAATCTATTACAGTTAGTATTCTTTTAATGCTGTCATATGTATTTCTATTTAGAATAAACCCTGTTTGGTTTTCGTCAACTAGGAATGGAAGGAATTTCTTTAATCTATTAGCATAAATAGAAATAAATATTTTATAGTCTACATTCAATAGTGAAACTGGTCTACATGAGGGACATCTAGTGGGATCTTTATCTGTCTTCAGTATGGGTGAGATAAGGGTGTATTTCCAAGAGGGAGGTACATTGATTAGACCTTGACATCGGGAGAAAACTTGATGTAGTAAGGGTAATGCTTTTTTGAGTATTATTTTGTAGATTTCTGGAATAATTCCATCATTACATGGGGCCTTGTTTTGTTTTAAAGCATTAATTTGATGTTTGATTTCTGACATTGAAATTTGTTTTTCTAGGGCATTGATCTGTAGTTTTGTTAGTTTATTTTAGTGTATTTTTTAATGAAAGATCTTACAAATTCTTTAGAGTCTAATGTAATTGAGTTCTGATTAATTTTATTAAAATATTCTCTAAATTCTATTAGTATATATCCTATTTTTAGCTACCTTCTTCTTTTTTATCAGAATAGATCTCTTTAATATGGTTAAGTTTACTAAGCCTCTTGGTCTTAATAGCCAGATTATGTAATGACTTAAGGTTAGTATAAAACTTTGAATTTAAATCTCTATAGATTAATCTTGGTCTTATGATTAAAAATTTCTAGGTATTTACTATTCAAAGTATTGACTTCTTCAAATTTACTGATTTTGTTTCTTTAATTATGTAGTTTTAACTTATCAATTTTCTCTTGGAGAATATTGCATTCCTTATCTCAGTGTTTTTTTATTAATATAACAACTTATTTTCCCATAAAGGCAGGCTTTTAAAACATCCCAAACATATATATCTGATGTGTCCTCTGTACTATTAAAGTTAATAATTTTTTTTTGTTTCAGATGTGATGAAATCCTTAAAGTCTGATAGAGTAGTTAAGTAAGCTGGAATTCTTTTAATTTGAATACAATAGTTTGGTCTAATTAATAATTCAAAAGATTTAGTATTATGATCTGTTAATGGGCACGAAAGTACTATAACTTAAATTATTAATTAACTGATTAGAAATATAAACCCAACCAATCCTACAATATGTACCATGCCTTTGAGAGAACCTGAATCAGCAAAATCGTTAATGTCTCTAATGTATGTATATGCAAATTCAGTCATTTATTTTGCTGATAATGATACTCTTGAGTGCTTTCGAAGGAGTGAGTGCCCCAACTTCTTCATACAAAAAAGACAATGAATCAAACATTTAAATAGATGGTCAATCAACATATTTAATTATTCAATGATTATTTTTCTAATAGTTCAGCACTACCATCCCTCTGCATTTCAACATTTACAAAACTGTCGTAAAATTAATATCAACTCAAGCAAAGGATACATTTTGTCTAAAATAACATTAAATATTCATGAATTGATTAAATGCTATTAAAATCCTATCTAAAATTTCATTAGAACTTAGACTTTTTATTAATTAAAATGAAATTACATAAAAAAGCTACATAAAAAAGCTTTGGTGCAGACTTAAAAAATTCAGTTGATGGAAGTTTGTGATTTATACTAAGTGTGTAAAACTGATACAATGTCACATACATTTATATGGCTAATAAATACATACCTAAATAGGTTACCAGAACAAAAGTTATATAGATACTGGCATCTGTTATATCATTAAATTATCTAATAAGTGCCTTCAATTTCAAAATGCTTTTAATTGACACATATTCATTGAGGCCTGGTGGAATGTGGGCAGTTGTGCGTAATTGCCACATTACTTCACTTTCTTCCAATCTAAGTTCCCAAGGGCCTCCCCTTAATTCACATTCCACTTGGTGTACTACTGCGTACTGGAACTTGTGACTAGGGTTTTCAATAATATGTTTAGCTAGTGAGATGGTCGTCACTTTCTTATTAATACTATATTGGTGCTCATTAATCCTCTGTTTAACCTTTCTCTCGATTTTACCAATATAATATGATGGATATGCATCACACCTAGCTACATATACAACTCTGTTTGATTCACAATTAAATTTACCATTGATAGTACATGTTTTATCCCTAATAATTAATTTATTCCCTATCATAATGAACTTACATTGTTGGCAAGAACCACATTTCCTCATGCCTGTAATATCCTTATTTTGCTTCCTTTTCTTCTCAAGTAAACATTTCAGTTTGGGACCCCTTCTATATATGAATGTAGGGTTACTACCAACTACTTTATTCAAACCATTGTCTTCCAAGATAATTGCCCAGTTTTTAATTAAAATATCCTTGATTGCTTTAAAATCTAAGGAATATGTGTACAAAAAGCTAAAACCCAAATTATAAGCTGGGATAACCAAGTTCACACTATTTTCCTCGGATGTGACTATTAAATTATTTTCATAACCTTTGTATAACAATGGTTTAAAATGTCCTGAGGATCTTTTAAACCTTTGGGATAACCCCTTTTCATAAACATAGATTTCAACAGTTCACATGCAATCATATAGTCCCTATCCTCTGACACCATCCTAGCTGCCCTTACCATTTGTCCTTTGACAACTGCTTTCTTCTGATGGTAAGGGTAGCTACTTGAGAAATGTAAAAAAGCATTTGAATATGTAGGTTTCCTAAATATCATGATTTTATACCTCTGATTAACTTTGTCCTTGGACATCCAAGAAATTAATACATTCCACGCCTACTTGATAGGTGAATTCTAAAAAAGAAGTTATTTCTGTGATACTTTCAATAAAAGCTTCAATAGCATTTACCTTACCTTACCAGATAAGGCACATATCATCCTGGTACCTAGTATACCATATCACATTTTTCTGAAATAAAATGTTTTTAAACAACAAAGTCCTCTCCCAATATGCCATAATGCAATTTGCAAAACTCTCATTGTATCATTGTATATATGTTGATTGACCATCTATTTAAATGTCTGATTCATTGTCTTTTTTTATCTGAAGAAGTTGGGGCACTGACTCCTTCGAAAGCGCTCACTAATAAACGGACTGTTTGGCATTGCTGGATGATTTTTTTGTTTTAACTAGTTTGTATTGTTTCTCATGGTTTTTGATAATGATACTCTCCTTTTACTAGAAGCAGTTGAATCTTTCTTAACTATATAATTGAAATCTCCTGCCAAAATATTTCCTTTAGATAATTGCATTATTTGGTTTAAGTGTTGTTTAACTGTATGAGTATCAATCCCAGGTATCCAATAAATATTAATTAAAGTATATATTTTTCTATTAAGTTCTAACATAACAGTGCAAAACATACATACATTTGTCATCATTACTTATATGTATCTATTATTTTAGTAAATGGTAGAGAATTGTTCCATAGTACTGCAACACCCCTTTTCTTCTGATGATGATGGAACTGGATAACACTGAATATTTTCTATTAAGTCTATTTATATCATCCTTTAAAAGATATGTTTCTTGCAGAAATACAATGTTAGAATTAGAGTTTCAAGTATTTATATAAATTTCCCCTCTTGCAACTATTATTTAACCCATTAATATTAATAGATAAACATATTAAAGTAAACATAAATAGTAATGTTTGACCATACTTGGATGAAGACCATTGATATATTAATTATATGACAATTTTTTTTCCAACAGTATTAAAATAAGTTTTGTTAGACCTGTAGTCCAAACTATATAAAGCAATGGTATTGATCAGTTTTATAGAAAATCTAGACATAAAGTGAAAACAAGTGGTAACTATATACAATGAAACTAGAAGTCGATAAACCCTTACCCCCTTCATGGAGTTCAAAAAGACTCCTAATTCAAACAGTAGTCCTGTTTAAGTTAACCACCTTCTCATTAACAACAGTTAATCCCCCCGCCACTAATCCAAAAATAAGAAGATATATGTATCCCATGTATCATAATATTTACATGTAAGATGATTGATAGATATTAGTCTTCAAAATCACAACAATTTTTCTCTCTGTGGGATATTATTAAGTTATAAGTAAGACAACTAAAGCAAGAACAGTTTTGAAGATATAATACAATATTAAGATTCAAATGAACGAGTGAAATTTGTAAAAATCTAGCTTCTTGTTTTCCTTTAATCTGTCAGCCTTTATAGCGCTACTTGATATAATATGCAGTCAAAATATATACTGACTTATCTATATCAGTTTAAATTAGAAACCAATAGATTTTAGAGTGCAAAAAATGTAGAACGCTGATTAATACGTCTGCAATATTTCCCACTAAATCTCTACATGAAGGCAAATATGTTCAGTATATGAGTGTATATGCACCTAACAACCCAAATGAGTCAATAATTACAAATCTTTTTGTTCTATCCAGGTCATCAAGATTATAACAGCCTTGTTCATAAGTCACTTTCTAATAATGATTTTTCATAGTCTGATAACAAAAGTAACATTCTTGCTACCTTCTTAATAGATATGCCACCAGTATCTACTAGAAGCTAATTATAAAATCTGAATAGTCACTCTCTATATGGGCATACTGGGACAATGAGGCAACTGCCTCATGTACACAGACAATCCTCTCCTCCTACCACCCAACACTACAACCTGCGAGAGATGCACTTACATAGCCAAACTAGAAGCAAAGCTCTCTCCGGCCAAGACTGTGCTAGACAGTCAAGAGGAGAAGGTTAACACCTGCACTACACCTCAAGCAACTCATAGCCCTTCAAAACCCACACCATCAACACCCACACATAGCAACACTAAACCCACATATGCAGAGGCCCTTAACATTAACCTGCCCAAGCAACAAGGACCTCCGAAGCTGAAATGCAAACATCAGTCACAACCAAAGTGACACATAGCTCACAACACCAGTGTGCCACCCAACAATAGCCCCTAAGGCAAGACAATGCACCCAACACTTTAGTCATAGGTGACTCTATAGTCAGGCACACTGATGTCCCACTCACCAGGCTGAACAAGGAAACAATTACAGTCAGCTGCCTGTCGGGTGCCAGGATCTGCCACATAACACATGCACTCAAGTCACTCCACAACAAGTACAGATATGACTCTGTCATTGTCCATGCTGGAGTGAATGACTTGAGACGTACCTCCCTGGACTACATGAAAAGAGACATGGAAGAGCTCTTGGATCTTGTGGCCCAGGCAGGTATGACCCTAGCCCTGAGTAGCATCCCGCCTTCGCCCAGAATGATACCACAGTATAAGGACAAAATGATTGACTTCAACAATTGGCTAACCTTCTGGTGTCATTCAAAGGGGACCCAGTATCTGTCTGCCTGGGAAGACATGATCGACAAACCACAATGCTTTGTCAGAAATGGTCTGCACCTGTCACCCCTGGGATTCAGGTTACTGGCTAAAGGTCCACCGTAACAGATACAAGCATGCAAAATCTGAAGGTAATGCTACTCAATGCTAGAAGTCTAAACCTCAAAATGCACTCTCTCGAGGCACTCCTAAAAATGGAGAACATCGATATCTGTGCAGTAACTGAGACCTCGTTCAAGGCTCCAGAGAGCACCCCTGTAATACTAGGCTACAACTCTTACCACACGTTTCAGCCACAAAACCAAGACCGAAACACTAAAGGTGAAGGAGTGTCCATATTCACCAAGGATATTCACACCTCCAGGCTAGTTGCCCAACACAATGCATCTGAAATTCTCCAGGTGCACCTAACACTAGGTAAGACTGCAATCCAAATTGTAGCTTGCTACAGATCTCCCACCACGCCCCAAGATTCTCACTACACCTTTCTAAACATACTGGAAAATATTAAGATACAACCAAACACCCTAATACTGGGTGATTTCAACTACCCTGCCATTAACTGGGAAAACTACTCGGGTACCAACTCCTTTTCCCAACGGTTCTTGGAATTCATAAATTCCAATGCCCTGGATTAACTAATCCATTGTCCCACCAGGGGCTCCCATATCCTAGACCTGGTCATTACCAGCATGAGAGATATATGCTCCACACCAGTGGTCACCCCCTCAATGGTCAGATCTGACCATAAGCAAATCACCCTTGACATCCACATCCCACCCCCCAGTAAGGAAACCTCCTTAAAAAACTTCTCCAAAGCCAACTTCATGCTACTGAAGTCAGAAGTGACAAACTTCATGACACCCATGCAGACGGGATCTGAAAGTTCGACTGCAGAATCCTACACTAAGGCACTGTACAAGCACATCCACTCATGCATGAATCGTGCCATCCCAAATAGAACCAAGATGCTCTTCTCCAAAAAAAGGAAGCCAATCTGGTGGTCCCCTGCTATAAACAAATTATAAAACAGAAGGAAGAAACTGTTGCAGAAAAGAGGAAAATCCCAGGTTGCAAAATCTCCCTCACCAGCCTCAGTAAGAAGCTGAGATCCCTCATAAAATCCTCAAAAGCTAGTTACGAAAATAAAATTGCCAAAGATTCCAAAGACAACCACAAGGCATTCTATAGTTATGTCAAGAATCTAAATGGCAATGCTCAGATCTGCTCTGAGCTACAACAGAATGGCATTAAATATACTGATCCCAAGGATATTGCCAATATCCTGGCAGATCGATTTAATGCCAACTTCACCCCTGCATATGATATGGCGAACAGACACTTTCAGTATTGTCCTATTAACAATCAGTCTTTTGCAGATAAAATTCATGTACCATCCTCTATAGTTATGAGATTAAATTTGCATAGATCCACTATCTCCCATTTCCTGTCCCATCCCCTACTTACATTTTGTAGTCATCTACTCACAGTATAAGTATCCAGCTAGTCTGTTGAGTATCAGTAGACTGGTTCCAATTAACTATTATATACTGTATTAAATCATTTGCATAGCTGACCACTAAGTAACATGAAATCAATGAAATGCACTCTGGAAGTTAAATTCATAAGCAGCAGAAATGACAAGGCTATCTGTCAGAATGCATCTGCCATACATAATGCAGTCATTGTATAAGTTAATATATATTTCAAAAGATAAGCTGTGACTGTAATATTTACACACTGGCTTGAACAATAATCCATGCCCTAAATGTATAAAGATCAAACGTGAATTAATATGATAAACACAAAGGCAATCCATGAGATGTATTTAGCCCTCGTCAGTATTTAATAAAGAATAAATGTGAATATTCAAGCAAAATAAATATTAACCACTAAATGTTATGTCAGAGGTACTGTTAGAAAAGAAGTGACATCACAAATCTCAGGAAGGTATTTATTCCAATTCAGGACTACATATCAAAAAACACTGTAAAGTAGACATTAAAAAAATAGGCATACCTTTAAATAAGTACAAGAGTGATATTAGTGGATGAATATTCATAATATAACCTAAGGTATATCAGGACTTTAACTGACATTACTAGTGTAAATATAGACTGCATGTGAATTAGCTTTTGGGTTTTAACTTCAAAGGACAGTTCACAAATTTATTCAGTCACTTTTCCCAAGTCTTGAGACTAGCAAAGATGCCCACAGATTTAATGTCTGTGTTGCAGTAATCTGAATAAGTGTAACCTCTGTCATGTAATTCCTGTAAAACACTCAGTCACAAAAAAACAAAAAAACAAAAAAAAAAAAAAAAAAACAAGACAGTTAGAGCTTACCACAAATTGTTATGACCGAATCCCTAGTCTAATGTATTTGTCTGAATTTAGGGTAGACTGCTAAGCCAGGATGCTATAGAATCTGTACATACTGCAGATCACAAAGCAGTAATAACAAATTTTCACGTTAATGTACAGTAAGCCTAGAAATGAAAGGCAGCAGAAATCCTACTATCTTAGATGAGCACTGAACAGCCGAACTATTGAGCAGTAGTACTAGCATAGCTGTGTAGAGAAGGCAGTCTCAAAACACTTTAACTGAAATACTGAATAAGATAACTGCAGATTGCAATGATTAACTGTTGAGTATTAGAAGTGTAACCTTCTACAATTCGGTCCTCTAAAAAAAAGGTTTAAAATTGCCGAGAAATGTTGGTTTTATTTCTCTGCAATTATGATTCTATTTTAGAAGCAAAAGTTACTGAATATTACCTCTGTACTTGACGGTCTCTGTCGCCATAAGAGCAAAAGGAGCATGAATACCACGGTTTAATGACTCCTTACCTGAATTTTGAGGGAAAAGTGTAATTTAGCAATGAATGGTTCTATATCGCTACAGGCAAATACATTTTCCCAACACACAGTAACGGTCAAAACTTCATTTACATGAAGTCTACTAAGTTTTGTTAAGTCAAGAAATAAAACACTTTATCATTTTAAGGTTAATTAAATACTGAAGAAAATGTTACACTGTTCGCGTTTCGGTGTTCTATTCTGTTCCTTCTCGGCGAGGTCAAAGTTCAGATTTCCTCTTTTGCTTGATGGTACAATGATCGCAGAGACTAGGAGAGGCTAAAATCATCAGAAGTGTCTCAAGACCAGGCATTTGAATAAAAGTTAGTTTTTTAGCGGGAACTGATTTAGGCTGTTGTCAAAGATGTCTGACAACCGATAATAGTGGCTCGTGAGCTTTAGCATATCGTTTAAGCATTGGGATTTTCAAATGAACACAGTAACCATTACATCGAAAGAATATTATTCTAAATAAATTATATGACCGAGCTTAGTAATATACATATGACAAATAAAAGCTAAAAGTACATCAAGTCCAAGTACCTACAAAAGATGAACAGAGATAAAATAAGTTACCTTTAAATTAAATTTTTGAAAACCCAGTGAGATCTGGATGCACAAATAAACATAGTCCCAAATACATTCATTCCACATTTTTTTCAATGCATGGGACAAAATAGTGTTAGGCAAAAGCTTCTCAATAGGTTCCAACAGGTTCACAATGTCAAAAGATAAAAAAAAACACATGTTGTTGAATCAAAACAATTACTTTCAGTTTCTTCTTTTTTCAGTTGTTTCCCAGCTATTATTTTCTGCAACTCTTTTTTAGGGAAATGCTTGACCAATCAATATCCTCCAATTTATGTAATAATTTGTTTGTTTGTTCTTATAAATGTTTTAGCAGAATCAAGGTCTTCAAATATTTTGCCATCTGTGGGAAATCATTTCAGTCTGGTAGGAAATAATAGCTGCACTTTTATCTGGTCCTTTTTAAATTCTTGAGTGTGAAAAAGTATTCTTTTAGAGATAACAGCATTTGAATAATCATTGTCAAAAATGTATAATATTGCCTTTTATTTTTGTAGGTGATTTGGCCCAAGCAGTTTTCAAAAGTAATTCTTTATCTTGTGTAGACATAAATCTCACAATTACTGACCTAGGTGCAATTTTATTTGGGGATGTGGGCATGATCTCTGTGCCCTTTCAATTCCGTATGAAAGGGTTTCTGGAAGATCTAAGATATATGGTAACCAAGAAGTTAAAAAACTCAGCATGTTATTGCCTTCAATATTATCTGGTTAACCAAAGACCCATATGTTATTCCTTCATGATCTATTTTTCTAGATCCTCTAATTTATTCTGAAGAGCAGTATTTTGTTTTAATAAAAATTCAGTGTTGTTTTCTCCCTCATGTAGTATTCCATCTATGTCATTGAGAGATTGTTCAATACGTGAAATCTGGGATTTCTGTAGTTGTGAGTCTTTATGTATTAAGTCCATCTGCTTTGAGTATTTCTCTTTGAAGTCATCTATTTTTGTATCCATTTTGTCCAATTTCAGTGACATTTCCTGTATGTTAGTTGCCAAAGATAAAAGTTCTTTTTTGAATGAAGAGTCCCTGGAGTTATTCTTAGAGTAACTCATCTTTCAGTCAGAGATGATGGGATAAGTTATCGGAAGTTTTTTTGGCAAAAAAACTTCAATAAAATTATGTAATTTTTAAAAACCATCCTAGGATATGTTTAGAATATCCAAAATATGAAGAAATAAGTCAAAAAGGATTGTTTAAGAATATTAAATCCTGTCAGAAATGTTTAAAGTGGCAGAGCTAGAGAAAACTGCTGCTAGTCAGTGTTCATCTTGGCCACGCCCCTCCAGCTTGTATATTTCTAAAGCACTGGCACACATACTTGCATATCTGTGGGGTGTGTCCAGCCTGAGCTTCTTGGACCCAGGTGTCCAAGCTTCCCGTCTTCCTTTACTTCAGGTTATCATAGTGGTGATGACACTGCTCACCAGTGTGGGAGAGACCAGTAGCACTGGCATGGTCCCTAGCCAACTGACCTCAAGCCTCAGACTTACATTCTGAGCCTTGGTAATTGCTGTTCAGCAGACAGGTTCATAGTTTTTCACCAGAAATCCAACAAACACTATGGACTCCTGCACACGCTACCTCTGCACACTAAAGCACACACCATCTGCAACACCAGCAGATATATCGGCAGCCAAGTAAAGACTCCAATGAATGGTGTGAAATTCCTGCCTGTTGGCCTTTATATAGGCTGCATTCCTGCCATTATACATCATATTGTAACTTTCAAAAAGGTGCCACATCACTTAGCTTTGTGCAAACTTGCACAGAATGTTTAAACGAAGCTTTGCAAGGCACAGACTGTTGTCCATTTTAAACACTGCTTACCATTGCGCAAACTCGCAGATAGTGTTTAAGCACCATTGATCATGTTTAAACACTGCTTAGCATTGCACAGTTTCTCTAAATGTGACATATTTTTAATTTTAACATACACCAATATTTCTGTCACAGGATACATTTTCACAGCAATAAATGTAAGACTGTATGATTGCTCAGGACTCAAAGCTAGCACCTACTGCTCTATGGGTCATGACTCAACCTATCTAGCCACTGGAATAAGGAAGCTTGCATATCTTCATATATACTACACAGGTAGCAATAAATGTAGCGCAGATGCACTGCATGGGTTTCATGTTGCTAAGCACCTCAGAACTACAACAATTGAATACATCTGGTTTAAATTTTTAGATGTCTACTGGATGTCTCCTGTATCTGTCAGCAAAGCTAAGCATAGCTAAGCAATGAACTGCATTATACAAACAAGCTTATAAAAACAGATAGTTAGTGAAAATTGAATACATCCAGTTTCTATTTTTAGATGCTCACAAACATATAGCAGGAGATTGAAAAGGCAACAAAATTGGACTTGAAGGTTATGAAGGAGAAGGCAAGACTGAGAGGACCACAAAGTATAAAATCTAAGATATAATAAGTGAATGACACTAGCAAACATTTAGGAAAGTGTTGAGGAAAGGAAAGGGCTATGATATGCAGAGCAATTTCCAGAAGAAGGGATAATAAGGGAGCAATTAACGACTTTTGAATAGTTAGGAGACATTTTTAGCCTGGAAATTGGGGACTAGCTGGTTTACAGAAGAGTGATCAGAAAGGTAGAAGGAGCAAATATGGAAGATGTAGTGGAGAAGGCTAGTGGAGTCAAAACGGAAAGGACAGGAGAGATATATAAGAACTTGAGGATAGCAAGATGATTGTTTTTGGTAAATTGAGGAAACGGTAGGTTAAAGAAAGTGAGGTATGGGAGAGTGATGGAAAATGTAGTGAGGTTTGGGAATGGTACATTGAGGAAGCGGTAAATTAAAGGAACTGAGGTGTGAGAGAGTAATGGAAAATGTAGTGAGGTTTGGGAAATGCTGAATGTTTTAAATGTATCAAGATCAGTAAGGGAACATCACATGAGATTATTACATACATGGTATACATAAAAATAAGATGAGGGTTCTTAGTGGAAGAATCTAGAATGTTGGAGATGCAGAAAAAAGTTAGATAATATTCACGTTATGGGGTCGTACATTATGCAAAAAGAGTGACAGAATATGAAAGAAAAAATGGAGTTAGCTATATAATAAAAAGGGTAAGGACAGATTTTTTTATGTTTATTTGGAGTAGATGAAGGGCAGGAGGTATAAAGACAGAAGAAAGGAGAAATGTTGCTAATGGCAATTTGACTAAAAAGTGGAATGGTTAAGACATGGTAGTCAGGGTCTATAAACTGAGTACAGGTGGAGAATATATGACAATGCTTACTACTGGTAGCAGGGGATGAAGGTAATAGAAGCAGGATTTGAAGAGTAAAACAGAATTGGGATGCAGTATGGAAAGGAAGACAGCAAAAGGAGGATGGGGCAGTTGGCAGGGAGAGATGAGAGAAGACATCATCATAATATAAGTACATGGTAGGTAGTAGAAGATGATCTTGTCATTGTGGTTTAGAACACTGAAGGTAAGAGTAATGCATATTTAACAGTATTGTATGAAAATACAGAATATAAAATATTTTTCATACAAGATGATTTTATATATGATATGAGATAATATATATTTTAGGATATGACATGTAGGATGAACAGTTTGTAATATACAATACATTGTCAATATGTGTTACTGATTTTTTTTATTTGTATTAAGGACAGTCTGAATTTAAGTCCTGTTCATTGCTGATGTCTGTAATTTAGAATAAAAATGATTTAGAGAAAGACAGTGACATTTTGAACATTACGTGTTGTACCTTATGCAATGGTACCTAGCTTTCCATATTATGCACCCCTCACCTCACCAACTTGCTTATCATCTTTTATAATTCATCTAGTCTGAACATCAGTTTCTCTAAAATGGAACTCTTACTTGTTAATAAGGCAGACAAAACCTTGCAGCACTTAGTTTGCAGGGCACTATCTAAATACCTAGGTTTTCATTTGCATCAGTCTCAAAAAATATCCTGTAGTTATATTACAAACCCAAATAAAAATAGATTTTTATGTGGATTAACAACTGGAATAGATTAATTTTATTCATTATGGGCAGACTTCATGTACTCAGATTTTTTTCTGTCCATTTAATTTATTACCCAGAGTGACACAACTTGATTCCTCATACATACTTGTGGTTTAAGAAGACACAACTGCTTATGTTTATCTTTACCTGACAAAAGAAGTCAAAACTTAATGCCCAGATTCTATCTAATGCCCTAAGTTTGGTGTACTGGATGCAGGTATTTATGCATTAGTCTTTAGACTGCAACACTTTTGGCAGAGAACGAAGCTTCCCCTCTTCAGTGGACTTATTTGGAAGCATTTATTTTAAGCAGTGCTCTTCCTCCACTTGTTTTAATCTGATTTCCCCAGATCACTTCCACAGAACAATTGCTGGTACATATTAGCGTACGTCATACCGATGTAAAGAAATGATTAAAGAATACAATATCCTAAGACCCCAAGGATACTAAGATACGACTGTGGAGTAATGCAGTCCTTAACACAGGATATTCACTGACTAGACAAAATGGGGATGGGAACCAAAACAAATAATACTAGGACTTTGTGAAAATAAAGGATAAGCAAGTGTAAGTGCCCTTTTCTCTGATTAGATTTACATTTAAGTTAAAATAACTTTTTATTTCTACTTTCCTTCAGCTTTTTAGTGATCACTTTTAAGTAATAAGAAGAACCTGATCAAGGAGCTGACATAGCTCCGTTTTTAATTTTGCAGAAATGTACTCAGTTGTCAGCTGAGTACATTTCTGCAGCTAACACGTCCGTTACACGGACTGGTTTCTGCTTCGTGAATTAATAAAATTAATCTATTCCAGTTGTTAATCCACATAAAAATCTATTTTTATTTGGGTTTGTAATATAACTACAGGATATTTTTTGAGACTGATGCTCCATATTAAAACTTAATATACAGTGTATGAAGGACAGCAACAGCACCTTTTTAGAAACTAATTCTTGCCACAGCTTGCAAGAAGTCCTGAAGAAGCAAATGATATTAAGATGTCTATTTTTTGAGACTAATACTCCATATTAAAACTTAATATACAGTGTATGAAGGACAGCAACAGCACCTTTTTAGAAACTAATTCTTGCCACAGCTTGCAAGAAGTCCTGAAGAAGCAGATGATATTAAGATGTTTAAAAACCTTACACTTGAAAGAAGCCTGCTTTTCTTTTTTTGTTTCCAAAATGTTTTTATTTATTTTATAGCACAATAATTTGATGGCATATTAACAGGAAAATCAAATAAACTATATACAATGTCCATAACAACTAAAAGCAATACACATAGAACACTTAATATTTCACTAACAAATTAGAAAATGTTGTCCAAGCAATTAAATGATGGGTTCTGTTGTTAGTCCTTGCTTTTATAGTAGCACTCTCATTCTTACAAATGTGTTTCACAAGATGAATAAACTTTAAAGACATGAGTAGATTGGGATTTTCAATTTTCAGTAACAATTTTCCTTGCTATAGAGAGGATGGACCATAGTAAAATGTTTGTTTTTTAGAAATTACTTCAGGAACATTGAAAAGGACAAGGGAGTCAGAAATTGTACAGTTGTCATTCCATACAGCTTTACAAAGATACTTAAAGTCTAACCAAAATGGGGAAATTATTTTTGTAATTAACAACCATATGTGGTGCTGCGGTAGCGTTGTTGCCTCACAGTTTGACGTTGCCCGTTCAATTCTCAGTTAGAGCGTCTTCTATGTGGCGACATGCGTGAACGGGCGTTCCTTCATTGAAGGTTGTGCATTAGGCCTGGCAAGCCAGCATGTAAAACTCTACTGCCAATCATTAGTGGACCTGAGTTCCGCTGTGGCGACCCCTAACTGGGAAAAGCTGAAAGACACAAACAAATGTATCCAGTCAGCATCAGGGTGTCCACATCTCCAGCGTTTCATTTCGTCTTTCTTGTACATCATTGCTAGTCTATGTGGAGTGAAAAAACATCTATGTAAAAATGTCCATGTGTATACATGCCAGAACAGGGAAGATGTGGATTCCTTCACTGACTGTAAACACATTTTTTTTATCTTTTTCTGAGAATACTTCTCTAACTTCACTTGAATAATTCCAAAAAGAAACATCTGTTTTGCTAAAATCATTTTTGAAAATTTTATAAATAACAGATATGGGCGTGCCTTTGTTGAAGGTTGAGCATTGAGCTGGCACCTCGGTGTTTCATAAAAATCTACTGCCAATCATTAGCAGACCTGAGTTCCGCTGTGGCAACCCCTTACAGGGAAAAGCTGAAAGACAAATAACAACAACAACAGATATGGGTGAGCTATTAATAATTGTTGAGATAACATCCAAGATTTTTAAGCTACTCTTATTGTATGCCTCTAACGAGGGTACAAGCTTAGTATGTATCAAATCCTTACAAGTTTGGATGTCCATCCAATTGCAATTTTGCAAACTATATCTGCTGATCAAATAGTCTGCAGAACTTATTTTATTAGATGAGAGAAATTGATTCCAATATAATAGGCCATCCTTCTTAAATTCTAACAACTTCTCAGTATCAAGTATCAAAAGATATCAAACATTCATTTGTGTAAGCAAAAAGAAACATAATTATTAATAAATTCTTAATTAATTGATTAGAAAACATAATCTTTTTGAACAACAGCCATATATGGTTTATAAGAGGCGTGAGAGCAAGTTTTGACCTTTCACTTTGAATGTATGTTTTTAAAATCCATATAAAGATGTTTTTATATGTATTTGAGTAATGCTAGCACTGGTTTGCTTAAGAAAATTATAAAAACAGAGTGGGAAAGATTTGTCGGGTTCACTGATCTAGGGGACATTCTCAAGAAGACTTTAAAAGTGGTTTATAAAAACTCCCCAAATTTAAAATGTTTGTTAGAAGGTGACCACAAAGACAGTAAGGTGGTTAGAAGGAAGAAAGGGACTTATAAGTGTGGGCGGTGCTCACATTGTAGTTACATCATGAACAAAGAAAAAATATTTCTAACTAGTAGGAATAAGTTAATAATTGGCAATGGATTTTCAAATTGTAATTCTTTTGGGTTAATTTACATCACAAGCTGTGAAGAATGCGATTCTTGTTCTATAGGGAAAACAGAACATAAGCTGAGGAGAAGGATTTATGAACACTATTATGACACACAAACCAAGAAAGAGACAAATGCTGTATATAAACACTTGAAGGAATGTAAAAAGGCACGTTACTAATTTTTTGTTTTAGAAGAAGTAAAGAAGGAAATAAGAGGGGGGGGGCTCTGTGAGGAAAAAAATGAATATAGGGAGTTATGGTGGCAAATAACATTGCAGGCCACTGTTCCAACTGTCCCCACCAAAAGGGCAAATATCTATCCCAGCAGAGTGCTGCCCCCCTGACATCTCAGATGCTCAGGTAAGAGCCGCCCTCTCCAAAGCAAAAAACACAGCATCAATGGGACCAGATGGTGTCCCAGGCTGCGTCCTACATGAACTCAAAGAAGAGCTAAACCCAAACATAAAACTACTGTTCAATCTCAGCCTTACTACAGGATATGTGCCCAAAGAGTGGCGTACAGCAACAGTGGTCCCTCTCCATAAAGGTGGTGCCTCAACGGATCCTGGAAACTATCGCCCCATAAGCCTGACTAGCTTGGTCTGCAAAGCTATGGAAAGGATCATCATGGACCTCATAAATAAAGATATTGGGGACCTACAAACACTGGATCCTACCCAGTTCAGCTTTGTTAAGGGCAGATCCTGCCTCTTAAACCTGGTTGATTTCTTTGAAACAGTCACCAAGGCCATTGACGAGGGGAAGGTGGTCCACACAGCCTACCTGGACCTCGCAAAAGCCTTCGATACACTACCCCACACGGGCATTATAGATAAGCTCACCAGCTTAAATATAAACCCCTATGTCACTAGATGGATTGCAAACTGGCTCAAGGACAGAACCCACATGGTTAGAATTGCTGGAGCCATGTCAGACTCCAAACCAGTTACAAGTGGTGTCCCACAAGGCTCAGTCCTGGGACCTCTCTTGTTCGGTATATATTTCTCGGAGGTACAGGCCAACACGGAAGGACTGTGGCTGACCAAGTTCGCAGATGACTGCAAACTGGGTGCCATAATCGACTCTCCAGCCGACACAAGCATCCTCCAAAAGGGCCTCATAGAAACAGACAACTGGTGCCAGTGCCATGGCCTCAAGCTAAATGCCAAAAAGTGTATAGTCATCCCCTTTGGCAAAAACTAAGTGCCCACAAATTACCACATAGGTGGAAATCCATTAAGTACAGAAGAAGTAATTAGGGACCTGGGGACCCAAGTTGATAGCAATCTCTCATTTGACAACCACGTGGCCAAAGTGGTTAGAAAAACATTTTATATAGCCCACCTAATCATGAAGGGATTCACATCTAGATCAGGGGAGGTCATTGTGCTTCTTTACTCATCCCTCATCAGGCCCATAATTGAGTACAATGCCCCTTTTGGGATGTACCTTACCAGACACCTTCAGCAACTGGAAAGACCCCAAAAGTACCTCACCAAGAGGAGCAAAGGGCTCAAACAGATGCCATATGCTGCCCGGTTAAAGAAATTCCAGCTATACTCAGTGGCATACTGCCTGTTCAGAGGCGATCTGTGCCTGACGTAAGCCATGTCCAACCCGGAATTAATGGACATGCTGCACCTCAGAAAATCCAAATCCCATCGAGCTACGCGCTCGAGAGACTTGAACCTCAGCACTGAAATAAATAGGACATGCTGGAGGGACAGATTCATAACCCAGAGGCTCCCTTCACTCTGGAATAAAATCCCAGTCCAGGTTAGGCAGAGTCCCTCATTGACTCTCTTCAAGAGGAATCTTGATGAGTGGATGGGAGATCGTAGGTTTACCCCAGGTATCACTTCTGTGTCACTGTTAGATAGAGGCACAGTATACTAACCTCAAAAAAGGGCATAGCAAAATAAATTTAAAATGGGTGGCGAAAGCCAAACACATTCTGGCTAGGCTTATAAATGCCCTAGGGCAGATAGCCTAGTATGAACCTATGAACCTATGAACCTAATACTTCCATTGCCCCATTGTTAAAAATGCGAGCTGCCAAATTGTAATATAGAAAAGAACAAAAAACATTTAACAACTGGCAACTTCCTCACTTAGGAAATAATATTATGAGGCATTTGGATACATGAGAATTATTTTATGGGGTAAGCATTAAAGTGTTTTAAAAATTTCATTGCTAAGGCTAAAAAATGGATGCTATGGCATGTTAAGGTCACAAGAGGGAGCTCTTTGCTAGCATTTCACCAACTTGTAAAATATATGTACATATTAAAATATTTTTATATGCATTTTAGGTTTCATGCAAAAACATTTTTTTACCTATTTAAATATTATTTTAAATAGAGAAATGTATGTTTTTGCAGATGCACTTTTGGGATGTTTTTGTCAGTATGTTTTTTTTTTTTTTATAAAAGTTTTTAAATGGCTTTTTAACAGCATTTTAACATGTGTTTTATTTTAACTGATGATATTATTAATTTTACTGTTTTAATCGAATAATGAGAGGAGTATAAAAGTTGGGTTAATGTTTCTTGTCCCCATCTGATGAAGTCTGTGCTATAGGGACGAAAACGCATTGTCATTTGTGAAGTGTTTGTGTTTTTTTTTTTTTCTGTAAATTGGCATCGATGCTGTGGACTGCTGTTTTTCCATCTTTCCAGGGTATTTGTTTGCATTTTGTTATTGGTGACTTTTGGTGGTTTGTATTCTGTTTTTTTCTTTTTTTTGGGGGGGGGTATTTTCTTTTTGATCTAAGTTTCATAGTAACATTTTTATTCACTAGAAGTGTCTGAGGTTTGTTGTGATTGAAGTTTGGGCCAGAGATCTTTGCAAAGAAGTCTAGATTATGTAATATGTGATCTACTGAATTTTCATTATCATTAGAAGTTAGGTCATTAACAAACAGTTGTATGTTGGGGGATATTTTGTCTGACGCTTTATATCCTTTAACTCTGTCATTATATCTAACATAATTTGCATGAGGCTCAACAGCCGAGGCAAAGAGTTATGGGGAGAGGGGGCACCCCTGTTTAGTACCTCTTAATATTTTGAATGAGTGAGATAGATAATATCCAATCTTTACATAGGCTATGGACTTTTCATATAGTTTTTTAATTAATCGTATAAAGTTTGGGGAGAAATTTTATTTTTGCAGAGCTGTAAACAGATATGGCCAACTTAGGGAGTTGAAAGTTTTATCTATGTCAAGGCTTAAAATAGAAAGCTCATTTTTTTCTTGTTTGCTAAGTCTATTAATGACAGTAATCTAATCACATTGTCTTGTACCTTTCTGTTTTTGATAAACCCAGTTTGGTCTTCATGAATTAATATTGAAAGAAAAATGTTTACTCTGGTTGCTAAGACAGACATGAATATCTTGTAGTCAATGTTAAGCAAAGAGATTGGCCTGTATGATATGCAAATGTTGAGCTCTTTATTTGGTTTTAAGATGGGAAAGATGATCGAATATTTCCATGAGGGAGGGATGCTTGCTGCAGTTTTAACTTCTTGGAGTGCACTGAGTAAGATTTCCAAGATGTCATCAGGTAAGAGTTTGTAAAATTCTGAAATTAGACCATCCACCCTGGTGCCTTTTATGTCTTAAGATTTTTCATTTGTTCCTTTAATTCTTTAAAGGAAAAGGGTTTATCTATGTTATTAATATTGTGTTTGGATAGCTTCTTTTGAATATTTTTAGCAAGAAAGTTGTCTATACTTTTGTTTTCACTTGTAGATGAGTTATTATTGATATTCCTGTAATGGTTTTTAAAACATAATAAGATATTTTTTAGATCTGTAACTTTGATAGTCTGGTTATTTCTAGTGTATATTATTTCTTTTATATGACTTTTCTGTTTTAAATATTTAGATCTAATTGCAACCCTGTGCATACTCTTGGGATTGAGTAGGATTGTAATCCGATTTTTTCCAGGTTTATTGATATTTTATGCTGTATGGTAGCCTGATATTCCTTGTTCAGTTTAAATATGTCAGCTAATGCAGATTTGTCATTTGATGTAAGTTTTAGTTTTAGTTCACCAATTTCTTTTTGTATATCTCCCATTTTTTTATTCTACTCTTTCCTTTTATTTATATACCAACTTTTGACTTTACCATGTAAGACTACCTTTAAAGTGTCCCATAGGATAATATCTGAAACCTCTCCATTATTATTGGCATCTAGGTAAAGCTTTATTTCATCTAGAAACCATTCTTTCAGTCCTTGTACTGTTACTAGATAAGCAGGTAATGTTTGCCAAAAGTTAAAAGGGGTCAGTATTAAGTGTTAAATTGAAGGTGATGACGTTGTGGTCAGACATAGGGCATGATATCAGCATTACATTATCAGTTTTGGCCAGTAAAGAACTGGCTACAAAGACTTTGCCTATGTTGGTGTGTGTGCCATATCTGTAAGAATAGTGAGAATACTTCAGGGACGGTAATATTTTTATACCTTCAATGTCAATTAGGTTTCTGTCTTTTATGTAGTTGTTCAAGTGCTTGGCAACAGGGGGCATCTTGAAGGGCTTAGAGCTTGTGTTATCAGTGGAGGACAAGATAGAATTAAAATCACCCGCTAATAGTTAACTCACCTTTAGTGTTTAATGTCATGGTGTCTAAATATTTTTTCACAGTTTTAGTCCCAATACCCAGTGTCCAGTAGGTGTTTGCAGAAGTGTACATCTTTTTATCTAATTTCAGTATGACTAAAGCAAGGATATCATCATTGCTTGAGTATGAGTTAACTGTTTCTGGAATTCTTATTGATTTTCTGTGTAAAATTAGGACACCTCTTCTTTTGTGGTTGTAGTTTGAACTTATCAAGATCTTATAATCCTTAAAGGTTAATTTGTTCAGATCTTCTGTTACTAAGTGGGATTCCTGAATGAATGCAAAATTTGCTTTATGTAGCATTAAATATTTGTTGACAATATTCCTTTTCAAGGGTTTTTTCAACCCATTGACATTAATAGATGTAATTTTAAATATTATCATTCGATTGAGACTGCTATTATAAGTAAAACTGAAAAGTGCTTTCCTTGATTCATTATGACAAATACATTTTTTTTAAACTGTTATGGACAATATAAAAACTCTAAATTTGAAAATAAAACTATCATCTTGTAACCTTCTGCATGTATATACTATATCAAAGCTTACTATATCTCTCATAGCAGCTACAAACTAACCCTCTCATGATATCCAGTGGGAATTCCTAGCTACCGCATGTAAATAGCAAGCAGAAGGGAAATTGCATGTACATTAAAAATAGACGAAAAGAAAAATTCTATTTAATATACTATGTATGCATGAACTAAGAACATGAAGCTGTATACAATTTCTTAAAATTCTTTTTATCTAAACAGACTAAGATACATTGATTAATCCTAGTAATTATTTGTTGCTGTGAGTAAATACAGGACTGTAATGTCATTAAAGCAGACAAGAAACAGAATGCATTTAACTGTCACTGTCAGAAACATATTTGTAATTCTTATTTAAATATAACTGTAATTTAGATTAAATAAATCACTACTTACAGTAAAACATATGCTTATAAGACTTTTTAGATAAAAATAATTGATAAATGAATGAAAACACAGTTCAAACAATCATTCTTGAATCTGACTGGTTGTTAGAGTTCAGTGAAGAGAAACAGGTTCAGTGGTCATGCTTACTTTTTGGAAGACAGCATAGATTGTTTCTCATGAGTCTGTGAGCTAACTGAAGCCTTTAGAAGAAAAAGTAAGTAGGCAGGAATTGTCTGGTGAAGTGAGGCTTTTAAGCATAACTTGTAAAATGAAGAATATTTAAAATAAAGGCTCTAAATTACCAACCATACACAGCTATAAGATATATTAGCTAAATGGAGCACATTGCAGAAGTTCAGTTAAGTAGTAAATGTATATATAATAATAAAATGTCACCACTTTCTTTTTAATTACTTAACAGTAACACAATAAATATTTCTCTCTCCTGCAGTGATTAAATACTATGACACTAAGATTAAAACAAAAAGGGAAGACATATATATGAAGAAATAAGTATAGGATTTAAAAGAAATGCATATAAATATATGAAATGAATAAGTGATTTTATACCATTTGACTAGTGCTATGCCATGTATATAAAGAGATAAGCATATGAAACAGTAGTTTGCAGTTGGATCAGATTTTGATTTACTTGAATTATGAGTAATAAATATTATCAGTAAAGTTGTTGTGAGAAAGATAATAGGAGAGAAAAAGTCAAAGTTACATTACCCTCTGTGTATGATTCCACACTATTTAGAAGGGTGAAAACAAAAACTTGCATAAAATGTGAAGTTATGTATAATCATTTGTCACTGGGTCTCTTTTTTCTTTAATAGGCCACTCCTTTTTTGAAGCTTGTCTTTTTAAGTTCATTGAAGAATCCATGGGGTCAGGTTGACTTAGGTTCTTTTTTTGGCAAATGTGGATGCTTCTTCAAGACAGTCAAATGTTTTCTTTCCTTCTGGCAGGGATAGTCTTATTCTTGCTGGGAATATGAGTTGTGCTTTGATTCCTCCCTTTTTTAATGATTTTATTAGAGGGACACACACATGCTCTTCTTTTGGACATCACAAAGGGTGAAAAGTTGTTGTCATACCTGACAGTTTGGTCACCGATATTTAATGGAGCAAGGGACCAGGCAGTTCTGAAAACAAAGTCTTTGTCTTGAGTGGAGATAAATCTTACAATAATAGATCTTGGACAGCTGTTTTTACTGGATACAGAAGTTGTAGTTAAAGACCTGTGTGCCCTTTCTATCCCGAAGGATAGTGCTTCAGGTAGGTTTAGGATTATAGGAATCCAAGAAATCAGGAAAGTAATCATATTGTCCCCATCTCCCCCTCTATCTGCTCCAAGATGCCATAGATTCTTTTGTTGTTTCTCCTGGTTCTATTCTCAGTGTCAGGGGGTGTGGCTTGGATGGCAAGCTGGAAGCAGTATAGTTCTTGTGCTCTGCAGTCTTCATTTTTTACCTGACAAGATTTTTTATTTAATTTCACCAACAAAGATCTGAAACTACTAAAATTAGATTCTGGAAGTTGCAAGCTACAAGCTGGTGTAATTTTTAAGCTAACATTTTCATATTTTCCTGTCAAACTTTCAAAATAGAAGGGACACTGAAACCACATTCACAAAGGAAGATGAGCAGCTCCAAATTTTCTCAGCAAGAAACTCCGATGAAGAAAGAAATACAGACAACCCTTACTACAGTTCAAGACTTGGTGGGTAAAATAGACAAATTAAACTTAAAAGTGGACAATATAAAAGAAGATTCCACCAAACAAATAACCTTATTAAATGAAGTCCTTAAACAACAAACTGACCAGGTTGCTGGTTTGGAAGATTCTGTAACAGATATAGACTACAGGTTAACAGAAATAGAAAAAAACATAGACTTTCTTCTTCAAGAAAAAATAGACTCATTGAAAAGAAGCCTACTTTTCTGATACCACGTGCATTGGACCTCTGGACATAGTGTTGACAAAGGATTAACTCTCAGTACTGAAAACGCTGGATATGGGTTTTGTGTACTCAGTACTAAGCATTAGCTCTTGTCTTGTTCATGAGTACAACCAATCTGGCAAATGCATTCTTACCTCGCCTGTCTAGGGATGAGTAACTATGTCACTTACTCACCTGAAGTCTGGTATATTGCCTTAAGCACTCAAGAGAACAGAACTGGGATACGCTATAAATTGTGTATCTTCATTCAGCTACATTTGCTACGTATTGTATTGTTTCCCAGTGGGAAACAGCAGAGGCCTTGGTCTTTCAGGAGTGCTTCCCTTTCTCAGTATTAATGTCCAATTATTTCTTTGATAATGATTAACCTTAGGCAAATATTAATCTTTCAGCTTTAGCCATTTCTTTCAATAGTAAGTTCACATTTGAGAGACTTATGCATTAAGTAGTTCATTAGTGTTTGTATTTAATGCAAATTTTCAAGCTATGCTTATAGAAATTGAATGGATATTGGAAGAATGCTGCATTTGTTTAACCATATGAACCTAGTGCCACATCTTGAAAGTTTTCTTTTAGTGTTTCACAGTGATTACCTGTGTTTCTTTTTTGGGTACTCTTTTCTAATTTTATTAAATTTGGTGACAGTTTGTTATATTCATGTCTTTAATGCACTTGTTTAAAACATGTCTTCTTGTAAGCTGTGTGACTTCAGCAATCACTTAAGCAGACAGTTAACCAGGTAGTTCTGGAATAAGGACCTTGTTCTGTTGTTTATGTAGTTAATTTATTAAATTGCCATTTGATAACCTTATAGATGAATTGAGCAAAGTTAATGTTCCTAGGTACAATCCAGACCAGAGGTAGAAAGAAAAAGGACACCAGCATATAAAATTTAGGCAACATATAACATATTTAGCAAACAATAATTGCATATATATTATTAAAACATGTATATGTTTAAACAAATGGGGAGTGGTGTAACTGATGTATTATTTACTTTTGCAATCTTCTTCTCAGCAGCTGAAGCAGATGTTGCATTTAGTGTCACACTGTCACTTGCTGACAATCTTTGACAGCGCTGGTTATGCTGAGACTACTACTCATGTACCAACACCTTTGCCCAACGGTTCTTGGAATTCATAAATTCCAACGCCCTGGATCAACTAATCCATAGTCCCACCAGGGGCTCCAATATCCTAGACCTGGTCATTACCAACATGGGAAATCAATGCTCCACACCGATGGTCACCCCCTCGTTAGTCAGGTCTGACCATAAGCTAATCACCCTTAGCATCCACATCCCACCCCTACCCCTCAGTAAGGAAACCTCCATAAAAAACTTCTCCAAAGCCAACTTCATGCTACTCAAGTCAGAAGTGACAAACTTCATGACACCCATGCAGATGGGAACTGAAAGTTCAACTGCTGAATCCTACACTAAGGCACTGTACGAGCACATCCACTCATGCATGAATCGTGCCATCCCAAATAGAACCAAGATGTTCTCATCCAAAAAAAGGAAGCCAATGTGGTGGTCCCCTGCCATAAACAAACTTTACAACAAAAGGAAGAAACTGTTGCAGAAAAGAGGAAAATCCCAGGATGCAAAAAACTCCCTTACCAGCCTCGGAAAGAAACTGAGATCCCTCATAAAATCCTCCAAAGCTAGTTACGAAAATAAAATTGCCAAAGATTCCAAAGACAACCACAAGGCATTCTATAACTATGTTAAGAATCTAAATGGCAATGCTCAGATCTGCTCTGAGCTAAAACAGAATGGCATTAATTATACTTATCCCAAGGATATTGCCAATATCCTGGCAGATCGATTCAGTGCCAACTTCACCCCCCCCACCCCCTAAATGGCCCATCTCAATACCGGAAGATTGCCAAATTCCAGTAATAACGGCCACACAGGTAAAAAACGCACTCTCCAAAGCTAAGAATACAGCATCCATGGGACCAGATGACATCCCGGGCTGTGTACTACATGAACTACAATATGAACTGGCACCTCACCTAAGTGTCATGTTTAATCATAGCCTCACCTCAGGTTTCGTGCCCACTGAGTGGCGCAGAGCTACAGTTATCCCACTCCACAAGGGGGGATCCACCTTGGATCCCGGAAACTACCGTCCCATCAGTCTGACAAGCCTTATCTGCAAGGCCATGGAGTGTATTATCATGGAACTTATAAACAAAGATATTGGCAACCTTCAAACACTGGACCCCACCCAGTTTGGGTTTGTGAAGGGCCGATCTTGTCTCCTGAACCCAATTGACTTCTTTGAATCAGTCTCCAGAGCCATGGACAAGGGTAAGGTGGTCCACACAGCCTATCTAGACCTTGCCAAGGTCTTTGACACCATCCCCCACTCCAGAATCATAGATAAACTTACTAAGCTGGGCATTAATCCCTATGTCACCCAATGGGTTGCTAACTGGCTTACTGATAGAACCCACACTGTAAAAGTAGCCGACTCCAAATCCAGCTCCAGACAAGTGACAAGTGGAGTACCTCAGGGTTCAGTCCTGGGACCGCTTTTGTTTGGCATCTACTTCTCTGAAGTACAGGCCAACACTAAGGGACTCTGGCTAACAAAGTTCGCAGATGACTGCAAACTGGGAGCCATTATTGAATCCCCACATGATGTGGATTCTCTACAAAAGGGCCTTACAGAAACAGATGCTTGGTGCCAGAGCCATGGGCACAAGCTCAATGCCAAGAAATGTATAGTTATCCCGTTTGGGAAAAAACATGTATCCGTGAATTACCATATAGGTGGCAGTGCACTAAACACCGAAAGTGTGATAAGAGACTTAGAGACACAGGTGGACAGTGGTCTCACCTTCGATAACCACATCACCACAACAGTCAGGAAATCCTTCTATGTGGCACACCTCATCACTAAGGGCTTTTCATCCAGAAAAAAGGAGGTCATTGTCCCACTGTACTCATCCCTCATTAGACCCATTATAGAATACAATGCCCCATTTGGTATGTACCTCTCAAGACATCTGCAACAACTGGAAAGGCCACAGAAATACCTCACTAAAAGAATCACAGACCTAAAGCAGATGCCCTACGCTGACCGCCTTAAAAATCTCCAGCTATACTCTGTCGCATATTGTCTACTCAGAGGCGATCTTTGCTTAACATACAAGGCCATGTCAAACCCAGAGCTGTTGGACATGCTACACTTAAAGAAATCCCAATCCCTCAGAGCCACATGCTCCAGGGATCTAAACCTTGTCATCACAATAAACAAAACATGCTGGAGGGATATGTTCCTGACCCAGAGACTCCCCAGACTCTGGAATAGATTGCCCATACATGTCAAGCAGAGTGCCTCTTTGGCCCTCTTCAAAAGGAACCTTGACGATTGGATGTGAGAAAGGAAATTCACCCCGGGGATCACGTCAGTCATCCTGCTAGACAGGAGTACAGGGAAGTAAATAGTGTGGGAAGAAATAGCCAGGGAATTGTTATGGCTAGGCTTGTATAGGCCCTAGGGCTGACAGCCTAGTACCAACCTATAAACCTATGAACCTATGATCATCACCACAGTAGTCAGGAAATCCTTTTACGTGGCACAACTCATCACAAAATGTTTCTCATCCAGAAAAAAAGAGGTCATTGTTCCCCTCTACTCATCACTCATTAGACCCATTATAGAGTACAACACCCCTTTTGTTATGTACCTCACAAGACATTTACAACTGGAAAGGCCATAGAAATACCTCACAAAGAGGATTACCGGCCTCAAACAGGTGCCCTACACAGAACGTCTCATAAAACTCCAGCTTTACTCCGTCACATATCGCCTACTCAGAGGTGATGTCTGCTTAACATACAAAGCTATGTCAAACCCAGAGCTGTTGGACATGCTCAACTTAAAGAAATGCCAATCCCTCCGAGCTACACGCTCTAGGGACCTAAACCTTGTCACCACAATAAACAGAACATGCCGGAGGGATAGATTCCTGTCCCAGAGACTTCCCATGCTCTGGAATAAACTACCTATCTTTATCAAACAAAGCTCCTCATTAGCACTCTTCAAGAAAAATCTTGATGATTGGATGGGAAATAGGAAATTCACCCCAGGGATCACCTCTGTGGCTCTGCTCGATAGTGGCACAAGAAAATAATTTTCTTGGGTGGCAAAAGCCAGGATACCTTTTTGGCTGGGCTTGTATAGGCCCCAGGGCCGATAGCCCAGTACCTACCTATGAACCTATGAACCTGTGAGAGTGCCATGAGATACACACAGGTGATGATGAATGATATTAATAATAAAGGTGGGATCAAAGGTAAATCAGTGGCTAGTGGTAAATAACTATGATATTAAAGGAGAAACTTAAAAAAAATAAACACTTTTTATTTTAAAATATAATACTTTGGAGCATTTTGGGCTCATTAATGAATGTAATTGGAAATATGTCATGTGATCCAAGTAATTGGGTAATTGTTTGATGAAGGAATGTAAATGTATTTAAGGTGTGGTGAAATTTTAGTTTTTTACTCTTTGAAGGCTTTTTGAGCCAAAGCGCTATGGAGTTTAATAAATCTGCAGTGTTTTATATTGGGTCTTTGGCCTTGTTGTTGGTTTTTTTTTTGTTTGTTTGTTTAGTGTTTTTGGTCTTGGTGTGGTTATTAATAATTATGCTATTGTCAGAAGCTCTGGTTTTCACAGTAATGATGTATTCCTTGTTGGCACCTTTGGAACATCACATGCAGCTGCAGCTGCTGTGGATAGCTTGTTTGAGGTGTGAGATAGCAACAGCTGAAAAATATTTTTAGTAATTAGGAATGTAACATTTTCATTAGCATTTCTTTCAGCACCATGGCTGAGGTTAATGGCAAAAGCCTCACCAATCACTATGGATACATGCTATGCCTCAGGCCTTTT
Organism: Protopterus annectens; assembly: GCF_019279795.1. NCBI lineage: Eukaryota > Metazoa > Chordata > Ceratodontiformes > Protopteridae > Protopterus > Protopterus annectens. The sequence goes on along the minus strand of NC_056731.1, from coordinate 119,524,790 downwards.
CTGTTGATATATTAGTGTTAAACACAGTATAAGAGATATTTGTCAACTGCTTTTAGAGATGTAAAAGTGTTTGCATGATTTTTTTAAAAGCATTGCCAGCAGAAGTGATTAATGGTGGTTTATGCTGAATTCTACATGATTTAGTAAGACTTATTTTGTTTGTTTAAGCAGCTGAACAAAAATAACTTTGTACTTTGGCTTTAGCTTGGCACCCTCTTAGCAGGAAATGTATCATCCATTTCATAATACTTCAACATTTTCATCCTCACCACATGGTCAAACATCTGGTCCCTCATTTGTAAGATGTTATAAATGATCATACATTTTTTTGTATTCAGACCACAAGTGATGTGTCAGGTTTTGAGCCATATGAGTACTGTGGAAGTTTTAAAATAGCTAACATTTTCACTTCTAAAATTCAGTGTGCATGGGTTGCAAACAATGTTAGTGCTCAAAGAAGTGTAACACACAAAGAAATCCCATTCTGTGAATTTCAGTCTTTTGACATGTTGCAGTTTAGTGAGGGATATACTCTTCAGTAACACTTCCTACCTTCATGTGAAGTATACTGACAGCATTTTAACCTGTTCTTCAGTACGAACCAATCACTGAATGTGACTGTAACCGCTTTGTTCGTGGATGCTCAAATGTAACAGAAGGATCAATGTGTTTACAAAAAACACAATTATAGTATGGAACAGTACCTTTTTAATTCTAGTGGATTGGGTAAAATAAAGGCACATTTCCCAGTTTTACTTTTAAGAAATGCCCTACCCTTAAACAAAAAGTATGCTATAAGGAAATACATGAAAAGAAGGACCAATCCACTAGAATTAAAAGAAAAGGTACTGTTCTATGCTATAATTGTGTTTTTTTTTTCTAAACACATTGATTTTTCTGTTACTTTTGAGCATCCACGAACAAAGCATATTTATGAATTTGATTGCTTTGTTACTTGTAACACAGAAAATCTGGTTTATTTAGTTGTGTCCACAACATGCACTAGTTTATATAGGTAAATCTAATAGAAATTTCAAGGAAATAATTTCTAATCATCTTTCAGAAATTAGAAGGAATATACTTAACTAATTCCTTGGCTAAGCATATTCATGACAATGGTATAGACCATGCATTTAAATATAGTGTAATACAAAGGATAGTTTTTAACATAAGCGGCGGTGATGTTCTAAATGCCACTGAACTAGCTGAATGCAGGTGAATTTTAAAATTGGAGCCTGACCGTATACCTGGATTAAATGCTTCAGTTAGTTTAAAACCTGTTTTAAAACAAAAGCAAATGAAACTGAAGTGAATGCTACTATTGACTGCCTGTGTCTGTTGTGCGTTTTATGTTGCTTTTTAATGTACTTTTTATATGTGTTGCTTTGTTTTTAAACTTTAGGTTCTCTGTATGACAAGCTGAGCTCTTACTAGGTGATGGAATCATGTGCTGTATTTAAAAGCTCTGTATTTGAACTGTGTTTTATATGCATTAAAGAAGGGAGTATTTCTGAAAGCTCTGCTATTTGTATTTGTATTAAAATAAATGAGTTTTAAAATAATGCTATTTGGATTAAAGTAAGTGATTTTTTTTATTTCTGGTGTTGAGGTCTGTTTTGTATTGTTCTTTTCATAAGTGACCAGGGAACACTATCTACTTAAGTGGTTTGCTCTGAGCCTCACAGTTTGCATATTAATATTGAGGGAATACAAAACCTGGAGTATAAGACAAAGCTTGTAAGCAGCTCATAGCTTTTAGTATCCATGCTAAATTATCAAGTAACTACCTGGGTCTGGGTATCTGTACTTGTCATTTCCTGCCTGTCCTCAATCACTACTGTAGCCATCAATGTAGCTTCTATATCCATTTTTCCTTGTTTTAAGATTTACATGAAAAAGTATTATATACCCACATAGACAAGCCATTCTGTGGAAGCATTTATAATGGCTGTGAAGTGGGTGCAGCTTAATAACATCATCATTATTCATATTAAATAAAATAAAATTAAAGATACAAGTATTCTACTTTGCTAAAGCAGAGCTTCGACAAGCACACTTCAGGAGGAAACAGTTGAAATGCTGAAAGCAGAGCACAGTATGAAATGTGTGGGTTTTTTTTCATTTATGGCTCACAAAAAAAATTGCACAACATGTGGAAGGGAGTAGATTCAAGAGAAGCTAAAATATTTGAAAATAATTGCAACACCAAGACGGGAGGCAACATTTCTAATGTGTGATTAGCATTTCAGAAATTAAATAAGTCGGAGAATAAACTATATGTGTGCTTTATGGAGGAACTAAATACATGACAAGACTATGTAGCAGGTTAAAAATCTCACCCTCCCCAACCTGAAAAAAAAAAGGCTTTGAAGACCTAAATAGTGAATTGTGTTGGCAACACATGCGACACAAGCTGGCATGTATATTAAAGATTATAACAATTTACAGTGACAGGTTCCACTCAAGCTACAAAAGTGGAACTTATCAAACTTTTCTTTGGTGAAAGTTTTTAAGTGCCTTATTCAACAAATGCTTTCCCACTAAATTCCTAGCTTCAGTGTGTGAGAGCGGAGGTGCTTTGTAGTTCCTTATGGAGTGCATGCTGTATATGTGATAACAGCATGTCAGTTTATACTCCCATATACATTTGACACAGAGGAGCACCAGGTGTATTGCTTAACAGTTAAAGACACTGCATGGGAAAATTTATGGTAAAGGGAGAGGTTTAATGTTTGCCTCCAGTTATAAAATGTGTAATAATATTTCCTAACATTTTCATTAAGGGCATGAAATTTTAGCACAAGGTATAGTAGATGGTTTGCTTTGACTCCCATCTGTTCCCTTTTCTCCAACATTGAGCGACTTTGGTATTAGAATAATTAAGTAATGGAGAGGTCCAGAGAACAGTCGGCATATGGGGTGCAGGTGGACTTGCTTTTATATAACAATGTTTAAAGGCCAGACATTTACTCAGAGGCAAGATATTCTGCAGTGCCACCAGTCACTTGGTTTCAGTAATGAACCTGAGAAAGCAGAGTATTGACCAGGTGGAGGGGAGGGGGATAAGATGGTGGGGTTGCTGCACAGTCCTTCTAACATGGAGGGACTATGTGGAAATATCCCCTGATTGCATGAACTTTAGTGGAGACTGGTGATCTTCCATACAGCAACTAAAGAATGCAGTCGTGACAAACAGATATCTAGCACATGACACTTGGGTGTGCTTAACATGCACAATGATGCAGAAACATAACTAGTGTGGGGCAAAGGGGGAGTAGCTATTCTAGGCACAAAGTGTTGGGGGATACAATATGCAAGTGTCAGAGGTGTAAGAATATAGTACAGTCATTCAGAACTGAATGCCAGCACTGCATTTGTAGTAACAGCTGAAGTACTGAAGTGTTTGGTGTGTTAACTTTGAGTTGAGGGGTTGCTGGTTTGGGGAGCTGTAGTGAATGCCATGTACTCTAGCTATGGTTCTGTACTGATGCACTGATGCAGCAAGGATCCTGACCAGTCGACACATTACAATGGCTACTGCTCCTAACCCCACATATGACTTGTTCTAATATGAAGACTTGATAACCATTAGCCTCTATTCTCCAAGAAATCAGATGGCAAACCTTATTAAGGGATATGTCAAGGGTTACCAGTGAGGCATAGAGTTACTCCAGGAAGGTGGAAGGGGGCAGGACAGCAAGCTATATGATAGCTGTGGATAAATGTAGACTAGTGGGTACATAAAAACATTTTTTGTTTTATTTTAAACTTATGTTTGCAGTTTTGATGAGCTGTTTGTCTTTGGTATCCATTAATTTAATGGTTTTGCTAGATGTTCTTTCATTCTTAGTTTTGCTGACTTGTTCTTTGATTGCTTGGGTTTGAACCAATATGTTCATACCAGACAGACAAGTTCTCAGACTTATACAAAAAAGGACATGAATATTTATCGTGAACTCGCTGCTATGACTTTAAAGAAAAAAAAAGGGAACTGGCAAATATTAAAGAGCATTATACATAATAAAGATGTTTGTGAGACTTATATTCACTATATAGCGTATTTTTTAACCCCTATTTAGCCCTACAAGTTTTTTTTTTTTTGCCAATGACACTCCCAGCATTTTTATAAGCTGCGCTTGGATTGCAACAAACTATGTGAACAGAATGTACATGTATGACATCATACTTCCTTGAAAGGCATAACACATAGACTGGCTGTGTTTAGAGACGGTGACTTGGCCTCTCATCATACCTCTCAATGTACAGATTTTCGCAGAATGTCCAGATTTTTGCCTCATATTTTTGGTCTGTTTTTCATAAAATTGTGGTTTTCTGGCAAATAGTGGCAAATCATTAAAGAAGAAGTTAGACAATAATGACAGACATTTGAGTTTAAGACTTCATACCCCTCATAAAATTCACACGAATGCAAAACCTGTTATTCTATCAACTTTCTATGTTTGTAAGAGCAATATTTAAAAAGTGTCCCTATTTTTGGGCCTTTGTCCCACATTTATTCATGGCTTTGTCCAGATTTCTTGCTCTAAGAGGTTGAGAGGTATGCCTCTCATGTAACCATTTCAAATTAAGCTAACTTCTAGTGATAGTAAGGGGACAAGAAAAAGAAAAGCATCCCATGCAACAGATTCATTCTCAGTTTATAAGATGTGACAGTTGCACTCTCAAATATGCAAAGATGTGAACTCATCTGCGTCATCTGGTGACACTCAAAATTACTGTAAAACATGATACAATGTGGATCATTGTCGGGACATAAGGAACACCTTCTTCATTTATTGCTATAAGTTTGGTCTCTACCTGTGAATATCCAATAAGGGAAAGTAGGAATGTCTCATCTTGTGTGAGAAGATATGAAATAGGTCCCCCAACAGAGGCCTCTGCATCTAAAATGAGAGCCTGATACGTCATCCTAACATGATCATAGCTGTTCTTCAGCTTTGTTTCTAGATAGGATTGCATGTTTAGCTTTTTAGGTTTAACCTGTATTGATTTGTAGGTCACCTGGTATATATCAATTATAATCAGTTCTATTTTTGTGTAAGTACAATAGGTGGCATTCTTGAGCAATGTCTGCTGGGGTTCCTGTTACATGAACAAACTTTTCAAAGTTCGAATGTCATATGGTTGACACCATATGATCGAACTTTGAAAAGTTCGAAGGTTAAATTTAATGGTGCCGTATGGTGCAGAATGGGAGAATTTCCCTTTTCTGCACTGAAGTGAGATCTTGGAGTTGGTATATTTAAGTAGGGGGGGGTGTGGGGGTGCAGGGGGGCTTGCCCCCTGCTCAGAGCGTTAAGGTAAGTTTTTTTTTTTTTATGTTTTATTATATATTCGAAGTTTCAAACTTTGATCATATGTTGTCGAACATATGGGATTAAAAGTTTTGAAACTTTGAATATATAATATAGACCTTGTTTGCTGTTATGTAGGGTTAGTACGTATATAACAGGACTCTGAGGTTTGACACTGCTGGTCACATCTTATCAGTACTGTGGTGTAAGCTAAGAAGCTGTAGTCACAGCATGGAAACAGTTGCTTGACCAGTTGCAGTAATATTGGCAGCTGTCCTTATCAATAACCATTTCTCATCAATAACCATTTCTCATGTACATAAAGGCCCTCTGCACACAAACAGGGTGCATTTACTGAAGCTCAGTCCTTGTTCCCCCCACAGCATCCGCAAACACAGCAGTCTCATCGGCAAAACAGTCACTATCCCTGCATCTACCCAACCATGGCTGACCTGATGTGCCTTGCTGTGGCAAGCAGTGTCTATTTGCACAACACATGGTATGTAACAATTAATACCCCTCACACATGCAGCCTCATATCTGTTAGCAATCCCATTATATGTATGGCTGCAGTAAGTCTGGCAGCCAGAATCAAACATATCTTAGTAACTAGAGGTGGTATCAGTATAGTGAATGTGCATCTCTAGTTGAACAGTAGGTCATAGGAATGGAAGCTTCTTGTGTGGGTCTCAGGCCTAGAACCATTACAGAGACATGCTGAAGTCTCCATATTGTACTAGTATTAGACTGAAAATGTGATTGCCATAGCTGGATCCAGCACAAGGCAACCTAGGCAACTGACTAGGGTCCGATGGCTGAGGAGAGCGCAGAGGATCATAAGACACCCAGCCAGTGACCTCAACATGAATTTAATTAAAACTAGTACAAAATGTTTCCATACATCTTACTCTGTGTTGCTATGCTTGCATCCACTTTAAGATTCATGCACACACAACAGTGAGAGAGTTAGAGTGTGGGAGATTTGATTTATGTGTGCACATTCATCACTGAGAGGGTAAATTTTATTTACACTGGAGGAGTGTTGCACTGCATGCCTCCACTTTACGTTGCACACACACAGACTAAGAGTGCATGAGATTTGATTTCCCCTAGAGGAGTAGCAGATGGCATTATGATTTAATTTGCAGCAGTCATGGTTTTCTGAACTGCAAAGCAGAACAGCAGCAGAAACATCCAAACTGATAGTTGCAGGGAACTTACAGGTAGTGTGTGTTTTTCTGAACTACTGCAGCAGATTTTATGAGCAGAGTGGAGGAGCAGAATGTGTGTGCATTGTCTGTAAGTAAAATGCCCTCATTAGAGAGGGCTGCTTAATTAATTCATATACAAACTATTTCAAGTTCAATTTCTGTACCTTGGGTACAGGGAACAATATGCTTAATCATTTACATGCCTCTTAATGCAAGAAGTCTGGACTAGGCCAAAAATAATGTGTGTGTGTGTGTGGGGGGGGGTGGGGCTCAAAAATAGGAGCAATTTATAAATACTGCTCTTAAAAATTTAAAAAGTCGATAGAATTAGAGGCTTTATTTTATCATACTTTTACTGAAAGATATGAAGTCTAAAACTCAAATATCTGTCATTATTTAGGGACTTCAGTCCTCAATAATTTGCCAGAAAAACACAAATTTTGTAAGGAACAGACAAAAAATATGAGGTGCAAATCATGACACTTGAGCTTTATGACTATTTGGTTACAGTTAGTCATTATAGTTTGAAATTTTCTGAAGAGGGTACTTTTGCCATTTCTTGGATCATATGTGTTTTGCTTCACTGCTTAATGGAAACAATTTTTTAAAAGTGCAAAACAGTACAAGGACCAAGGTACACTCAATCTGCCAATGGCTGGGTGCATTTTCAATGAATGTGAGTTTCAGTGCAAATTTCAATGAAAGTGAGTTTCAAGGGAAGAGAAGATTACTGCTGCTCAAGCTAAGTCTGTTTTCAATGTGTAGCTGTTTTGCTTAGGAAATGGCCATTAGTGTTTGTGCTATAAACTTTATAAGCATATCTCACCTTTGGTGCAGAAGGCTGTGGGTTCTACTCCTGTGCCTAATAGATGAATTACTGACACTGCAGTGGGCTATGGGGAGGAGAGGATGCTGTGTCATCATTTGAATGAGATGTTAAGCCAAGGTCCCATCTGTCTGTGTTGATGGTAGGTGCTGTAAGATCTTTTACATCCACCTGAGCTATTGAAAGGAAAATAGGAATTTCACTGATACCCTGGCCACATTTCACCTAGTAGTATAAAGACCACCAAGGGTCTCCCCAGAAAAGAGGCTACTAGCCAAGTGGGACTAACCTAGTCAACAAAGGATAAATAAATTAAAAAATTTAAATTAAACTAACATCTCTGTCTTCATTCCAAAAGTAAAGAACATAGTATGTACACTGATAGATTTGAACAATGTTTATAGTAAATGGGGGTGATATTATGCCTATGAAATGAGAGTTGAATTAATTGGCTATTTCACAGTTGGAGGGACTAGGAAAATGGTTGGTTGAAAGCATTTCCCTTATTTTGAAAGGCTGTTTATGGAGGGCCAGAAGATCTTTGGGTTAGAGTTATGCGAAGTTCCTTTTTTCAGTTGAGATAAATTTTTAGAGAGGATATGTAGCTGTCTGCAAGTTTGATAAGAGGATAGGTTTTTTGTTTTTCCAAGCATTATCTCTCTGCTGCATTATTTGTTTTGTTCCTAATTTTAGCCAAGGTGTAGGGTTAGATCTAGTCATATTTATCTGTCTATATCTACATCTTCATCTATACCTATATCTAAATGGTTAGAGTTGAGACGAGTGAACAATCATGAGTGAACACTCTTTACTGATCTAAATGAAAGCAAATGTTCTTCTGAATGGAGGGTTAGGTGACTGCATATAAGATTGCATTGCATTGGGGGTAAGGATGCCCTTACCCCACTGCTGTGCAATCTTGGAGGTGGTATATAAAATTAGCAGGGGGGGTTTACCTCCCTTGCGAATGAAGAATTTGTTTTATTTTTGTTTCTTTTCAATTATTTTAGATTCACTCTAAAATGATCACACTTTTTACGTTTGCTCCATTCCTTATATCAGGACACAATCATAGTATGTGTGTGTATGTGTGTGTGTGTGTGTGTGTGTGTGTGTGTGTGTGTGTGTGTGTGTGTGTATGTATGCATATATATATATATATATATATATATATATCATAACATCGTACCACAAATACTTGAACTTAAATGTTTGAGCAACTATATGTATAAATAAGTTTGAACAGCTGATGTTAGATCAGCTGTGCTAGCTTTTCTATGTCTACGTTGATGAAACATTTCTTACTAATGTCTATCTCCTATATGTGTGTGTGTGTGTGTGTGTGTGTGTGTGTGTGTGTGTGTATATGTATATATATATATATATATATATATATATATATATATATATATATAGAGAGAGAGAGAGAGAGAGAGGTAAATACATGCATATAACTCCATGGAGACACAACGGCAAAACAAAAAAAAAAAAATTGGGATCATTGTGAGTGATCAAATAGAAAGTGTGTCAGCAAAAATTCCCCATGAAGAACAGTGACTGATAATTTGCACATTGGGAAAGTGTACTTGCTCAACAGTATGAAACCTCATCCATTCACAACTAACCAAGAGTAGGGAAGCAAGTGTGGATGTCTGTGACTTAAAGAGATGCTCAGCCGTGGACAAACTTTGGGTTTCAGATTTCACCAAGTTTTCATTTGTTATTTTGTTTTCTTCTGTTATATTTATTATGTGCCACCCAGCCAAGCCTTTCCCTTCTTAAAAAGGCTGCAGAGAGCTCAGGCAGGTGACATCGCTATTTAGCTACCTGCTTCTCCTGAAAATAGATAGAGAAACAAAGGCCAGGAAAGTTATTTTTTTCTGCACTTTAATTGCTAAACTATTCTAGTTATTCAGAGTTGTTGCTTGCTACTACACTATACTGCGGTAGGCTTTTTGAGCTGTTTGTGCATTGCCTGTAAAATGTTCATTCCATAGAAGTTATTTGTCTTCCCTAATATTGCTGTTAGCACTTTAGTTATTCTGAGCTATTTTTGTTTAGTACTGTTTTATTTTGTTTCTATCACTGTCTTAACTAAATCAGCTTGTCTGGGTGGCAGCCATCTTAGAATCATTTCTGATTCCTCTTATCGAGTATTAGGCTGAATGTTCCACATTCGGGGTGGTTTACAGGAGCCATGCTTCAGAAAACACATAGCTTTGATTGATTCCTTTGGGTTCTTCTGTTGTATTTACATTCTGGTGCTGATCTAAGCACAGCAGAGCACCAGTTGTATTTTCATACTGGGTAGTACATGCAAGTGTAATTCTCTGTTCTTGTACTAAAGGAAGGGTACTTTCTTATAACATCAGTTACTTATCCATTTCCATTTCGTCTACATTGCTTTCACCAAGTTATGTGATATTCCTTTGAGAGAATTTCTGTCTATACACACTGAGCAGAGTGGAGGAGGGGCGTTGACTACAACTCTGATCTGAGATACATAAGTATCTTGTTGTTTTGGTTTATTTATACTGATTATTGTTTCTAGCAATTTATATATAGCACTTTTTATTGCCTGCTACATAGTTTTTAGTGCATTTTATTGCTAGTAACTAATCTGCACAGGTAACTGATTTGTTTGCTGTTAAAAGCATTCTGTAGAGTCTCTTTGCCCCTCTATCTGTTTAAAAACATTCACTTTGTGGCTTTCTGTAGTGTTTACTGTCTAAAGAGTGTAGACTAATAGCTTTAGTATTGGTCCCCATCCTCCCTCCGTGTTGGTGTCTTGTTGATGTTCATCGTGTTACCCTGCTGCAGTCATCACACTTGGGTTATCCTGCCGTCAGGCGGTCCCGCAGTCGGCCAGAATTCCAAAGTCTTGGTCCGGCGTCGGTTGCTGTTGCTTCTTCCCTGATGTCAGTGCGCCAGGGGTATATGAGAGGCATCCAACGCCATTTTCTTCAGTCTTTCTTGCTGCGCAGTGCCCGAAGCAGAAGCAGTTCGCAAGTGCCGGTCGGCCGACACCTGAGATTTTCGAATCGAGTTTCAGTCCGAAGTCTTCAAAGCTAAGTACCCCGTTGGGGAACCTTTTCTTGCCTCAGTCCAATGTCAGAAAAAGTTAACAATTGCATTTCTTGTGGGAAGCAAATACCTCATAAGACTTTCATTCTTTTTGTATACCTTGCCTAGGCCCAGACCACGACGTCACTGGTTGTCGGTTTTGTGCTAGGTTCAATAAGCGAACTATAAAGCGAGGCTTTGATTTCGCATGATACTACTTCGGTAGGAAATTTAATTACATTATGCCGTCGGAGCAACCGACTACCAGCGTGCATAAAAAATGCATAGATAAAGATAGGCAGCCTAGATCCAAGCCAGACTCCGAGCCCTCGGCTGGGCCGGTCGCCGGTTCTCGGGTTTTCAGTGAGGCGCCTACGCAGCCCCTAGCTATCGCTGAATTGGATCCCCAGACCGCTTCGGATTCTCCAGCAGAGAGCGCTAGGCCGACGCAGCCATTTTCTTTAGGCCCTACCGACGACATTGCAGTAGGAGAAGCTGGTGCTGTAGAAACACCTTTGGTTTCTGAAGGTGTCTTCAGACCGAATACTCTCACCATAAAATCTTATGCTAAGCTTAAGACTCCTCTAAAACCAAAAAAGACTACACTTCAGTCTCCAGGTCAAGGCCCTATGCCTAAGAAACAGATGCTTAAAATGGCTGAAGATTTAATTTCTTTGATCAGGGGTTCCCAATCCCCCCGACAAAAGGCCTAGACAAGAGGAGGATTATACCTCCTCTGATCAAGTGTATGTTTCCTCAGGCTCCTCTGAGGAACAGGATTACTCCTTTCCCCCTTATGAAGATTCTGATGCTGAAGACTCCATTCCCTCAGCTTCTCCCCCTGAAGATTATTCCTTTGGGGAAACCTTACATACCATGAGGGAACATTTCCACTGGGAAGGTCAGGACTACTCCGACTCAAAGAAAAGGCTCAGAGAGTTTCTTTTACTCCCCCAGCACAGACCACTTGCTATCCCCCCAGTTTTAGACATTGTGGATGATGTTTTCTTAGAATCTAGTCTAAATCCAGATTCTCTGCCTCCTGCCCCAGCCAAACCAGATAGATACTATAGAGTACCTGACTCACACAAATTCCTATACAAAAGCCCTGTTGCTGATCCAGAGACAATCTCCCAGGGTCCCAAAGGGGCTAAGGCTTCTATGGCTAAAAATCCTGTACCCCCTGAAAGGGACTCCAGAGCACTAGATAGGTGGGGGAAGAAAGTTTACACCTCAGCTACTCTAGCTATGAGAGCACTAAATTGTCAATTTCACATGCTTAAATACCAGCAATTCCTAATGTCTCAAATAAAACAAAAGATGGGCATGCACCCTCAACAGTCTGAATTCAAGGAAATGCAGGATCTGTTGCATGCAGCTGAACAGGTGGGCAAATATACTTTACAATGTGGTTTTGATGCCTTGGAAGCTTCCTCTAGAGCAGCTGTTACTGGGTCTGTTATACGTAGGCATGCTTGGTTAAAGGAACAATCTCTGCCTGATCATGTTAAAGCAAAGTTACTAGATGCACCCTTACTGCAGGATGTCTTATTTGGGGTTAAAGCAGAGGAGGTTTTAAAGAAAATGGAGGATAAGGCAAAATCTATGCAGACGGTCAAAGATTTCTTACAGGTACAGCCCCCACGCTTCAGCAGAAATTGGCCAACAAAAATTGGTCATTTCCAGCTTCTGACAGACCACAGAGGGGTAAATACAGGCGCCCAAGGGGCAGAGGACAAGCACAAATCCCTTACAAACCTTGCCAATGGGGCACTGCAACACAGAAGGGAGGAGAAGACAGGTCCCAAACTACTAGAAGGCAAACACAATGACTTAAACCTCAAACTGCCAAGCAAAACTCTCTTGGCAGCTCCCTTGGGAGGAAAATTAGCACTTTTTGCAGACAACTAGCGCATCGTCACAAAGGACAAATGGGTCCTAGACATTATCTCACAAGGATACAGATTCCATTTCCACACCTTGCCAAGGATAAAAGAAATGCCAAACCTGCCACAAAATCAATGGGCAGAGGTAAAAAAAACAAATTGCAGCTCTCATGGACATGAGAGCCATTCAACTGGTACTTACACAGGAGCAAGGCCAAGGATTTTACTCAAGGCTCTTTCTAGTCCCCATAAAGGACAATGCTTGGAGACCCATTCTGGACCTGTCAATTTTAAACACCTTCTTGCAAGTACCCAAATTCAAGATGCTAACACTACAGCAGCTTCTTCCCATGTTGGGCAAGAAAGCTTGGCTAGTAACGTTGGACCTCAAGGAGGCATACCTGCATGTCCCTATCAGACAAAATTGCAGAAGATACCTCCGTTTCATTGCAGGTTCAACCCAATACCAATTCTCTGCACTGCCCTTTGGCTTATCTACTGCACCCAGGGTCTTCACAAAATGCCTGGCACCAGTAATTGCATACTGCAGACAAAGAGGAATTCAAATATACCCATACCTGGACGACTGCCTCATCCAAGCAGAAAGCAAGGACATTCTCTTACAACACCTGGCTTTTGTAAAACATCTAAGTTGCCTAGGGTACACAGTAAACGAAAGGAAATCAAAACTAGTGCCCTCACAAAATATGACATCCCTGGGTGCCAGCTTGAATACAAAGGCCCAGATGGCTTATCTGACTCCAGACAAACAACTACAATTAACTCAATACTTCAGAGCAATGGCAACAAAGACCCAACTCCCTGCAAGAAAAATTCTGCAGGCCTTGGGCTTCATGGCATCTTGCATACTAATACCATTTGCAAAACTGCATATGAGGAAATTACAATGGTACCTAAAAAGCGTATGGACTCAACACAGCCACAGCTTGGAAACAATGATACCTCTCATTCCCTGCCTTCAACAGGAGTTTCTATGGTGGTCACAGGCATGTCACCTCAACAAGGGTCAGCCTTTCACCTTACCCCCAGCCAGGCAAACTATGACAACAGATGCATCGGACTATGCCTGGGGGGCACACATGGCAGGACGGTGCATTCAAGGCATATGGACTGCAGATCAAAGGAATCAGCACATCAAGCAAAAAGAAATGCTAGCTGTACAAAATGCTCTGACAGCCTTCAAGGACCTCTTACATCCAGGACAGCTTATCATAAGGACAGACAACACCACAGTAATGTAGTACATAAACAAGCAAGGGGGTACACACTCCTACCCTCTATGCAGGCAAGCAATTACCTTGTGGAACACAGCACTGGCTTACCAAGTTCAATTACAAGCTCAATTCCTGCCAGGAAAAAAGAACACATTGGCAGACGACCTAAGCAGAAACATCATGGATCCCCACGAGTGGAAACTGGATCCACAAGTATTTGCAATGATAACTCAAAAATGGGGGCTCCCAGACATAGACCTGTTTGCCAGCCCCCAAAACTATCAACTGACAAAAGTTTGCACAAGGACTTTTCACCATCAAGCTTGGAAAGTGGACGCACTCTCATTCAGTCGGAAAATGCTGACAGTATATGCCTTTCCTCCATTACCCCTTCTCACAACGGTGCTGCTGAAAGTCAGGATGGAGAGACCCCGAATGATACTCATTTCCCCAGACTGGCCACGCCAGCACTGGTACCCACTATTAAGGAATATGGCCCAGGGCCCACCATGGATTCTACCACAAATTACCCATTTGCTCACACAGCAAGACAATCAGATTCTACACAGCCAGCTCAAAACCTTAAACTTGGCTGCATGGCAAATCACCTAAGCAACCAGCCAGCTCCTCTCTCACAATCTGTTATGGATATTATTCTGGAGGCCAGGAGGCCCAGCACCAGGAAAGCCTACTCAGACAAATGGAAAAGGTTTTGCGCCTGGGACCAAGCTAAAGGCTAAAATACCCTTCAGCCTGACATACCTCAGATTCTGCAATATTTAACTGAGATGTTACACAAAGGGCTTTCTTTTTCATCTATTAAAATCCAAGCCTCAGCTATTTCAGCTCACTACAACATGGATCCTCCCTTATTTTCACATCCACTCCTAAGGCAGTTTCTCAGAGGGGCCAAAAACATTAGGCCTCCCAGGAGAGCACCAACACCTACTTGGGACCTCAACTTTGTTCTGGAAAAACTTACGCTACCTCCTTTTGAGCCAGCTTTCTCAGCTGACTTAAAGTTTATATCATGGAAGACTGCCCTGCTGCTTGCAATTACTTCAGCGAGAAGAGTTTCAGAGCTTCAGGCACTAATGGCAGTAGAGCCTTTCCTCATTTTTCATTAAGATAGAGTTTCTCTATGAACGAACCCCTCCTTTATGCCTAAGGTGGTATCCAGTGTGGCTCTAAATCAAACCATCCATTTACCCACCTTCTTTCCAAATCCACAGAACAAAGGAGAAAGACTCCTACATTCCTTGGACATTCACAGGCAGCTACGTTACTACTTGGATAAAACTAAGGTTTTCAGAAAATCTGACCAGCTTTTTGTATCCTATGCTACAGCATCACAAGGAAAGGTTATCTCAAAACAGACCATTTCCAAATGGATAGGACATTGCATACGTTTTTGCTACACCCACCATGGAAAACCAGTTCCTGCAAGCATAAGGCCCCACTCTACCAGGGCAGCAGCTACATCTACAGCCTTCCTCAGGGGGGTGCCAACCAAGGATATTCTGGAAGCTGCAACTTGGAGTTCAGTACACACCTTCACCAAACATTACTACTTACCACTTTACTCTAAGACTAGAGCTGGCTTCACCACTGCAGTTTTGCAGGGCCTTCTAGCCTCCTCTAACCCTGTTTGACTCCACCTCCCATCCATAGCTTTGGGATTCTACCCAAGTGTGATGACTGCAGCAGGGTAACACGATGAACATAGTACAGTTTTGTACCTACCATAAATGTAGATGTTCGAGTGTATACCCTGCTGCAGTCCAGGTTACCCTCCCTCCACCCCCTCTGACCTAACTAAGACCTTTCTATACCTTAAAATCTGTTACAACCTTTGTGGTGTATTTGCTTATAGCTGGAGGGATTTTTTGTTTATGTTACACTTTTTATTATTGGTACTATCTACTGACCACCATTTGGGGGGGCACCTGACATCTGGGGCAAGAAAAACTGAAGAAAATGGTGTCGGATGCCTCTCATATACCCCTGGCACACTGACATCAGGGAAAAAGCGACAGCAACTGACACCGGACCAAGACTTTGGAATTCAGGCCGACTGCGGGACCGCCTGACGGCAGGATAACCCAAGTGTGATAACTGCAGCAGGGTATACACTCGGACATCTACATTTATGGTAGGTACAAAACTGTACTTTATGCTTGGTGGCTTTGCAGTTGCCGCCCCTACTGTAAATGTGATCTGGGACACTCCTCCCAGTCTAGTGTCATTAGCTCATTCTACTAATACAGAGAGAACATCTTAGAAGGCCTTCTGTTCCTCCTTTCTCCCTTTCAAAAAAAAAAAAAATGCCTGAATCTCCTTGTGTTCTGACTGTGCTTCTCAAACATTTTGGAAATATAGAGTATATTTTAGAGCATTTATTATAACTGTAATTGCCTTAATATTGCTACAACTCAAGTGCTCTAGGTTGCACTGCATCTGAATTGTTTGTGTGTTTTAGCTGCTTTTCTGTATATATAGACTTCTCTGTATATGTAGACTAGCTACTTATTCTGCTGTATTACTGCCTCTTAAATCGTTTTTCAGTTGTGCACTTGCTTTGCTTCATTTAAAAAGTTTTAAATTGCTAATTTTGTAGAGTTTTAATTGCATTTACTGTTTAGAACTACACACTCAAGTGTGTTAGCCTTTTTTGTGTTTATTTACTGTATTATTGCATTGTTTAGCCTATTTTAACACAAAAAAAATACTGTCTTGTTTGCTCGTTTCCAACCTTTCCTAGCCAGTCCATATCCCAGGCTTTGCTTGTCTCAGGACTTTATTTTCTGTGTTCGGAGCAATCCAGACCTTGCTGTGGTAGAGAGAAGTCCTACTGCTTACCAGTGGGAGTGGTGAGCATTGTACTGCCTGTCTAACACTAGAGGAGTGGTTTCCAGCTCTGAAATTGTAATTTTATTAGCCTTTTTGGGCTGATTTCTATCTCTTTCAACTTTCTGGCTTAAAAAACGCGTGTGTTTGCACATTTTACGCATAGTGCAGCACCGTGAGGCTACAGTTAATCTATTCCAGGAGCCAGAAAGTCTGCTCTTCAAATTTTCCCTTAGAACTAGCTGGTTTCTCAGTAGTAGCACTAAAATCTGAACCCCTGTGACTAGCACTTGCTCTAGAGCCTGCTGGAAAGCACTAGGAAGCCTGAAACTGATACAAGCACTCAACTCTCCTTGTCAATAAGGAGAAATTAATTGTAGGCACTAAACAGCCTATAATTGCAAAGTACCTTGCAAAGGTAAGGGAAAACAGCTTTTATACTTTGCAAAAAAAAAGCACCTAAACAGGCATGTCCAACGGTCAGCTTCCGGTGGTTTCTCCTGTCCACCTGGTGAATTTGGGCATACTGGGGCAATGCTGCAACTGCCTCATGTACACAGACAATCCACTCCTCCTACCACCCAACACTACAACCTGCGAGAGATGCACTTACATAGCCAAACTGGAAGCAAAGCTCTCTCTGGCCAAGATTGTGTTAGCAGTCAAGAGGAGAAGGTTAACACCTGCACTACACCTCAAGCAACTCATAGCCCTTCAAAACCCACACCATCAACACCCACACATAGCAACACTAAACCCACATATGTGGAGGCCCTTAACATTAACCTGCCCAAGCAACAAGGACCTCTGAAGCTGAAACGCAAACACCAGTCACAACCAAAGTGACACATAGCTCACAACACCAGTGTGCCACCCAACAGCCCCTAAGGCAAGACAATGTACCCAACACTTTAGTCATAGGTGACTCTATAGTCAGGCACACTGATGTCCCACTCACCAGGCTGAACATTCAGCTGCCTGTCGGGTGCCAGGATCCAGCACATAACGCATGCACGCAAGTCACTCCACTACAAGTACAAATATGACTCTGTCATTGTCCATACTGGAGTGAATGACGTGAGACGTACCTCCCTGGACTACATGAAAAGAGGCATGGAAGAGCTCTCGGATCATATGGCCCAGGCAGGCTTGACCCTAGCCCTGAGTAGCATCTTGCCTTCACCCAGAATTATGCCACAGTATAAGGACAAAATGATTGACTTCAGCAATTGGCTAAGCTTCTGGTGTCATTCAAAGGGGATCCAGTATCTGTCTGCCTGGGAAGACATGATCGACAAACCACGATGCTTTGCCAGAGATGGTCTGCACCTGTCACCCCTGGGATTCAGGTTACTGGCTAAAGCTCTTGCCACCCCTATAGTGCCTTTTTTTAGGCAAGGTTCAAAGGAAAAAAACACCACCGTAACAGATGCAAGCATGCAAAATCTGAAGGTAATGCTACTCAATGCTAGAAGTCTAAACCTCAAAATGCACTCTCTTGAGGCACTCCTAAAAATGGAGAACATTGATATCTGTGCAGTAACTGAGACCTGGTTCAAGGCTCCAGAGAGCACCCCTGCAATACCAGATTACAACTCTTACCACACTTTTCGGCCACAAAACCAAGACCGAAACACTAAAGGTGGAGGAGTGTCCATATTCACCAAGGATATTCACACCTCCAGGCTAGTTGCCCAACACAATGCATCTGAAATTCTCCAGGTGCATCTAACACTAGGTAAGACTGCAATCCAAATTGTAGCTTGATACAGATCCCCCACCATGCCCCAAGATTCTCACTACACCTTTCTAAATGTACTGGAAAATATTAAGATACAACCAAACACCCTAACACTGGGTGATTTCAACTACCCTGCCATTTACTGGGAAAACTACTCGGTTACCAACTCATTTTCCCAACGGTTCTTGGACTTCATAAATTCCAACGCCATGGATCAATTAATCCATTGTCCCACCAGGGGCTCCAAAATCCTAGACCTGGTCATTACCAGCATGGGAGATAGATGCTCCACACCAGTGGTCACCCCATCATTGGTCAGGTCTGACCATAAGCAAATCACCCTTGACATCCACATCCCACCCCCACCCCCCAGTACGGAAACCTCCTTAAAAAACTTTTCCAAAGACAACTTCATGTTACTGAAGTCAGAAGGGATAAACTTCATGTCACCCATGCAGACGAGATCTGAAAGTTCGAGTGCAGAATCCTACACTAAGGCACTGTACGAGCACATCCACTAGTGCATGAATTGTGCCATCCCAAATAGATCCAAGATGCTCTTCTCCAAAAAAAAGGAAGCCAATCTGGTGGTCCCCTGCTATAAACAAACTATACAACAGAAGGAAGAAGCTGTTGCAGAATAGAGGAAAATCCCAGGATGCAAAAAACTCCCTCACCAGCCTCAGTAAGAAGCTGAGATCCCTCATAAAATCCTCAAAAGCTAGTTACGAAAATAAAATTGCCAAAGATTCCAAAGACAACCACAAGGCATTCTATAGTTATGTCATATATGATCCCAAGGATATTGCCAATATCCTGGCAGATCGATTTAGTGCCATCTTTACCCTTCTCACCCCTAACATCATACCAAATACCAAATGATTGCCAAATTCCGGTAATCACGGCCACACAGGTAGAAACTGCACTCTCCAAAGCTAAGAATACGGCATCCATGGGACCAGATGACATCCCAGGCTGTGTACTACATGAACTACAAAATGAGCTGGCACCTCACCTAAGTGTCATGTTTAATCATAGCCTCACCTCAGGCTTTATGCCCACTGAGTAGCGCACAGCAACAGTTATCCCACTCCACAAGGGGGGAACCACCTTGGATCCCGGAAACTACCGTCCAATCCGTCTGACAAACCTGATCTGCAAGGGCATGGAACGCATTATCATGGAACTTATAAACAAAGACATTGGCAACCTTCAAACACTGGACCCCACCCAGTTTGGGTTTGTGAAGGGCCGATCTTGTCTCCTGAATCTGATTGACTTCTTCAAATCCATCTCCAGAGCTGTGCACGAGGGTAAGGCGGTCCACACAGCCTATCTGGACCTCGCCAAGGCCTTCGACCCCACCCATCACTCTGGAATCATAGATAAACTTACTAAGCTGGGCATAAATCCCTATGTCACTTGATGGGTTGCCAACTGGCTTACTGACAGAACCCAGATTGTAAAAGTAGACGACTCCAAATCCAGCTCCAGACAAGTGACAAGTGGAGTACCTCAGGGTTCAATCCTGAGACCACTCTTGTTTGGCATCTACTTCTCTGAAGTACAGGCCAACACTAAGGGACTATGGCTAGCAAAGTTTGCAGATGACTGCAAACTGGGAGCCATTATTGAATCCCCAAATGATGTCAATATTTTACAAAAGGGCCTTACAGAAACAGATACCTGGTACCAGAGCCATGGGCTCAGGCTTAATGCCAAGAAATGTATAGTTATCCCCTTTGGAAAAAAACATGTACCCATGAATTACCACATAGGTGGCAGTACACTAAATATCGAAAGTGTAATGAGAGACTTAGAGACACAGGTGGACAGTGGTCTCACTTTCGATAACCACATCGCCACAACAGTCAGGAAATCCTTCTATGTGGCACACCTCATCACTAAGGGCTTTTCATCCAGGAAAAAGGAAGTCATTGTCCCACTGTACTCATTAGACCCATTATAGAGTATAATGCCCTGTTTGGTATGTACCTCACAAGACATCTGCAACAGCTGGAAAGGCCACAGAAATACCTCACTAAAAGAATCACAGGCCTAAAGCAGATGCCATATACTGACCATCGAAATTAACTCCAGCTATACTCTGTGGCATATCGTCTACTCAGAGGCGATCTCTGCTTAACATGCAAAGCCATGTCAAACCCTGAGCTGTTAGACATGCTCCACTTCCCTCGGACCCACATGCTCCAGGGATCTAAACCTTGTCATC
This sequence comes from Protopterus annectens, assembly GCF_019279795.1. Lineage (NCBI taxonomy): Eukaryota > Metazoa > Chordata > Ceratodontiformes > Protopteridae > Protopterus > Protopterus annectens. Next base: position 119,504,433 of record NC_056731.1, on the reverse strand, counting down.
ACAATGAACAAAACATGCTGGAGGGATAGGTTCCTGACCCAGAGACTCCCCATACTCTGGAATAGACTGCCCATACATGTCAAGCAGAGCGCCTCCTTGGCCCTCTTCAAAAGGAACCTTGATGACTGGATGGGAGATAGGAAATTCACTCCGGGGATCATGGACAGGGGTCCAGAGAAGTAAATATTGTGGGAAGAACTATCCAGGCAATTGTTATGGCTAGGCTTGTATAGGCCCTAGGGCCGATAGCCTAGTACCAACCTTTGAACCTCTTACCTGCATTTATCTGCTCATCCTGAGTGCCAGTTGCAATGAGCATTGTGTGCTTAAACTGAACATATAAACAGTTCAACAAACTTCTACAGCTATAATGTTTTTCCAGCCCTTGTGTAGATCTTCTTTTTCTGTAAATATAGCAGCACTGGTTATTATAGTAAGTGAAGACACAAACCCCAGCAGTATCACTAGCCTTTAGCACTTGGAATCCTTCAGCAGTGTCTGAGCTGCCTCATGCACACTGATGACAAACTCTTACTAAACCCAAAGGAATCTCTCTCTGTGAGAGATGTAAATACTTAACTCAAATGGAGGCATCTCTCTGAATCAGTTATATGCAGTGATATCAACACTGTCTTAACCTCACCCACACCTGTGCAACATGCGCAGTCTACAAATTCTAAGCTGTCTTATCCTTGTACCATTAAAAAATGTTTATTTAAATGTTCTAGGACTCAGAAAAACAGGACTCAGCCAAACCCCTCAAATTTCCCTCCTGCTTATAACCCAGTATCGGGAGCTCATGTCCAAGTCACAGCTCCCTCTTATACTATAGGAAATATAGACACTAACAGAGGTCACATTACTAGCATGCAGAAGCCCTATAGGCAGCAAGTCCAAGCTAGTTCATTTGTAGTGTCCTGGTTCTAGGTAACTCCATAGTTTGACATGCAGTTGCTCCACTCCCCAGGCTGAGCAATGACAGGCTAGTAGTTAGTTGCCTATAGAGTACCAGGGTACATGTAAGACCATTCACCCTACATACACGTATGACCATATCATTGCACACATGGTAACAAATGACTTGAGATACTCCTACATTGATTACATGGAGAGACATGATGGGACTCTGCATCTGGCAAAGGAGTGAAACTAGTCTTGAGGAGGATCCTACCAATTCCAAGAATGATGCTGCAATGCAAACTAAAGATAATTACTGTCTTAACTACTTGTGGCATTCTAGGGAGATTTATTGCATATATCATCCTAAGATGAGTTGGTTGATAATCCCAGATGCTTTGCTAGGGTGGCCTGCATTTCAGTCCTCATGGTTTCTGTATGTTGTCCAAGAATTTTTCCTCTCTCGTAGTGCCTTTATTTAGGTGAGGTCAGTCTTCCGAAATTACTCACATACCCAACCACTTTCAAAATCATATACAAATAGCACAGTTAAATGTTAGAAGAATAAACATAAGGTTATAGTCCTTACAGACATTCCTGACTCCTGAAAATATTCATATAAATATTTACATAGTTGCTGAAACATGGTTTCAGAGCAGGGAAAGCATCCCCACACTTCACACTTTTAATGTCTCCTACTACTTCAGACCCAATGCAAAACTAGACATTATAGCTTAAGGAGGTTTATGTGTTCCGAGGAAACAATTTCACCTCCAGACTTGTAATGCAGGACAATGACCTAGATCTCCACTTTCTTCTTATGATAATCAAAATCTAGTACCACATAGTAGCCAACTACCATGTCTTCTTTATGACACTGGCAGACCATGAGGCATATCTTAACAAACTGACATCCCTCACCGTGTCTACTAAAATCCTGCCACCCATATAATTGACATTCATTTATGTGAGACAAAAATCATGAAAGATGAAATACCTGAATGGCAAAATTTCCCAGGGTAAGTAAACACTTACCCAACATGCCCTTTTTCTCAACTGTAGTGAGATCTTGGAGCTGGTGTGTGTGTGTGTGTGTGTGTGTGTGTGTGTGTGTGTGTGTGTGTGTGTGTGTGTGTGTGTGTGTGTGTGTGTGTGTATATATATATATATATATATATATAGTTAGGGGGGTGGGGGTATAGTCTCCCACGTAGGTGTGTTTTACTTACCTCCGTGTGTGTTTCATTTATGTTTGGGCAAGTGTTTACTTACCCTGGGAAAATTTCGTCTTTTGAGTGTTTCATCTTTCATTATTTTCATCTCTCCTAAATGAACATCAATTATATGGGCACTGGGATTTTAAAGTAGATCCCTATCACCATAGAATCTAACACTATGGATTTGGCTGACTTCAACTTTCCCACAATTGACTGGAGAACCTACACTACCACAAACAAGTATGCACATAGATTCCTGGATTTCATTAATGCAACCTCCTTGTATCAACAAGTTCAAATCCCAGCAAGAGGCTCTAAAGTATTACACCTTATTCTTACAGATATACTCCCCTTTACCTAGAGCTCTCAGTTGCCAAATCACTGATCCAGTCTGACCATCATGCTGTATTATTTACTCTAGGTGGGAGACATGAGTCACCTTTAAACCATCCATCTTCAGAGACTACTCAAAAACAAATATATTCCAACTAATTGATGACCTGATGAAACTTAAATACTCTGCTCATCCAGATGGTCCTGCTTCATAGTCTGCAATTTTCATGGATAAATTCATTCTCACCTCAATGCTATAATTGAGGCATTGGTCTCCTTAAGACAAATATAGAGCTACATTTAAGAAAAAAAAAACATTTGGTGGAACCCCAGTATTAGGAAACTATAAAAGAGGATAAATAAACTCTTAGCTTGTAAAAGTAAACTTAATACCTCATCAGCAAGAGTATAGCGCAAAATCATTAACACAAACCTTAGAAAAATAAATAAATTCTCCAACACCTAGTATAAATTGTGAATAATCACCAATTCTAAGGATAGCCACAAGGCTTTCTTCCTCTATATCAGAAAAGTAAGAAATAATTACCAGCAATGCTCTGAGCTAATACAAATTATACAGTGACTGGCCATTAATATTCAAAAACAAGCACACTGATTGGCCAGCCCAAACAGCATGCCTGTTGTAAATCTGAGACTATACTAATGGAAAAACGTCCGGTCATCCAGACTTTTTCCCATTAGTATATCTCATATTTTTGTTTTACTTTTCTTTTTTTTTTTGCACAAAGAAAGAAAATGGAAGACCTGAAATGAATGAGGAAGATGGTGCAGACAAAAATAAGATGATAATCAGTTACGTTCTGCAAAACTAAAGACACTTATCTGATTATTCTTTAATTTTGTCTGTCCCAGCTCTCCCGAATGTAAAAAGTCTCCCGATTTCTTTTTTTATTTTCAATTAAAAAAAAAAAAAAAAAAAGCAACAGAGATCTTCCTTTCTTTATTGCTATGTCTGCACAGCACTGATGAACTGCATAAGCTTGGGAATGCAAGTCCCATACGCATGCGCAGTACATCAGAAAAAGCCCCAGGATAGCAGAAAAACATTGAAGGGCAGCACAGAGCCATTATACAAAGACATTATTTAAGAAAAGTAAATATTATTTCTTTATTAATTATTATTATTATTGTTATTAATTATTATTATTATTTTTTTTTAAATAATGTCATTCTATAATAGCAATAACCAACTCCGTAGTTGTGGTATATTAAAATTTAACCACAGTTTGCTTTATTTAATCACTTGGGCTTCACCCTCGTGACTAACCCACACCAACCAGTATACCACACCAACATCATGGGTTATTGCTTAAATAACATCACATACTCATTTCTTGATGACATTGCTAACATAGTAGCAGACAAATTCAGCTCAAATATTATCAATGTCAAATTGCTCATGATATATAAGCATGCCTACAGTTCCCAAATCTCCTCCAAGACAGTCCTAAGCACTCTCTCCAAGGCTAAAAACACATGTTCCCTGGCAATGTACCAGGTTGTCTTTTTGTCAGTACAAAGCACTGCCTGTCTGACTCCTTGTAAAATCTCTTCAGTCTCAGACTCTCCCCTGGATGTTAGCCAAAATTATGCAGAAATGCTGTTGTCATCCCACTGCACAAGGGGTACCCATGACTGACCAGGACAACTTTAGACCTATCATCCTCACCAGCCTTACCTGTAAGGTAATGGAGTACATCATTATGGACATCATAAACAATGATATAGGCAGTTTTCAAAACCTGGACAAAATCAATTTGAGTATGTTAAATGCAGATTCTGACTCTATAATCTGGGTGACTTTTTTGAACAAGTCAGTAAGGTATTTTACTCAGGTAAATAAGTTCACGTGGCTTGCCTGGACATGACCAAAGCTTTCAGTACTGTTTAAATTAGGAATCATTAATAAGCTAATCCAATTAAATGGAAACCCTCATACTACCCACTGGATAGCAAACTGGCTCATTCACAGAACCTATTCTATTAATGTTGCAGGCATACTCTCTAAAAGAGTGTTTGCCAGCAGTGTCCTTCAGGGATCAGTCCAAAGACCACTCATCTTTGGTATCTACTTCTCTGACATTAAAGTAAGCACTATGTGCCTGTGCTAACACAGATTGCTGATGACTGCAAATATGGAGCTGTCATAAATATCCCAGATGACTAATGTATTCTTCAGGAGGGCCTAATTCATACTTACAAGTACTGCTTGGATCACAGCCACAAACTAAATGCCAAAAAAAAAAATGCAACATTGTCTACTTTAGCAAACCTGGCCACTCCTACTCCTGTCACATAGGTGAAACCTCCCCTAGGCGAAACAGTTGACTTAGCTATTAGGGACTCTGACACCTTCATTGACAATGAACTATCCTCTTGCCTCCCTGTGACTACTGTTGTTAGGAAATCTGTTTACATACCCAAACTAACCACCAGGGACATGTTTTCTAGGACCAGGGAATTAATTTTCCTTTTCCTTATCAAAGCAAAAATAGAATATAACTCACCCCATACATCTCAACCTGCAGACATTGAAATAGGAACAAAGCCCCCTGAAAAGTAGATGCACCCAGCCAAAAATCTGAACATCTAATTAGTATAAAATTTTGAGTACCAGCTAGCACACAGCTCTTCCTGTTTCCAGGAGGAATGTGGGATAATACTCAAAAAAATATTTAAAAAACAGAGAATGACAAAACTGATGGAAAATTGTAAGTGCATCATCAAAGATACAGTTTAAAATCTAAAGACTTTAATAAATTGTATTACAAATGTCTACCACACAAAGTAATTTATTGTTGATGAATATGAGAAAGGGAGATGTAAGATGTGTGTCCTCTTTGTTTAAATGATTTGTGCCACTAGTTTTTTGGTCGGGTAGTGTGGTTTTTCTGAGTATTAGACAACTTCAAAAATCATATGTGATGAGAGGTCTTCTGAAAATTGTATGAAAGGTTAAATCAATACTGAAAACAGGGGCATACCTCCAAAAATAGACACATAATGTACAGAGGTAAATCAGTTCTAAAAATAGGTACAGCTGTGAGGGCTGATGCACCCTTTGACAAGTATATGGCTAAGCATATCCCAGCTGGAGATACAGCAGCATTTCCTTACCAAAAAACTGAAGTGCATGTCCTCCTTGATTAATACCTGTTGGCAGGATCAATATGTTTCACATAACATACCTCTTTAACAGACTCTTCTAATATGTTAAGCAGAGTAACTCCATGACTGTTTTTAAGTACAACCCAAATGGCTGGATGGGCAATCATAACTACATCCCTGGTCTACACTTCTAACCCTTATGAAAATGGGCTGAAACTAGTTCAGTGTCTGGTATTAATTCATAGTTGCTTAACTAGGATGTGGTGAAAGGAGCAATTGACCCAGGCATAAATTGTTGGGGAGCATGATCCCCAGATCCCAATTGCTCTTTAATGCATACCAGCTTTTCAAAGCAAGTATTAAATTTGTTGTCAAACCTGAGTGCTGTAAACTTTTACATAGTATTGGAGGGATTAGTTTTAAATAGCAGAATATATAACTAAATTAATCATCTCTGATTATTTTTTATTTATATATAATATATTATTTGTAAGTCACTGTAGCTTTTGGCTATTTTTTGATGATTTTTTTAGGTATTGATAGGTAGAGAGATGGTGTAGTACTTTTTTTCTATTCAATATGCAAATTAGGAACTTTGGTATCTATGGTAGGTTTTGTTTTATTAGTAGTAAATACACTGCAGTTAATAGGAATGTAGTGAAAATTAGAAGGATATATAAGTTGTTAATTTAGCTATTCTTTTCCACTCAACTGTATGTGCATAAAAAATGCAATTCCACACCTCAATCGGTATGTCTAATCTCAAAACATTTGTTGGGACATACGTCCTATTGGTTTATAAATATTTGCATTTATTTCTATGCATGTGCCCTGTTAAAATACCACAATATTGGTGGCCTGTTGCCATCAATTCAACCTGCATGCTGTTGTAATGTCCACTATTGTTCTATATATGCATGTGTTATGCTTGCTTTTCAACTGTTGAAAATCCGGTGTGTTGGGTTAATGGGAAAACTTCTGCATGCTGTTATAACTAATTGGGAATTCTGTTGACTGTTACTAACCCATATCTTTATTAAACCCTCCAAAACATAGTTCGTATGGGAAGGCCAATCCCAGTGGACCCACCTGTCCCACCTCAGCTGGCCATGGCACCTGGCACCAGCAGGTCCGATGCCCAGCCTGGGACCTCCTCCTCCGTTGGCCCTGTGCCACCTTCAGGTGGAAGCACTGCAAGGGATGGGGCTCAGCCCCCCATGCAAGCATGGGCAGAGGAGGGCCACCTATCACCCTTCGAACGGTCTGGGCTGTGGTGCGTAAAGAGATTGAATGTTCTGTTGCAGAACCTCTATGCTAGCTTGAGGCACGAGTGGCACAACTCCCAGGTCAGCCTGCCCCTCCTACACAGCCCCCAGCACAGCCACCCTCTGGGCTGTGAAGGTGCAGTGGTGACTGCCCATGGGTGGGGACCTTAGTCCCACTGTTTCCATCTGTGGGCTCATGGGCTTGCGATTTCCAAACATCCCTCCCCGTCAAAGGTGTTCCCCCCACCACATGTGTCATATACCGCCCCTGTATGCATCTTGTTTGTCTTGTCTGTTTACCTCCCCAACCTACCACCCCAAATATACCTACTTCCCCTACCCCACATTCCACTCTCACCTGAAAAAAAAAGGGCAATCTGCTCCCAAAAAAAAAATTACGCCCCATACATAGCTGTCCATTTTGCACACATGTCCACTGGACACATAAAATGTAATTTAATTGGCATTACAACATACTTTGTTGTCCTCACCCCTCTCACAGGGGTTGAAGGTTTCATATCTACCTCCAAATTTATTCCATATGCACAGCTGTTGCTGTTAAAGAAATGGGCAGCTATGGACCTTCCCTACACCCATCCTGCACATCCCGAGCTACTTTCCATACTGTCTTTCCCTCTTTGTGCCCCTTTTTCACCACTTTCATATCTCCCCATTTTTTTTTTCTTTCAAAGAAATGAGCGCGAGGGTTAGTGGGAGTAAGCACTATTAAGCAGTAGTTAGCAAGTTTGCGCGAGTGTGCACTTGTTTGCGCTTAGCTAAGGATCGCGCAAACCCACTTACAACTGCTTAAAAGTGCCTTAGTCACTCTGTATGTGAGGGCCCTTGTTCTGCTCAGGAGCAAAATAAAACATCACTGTCAGTCTCGAACCCCGGACCTTGTACACACTACAAAACATGAAGTACCACTAAGCCACTGTAGATATACAACAAGTTGGTGCTGAAATAAATATATCATGCATCAGGATGAGTGAATGTAAAGGAAAAATAGGAATGCCATACCACACAACTTGTTCTGGGGATCTTTACCAGCAGTTGTTGTGGGATTACATTACATGACTGTGATAAGAGAAGCAATCATTCTAGCAGGAAATAATGTTAGACCATCACTTTACAACCACACACAGTATCACAGCAGGACAAACAGTGGCATATCTGATTAGGGCAGAGGCCATACCTCCCGACTGTCCCTAATTTGCAGGGATGTCCCTGATTTTGACACAAATTTTATCTCTGTCCCTCTGAATCCCTCCTAAAACTACTGACTTTGGCCAGAAAGGTGGTGAATTACACTTAATGAATAATGACAATAATTAAGAGTTAAACACTTCTTTTACTTCAGAAAAGGTGTATTAATTCATATGCTCTGATTCTCTCAGTGTTTCAACTTAATGGCACTAATATTTTAAAGGTGTCCCTGACTTTTCCTTTACTTTTCCCTGAGTCTGTTCAAATATGTACCTGAGTGTTTGAGAGTCTGGCAAAGGCAGTAACACAGAGGCATATCAGCCTTTTTGCTGTTACACACTGTGCAAATAGCTTTGGACGGAGTTTTGGAAGCATACCCTTATGTAGGAATACAACACTGAAATACAAATGGATGTAGCCATGTACTGGTAGCAACCAACTGTAACAATGCCATTGCTCTATTGCTGAAAAGACCTATGTGGTGCACAGACAAAAAATAACAGGCTATTCTCTGGCTACCATGTAGATAGGTCCACAGTTGGGAGTTACGCAGACAGACTACTTTCCTTGATAAACTAACATGTACACAGCAACCCTGTAAGTCCAGCAAGATAAAATCCACACAATAATACTTTTGCTCTCTGTACTTCTGCACCCCCTACCCAGATGTAGACTATGCCTGTGTGAGCAGGGTCTACCAGGGATGTAGATAAGCATACTCACAGTACTGAAATGTGTCCAGTTTTTCTGAGCAGCTTGTGCTAATGTCAACACTAAAAAAGCACAAACTGTTTAGAACTAAGTAAATGAATATTCACAGTATAGCAGTTCACAAACAATTCTTGTGCCAAAGGAATACATCTCAATAACTAGCTTTGTATGGCAGTTAATTGTAAAAGTTGAAAAGAAAGTACATCTTTCAATGTATCTTGGGATAGCATTTTGAGGGGTGAGTACATTTCTACACTGACAATTGGGTACTGGAAGCAGCAACATTAGGTCTGAGTACAAAATGTAAATCTCTGGCTGCACCCCTGGCTTCTGATATAAGAACTATACCAACCTTCTGTCTTAAACAATGATGTCCACAGCAAACAAGGATGATCTCCATCTTGGAAAGCTGAAAGGGCCACGCCTTCCTGAGTTAGCAATTTATAGTACTGGGTTGCTATGACAGTGATTACTGCAATTACTACACAGCAGGCTGCATGCAATTAGCAAGTGGTGGCCACTAATTGGTGCAAAGGCCATCACATGCTCATGTGCAAATACCTACAAAAGCAGGCTGCAATCTCTGCCAACAAACTCAATCACTCTATTGCAGAGACTGATGGAGAGAAAGAGAGAGAGACAGAGAAAAGGAAAAAGAAAAAGAAATATTATCAAATCATACAAAGGAAAGGTATGTGACACATATGTATTTACTGGCATGTAGTAGATGTTATTGAAGAATAGTCTACATAATGTGAACCATTCATATGTGGCAGCAGTACTTATTTATGCATAGATGTTCTGCTTAACTACTGCTATGGACAATACAGTGTGTACCTGTGGGCAGTGGGACATACCTGTGAAATGTGTAGCTCAACATTAAATTTCAAAGATCTGATCCATGTAATCTGTGTTCTGTACAGTAGTGTGGCCAATGGCTGTTGGGGGGATTAGCGCTGACATTATATAAACATGCATGATAGTCATATTAAAGTATAGCTTAGCATTGGCAACTGCTGTAGCAGTCTAGTATGCTTATCTAGCATTTGTAGCCATATATACGCCCCCTAATGTTAGTGTGTGTTCATATGTGACACCTGTTTGTGCTGCAGCAAGGCCCAACAGTTCAGCTGTGAGGTCCAGGGACTTACATCAGTGTGGATCTTGTGTGTGTATGCCACACACATACGGAGAAATATATATGTGTCATATGTATTCACATCTGTATATGTGCATAGAGCAGGGAACATATTGCAACTGTTTGTGAAGGGTGGAGATATATTTTGGTGAAGGTTAGTATGTGCATATTTGTATGTAGGTTTTAGTATGTGACAAACAAGACAGCATACAGTGTTGGTATATGACATGTGGTGGTTAAACACTGTGGGTGGTTTGTTCAGTTTGCAATGTTGAAGCCAGTGAGGTCTGCTAAAGCTACCTGGGCTGTGAACACCTTCAATGCATTTATCCCAAGACTGTGTGATTTTATTACATTACTGTACACCTCGCATCCTTTGTATAATTGATATTCTCACTATGAAAGGTGAAATGTATATGGGCCTACATATATATGTATATGTACACCAATGGATGTGTATATGTGTGTGTGTATATATATATATATATATATATATATATATATATATATATATATATATATATATATATATGCATATATACTCATACACACCTACATCTACTTGTTGCAATAGATTCTCTGTACTGTTAACTGACTGTGATGGTCAATGTGTTTGTGAATACTTCAAAGATATGTATCTGTGGGATAGCTTAGTGGGAAACTGTTTATGTCATGGTATTATGGGTCCTTGCTTTGATCCTAGCAAAAGCTGTGTATTCTGTTGCTAGGCAGAAAAAGTGCTATTGCATACAGTGTGATTAAGTCCCTTGGTTTTAACTAGGGTGTGTCATTGGAGGCTAAAACACTACATCTATGATTATTGATTGGTACTGATGTTGAATCCGAATCCTGTGTGTACTGTAGTACTACTTGAAGCTCTAGGCCTGTACAGCAAAGTATGGTGTATATCCACATTGCTTGCATCCACTGTTTTGTGTGGTCCCTGTATTCATCACAGATTACATTTCTCAAGATTAAGGTTGTGTAAGTACTGACACACAGTACTGTATAGTACACACTGAAAGCTTATCTGGGTTGTCATACCTTTGTGTCCTGTAATTATGTCTGATGTGTGTGTGGCTATGTCTGTAACATGTCCTTTGACATATGTGTGGTAAAACATATAACTGCGTTTCTAGCAACATTCATGGTGTACTACAGCAGTATGCAACTTATATTCCCAATTGTGCACATATTTTGGACACGGGTTTGCCATTAACAAGTTGTGCGGTATAATAGTAATACATTTACTGGACCTTACACTCATTGTGATGAATGATATATTTATTTACACATCAGCTTGATGTATATCTGCTGTGGCTAGGTGATGCATCGTGTTGCATACAGTGTGCCAGGTACTCTTGTATAGTCTTATATAGTGATTTTATTTTGTTGCTGTGCAGAACATGGTTCATTAGATTGAGAGTGAGACAGGCACTTCCAAGCAGTTGTGGGGTGAGCAGTGATAAGTGGCAGTTAAAGTGTTTCACTCTTGGTTAGCTAATAGGTTGCTATATATGGCAGTTCAGTGATATCTGTACTGTATAATTTTAAATGTGCCATATGACTTGCTCAGACATATTTTCATATTTATGTCTTCCAGGGATCATGGCGCATCACAGGAACCCCAGTTACAGTAGTGCTGAAGATGACATAATTACTACCAGTATGATTCAGCACTACAGTCTCATGTTCTAACGAACCAGCCAGGACCAGCAGGAGTGCACTGCAATGTGGCAAGATGTTGTCAGTAGGGTAAATGAAGTAGGCCTGCATAACCGGACATATGAGCAGGTATGCCACCACTGCAGTGATCTTCTCAGACATGTCCATCAGCATGCTGCTGATGTGCAGAGACAACAGCTTGCAACAGGAGGTGGTGTTAATATCCATCCCCCCCTCACTAGAGTGGAGGAGCTGCTCCTGAGCCTGGTTTCACCTGCCCAACAACAGCAGCAGCAGACATACACCATGATGGAGGTTGGAGCCACCCAGCAAGCACACATGGAGCATGCAGGTAACATGGCATATCTGTAGACTACTGTTATCTGTATTGCTAGATCATGCATAAGTGAGATGTGGAGGGTGTCGTTAAAAGATGTGGAGCCTGTTGTTGTGCAATACTGATCATCTGGAACATAATCTGTAGCCCTGTGAATGTAAACTGCTGTTGTACTGTAAGATTGCAAACACACAGTAGCAATGCCAAAGTTGTGGCCACTGACAAACTGTCTCATCTCTATGTAGGTCCCTCTGGGGTGACATCAAGGCAGCGGACAGATGCTGGTGAGTGTGATCTACATGTATTATTGTAAATAAATTGTGTATGTCATAGTTAAGGTGTAGGCCATGTACACATGTAACACACCTACCCATAATGCATGCTGTGCATGTTTGGTGTAAGACCACGCACATCTCACTAATGTGATTAGCTGCCTCAAACACATGCAATACCCAGACCATCTCAAACAAATGTGGCTAGACTGTAGTGACCATTGAATAGGCACAGTTGATACTCAACATGCACATAACATACACATCTATGTCATACACAGAGCATTTTAACATGCTACACATAAAGGATTCCCAAACCTTCTGTAAAGACACACTCCAGTATCCAAAATCTCATCCACACATTACACATAATATACCTGAGGGGTAGAGGCCTATCATGGGGCATTTAAACACTCTGCAACGCACTACACATTCATGTCAGGGAATGCTCCTTATTGGCCTCCTTACAAACTCATGTAACAACTGTTTGTGAAATGGTGAATGTAGCCAAGGTAGTACAGTTCCGGTATAGCATGAGTAGTGCTGGTTTGGGAAACATTTGTAGCCTTGAGTGACCACATGATGCTTAATGATTATGGCCTGTGGTACTATACCCCATCCAGTTGTTGTAAACACAGTACTACACATAGCTTTCATTGCTATACACCTTAATGTTGCATGTGTGCACACATATGCACCTCTAAACAATCTGCATACCAATCATCATTTGCACAACTGACACATATATGTCTTGTGATGCTATTGAGAGGCTAGGTCATATGACATACATTGGGTATGTGTAGTGTTTAAATATGCAGTTGTGTTTTAGCATGCCATGTCATGGATGACACTGGCATGTCCACAATATGATCTACGCTCACCATACATACCTTACATTGGGTATGTGGCCGAATGGTATTCCATCAATTATCCATGCACCACTGATGATGTTGTGTGAATACTCATCATGCATGTGCTAAAAATGTGTCTAAAATTATTTGCTAAAGACACAGAGGCTGTAATCAGCATTGGATACCTATCTGACACACAGATACACATCCAGCCATGGTATGCACACCTGTTTGTTATGGCAATACATTACAGAGTTTTGAATACCTGCACAGCAATGTTGTGTCCATGTATGCATTGTGTTCCAGGGGGAGGCCCATCACCTAATAACAAAACACATGCATCAAAGCCATGTATACTGTTAGCAACAAGGACTGTCTACACTTGCACTGCATGCTGTTGAGCAACAAATGTCCTGCATGCTGAAATGTGTGATATGACTGTTTTGCTTGTGATACTGTACCCCACCATCACCTGCTATTGTGTATGTTCTGAGATTGCTGGTGTTGTGTGTGTCTGCTTTAGGGAGGAGTGTATTTTTGTGTGTGTGCATGTGTGCATGTGCACCTGTGCGCATGTGTGCATGTGCGCATGTGCGCATGTGTGCATGTGCGCATGTGGTCTGACATCATGTTCAGGTCTTAGAGTGTGATTCCTATTTTCCTCTCACAGGTGCAGAGGTGGGGCTGGTTCAGTACAGCAGGGAACCTGATGTCATTGAGACAAACAGTGATCATGAGGATAGGTGTGTTGAAGCACAGGCAGGTTTGTCAAGGTCTGTTGTTGGGCCACCAATTGACAGTACACAAGTCTCCACCCCATCCATGCACACAGTCATACTGCCTGTACATCCATCATCACCATTGCCCTTAGCTGAGGGACAGTGTATGGTTGGCACTGGCCAGGACAGTGTGGTATCTATGGCACATGTATCAGGACACAGCAGCCATAGCCAGATGTCTGGAATGGTACCACATAGGCAGATGCCCAGGGGTTCTCATCAGAGCACTGCTGGTCATCATGCCCCTGACAGACGCATGTTCCAGGCTGTCATGGAGGCACAGACACGAATGGAGCAGTTCACCAGACAGGGACTAAGGGCACAGAGGGCTCATAACACCTCTGTAAATAATAGTATACATGACCTAGCAGGTGCCATACATAATTACACTGAGGTCATTAATAGATGTTGGGTTGAGAAATTGGATGTCCTCCACAATGTCATCTCCATGTGTCAGGACAATGCGAGACGGTTGAGACGTGGACGTGGACGTATGCCAGCAACATCAGCAGCTGGAGGTCGCCGTGGACATCCAGCAAGTCACAGCCGCTTCCGTAGTGCCAGTACCAGCCCCAGCAATGTTGGGGGGCTATCCATAGACTGTCCTAGAAGAACACGTGCACGTGGCTCTGGCCAGTCACAGCAGGGACCTGGATCCAGCGGACATATGTTAACCTCTTTGGATAGTACCCAGCCTGGATTAGTACCTGATACTGTCTGTAGCGCCCCTGCCAGACACAGGTTCCGTATCCATGGCCAGAGACGGTGATCTGTAAAGCCTGCCAGGTACAGTCTGTAGCTGTCTCACAAATCCCCATATATGGCAGCCACATGGTGGAACTGTGTTCATGCAGACACACACACATAAACCAGAAACCTAGGGCAAACACATACCCACACACATTACATCAACATTGGCCCATAACAGTACTCATGGCCCTCACACACACACGTCGATTGCATGGCTCAGTGTAGGCCTCTGGCAAACCAATAACACACCCTTTGCATATGATGAAACCTGTGCCACCTCCTGTCATCTGTAACATTGATGCAGGAACAGGCTAACATGGTGCTGATGCACAGGGTGACTTTAATAAAGTATAGCAATGGAATGTGTAGCATGTTGTCAGCAGTAAAGTGTAATGATATCCTTGAAGGTGTAGCTGAGCAGGCATGATGCATTAAAGCTGTAATTAGCAATGTTGTATTGTTTCCACCAGTGTTTATTCCAATTGTGATTTGTTTGCCCATGTGCCACTTGGCTGATGTGTGTAGTTGCGTCAGCATGTGTTATACAGTAGACAGTAAGTGTGAGGTGTGTGCAGCACAGCTTTGCAGGTGTACATTTGTGAACATGGTGGAGGTGCACTCTCTGCATGTACGTGCATATTGGACACATGGGCAGGGTGACATGCCCTGTATTGGCCTGTGTTAACAATCCATACTTTCTATTGGTGGCTAGTATGCATTGTACTACACACATTATGGAGCTTGAGTACGCATGTGTGTGTGTGTATGACACGGGTTGACACTGTGCTGTGGGTGATGCTGTTGTTGCTATCTGTCATTGGTTTGCATTACTAAGGTTAACACTGTCCCAGCTGCATAATCCTTTTTTAATGCACACTGTTCATCTACAGGGTTGCATGGACCATGCTATCACAAACACAAGAAATTCTCACTTATACAGTAAAAGTGCATTAGTCTCATGGACCCCTGCCATAAACTAAATATATAATAGAAGGTGTGAAGTTGTACCAAAAAAGAGTTACATACCAAGAAGGGATAACCTCTCTGGTCAGTAGCATTGGGAAAATACAATACCTCAATAAACATACAAGGCAATCTTCAAAATACAAAATGGCAAGGATTCCAAAGACAACACTAAATATTTCTTCAGCGTTGTTCATAATCTACAGGGAAAATTTCAGATCGGGTCACATTTAATGTAAATGGTCACAAAGTACACTTATTTGACTGACATTACCAATTCCTTGTCAGACAGTTTGAGTGCGGATTTCGCCACCCTGTCATTATACAAGGGCCACATTTCCAGACCTGAAGAATGTAAAACCTGATGATTCACAGACACTCTAGTTAAAACATCTCTTTAGCAAAGTACGCACCACAGTGGCAATGGTGCTGGACAGTGTCTCTGGCTGCGTCATACACAAGCTGACATATGAAGTCACCACTCACCTAAATGCTCCGTCCAGATGCAGCCTCTATACAGGTTACATACTTGTGGAATGACACACGGTAATGCTGTTCACAGTCCACAAGGTTTGAGCTACAATGTCTTCTTCTTCTTCTCCTTTCGGATGCTCCCATTAGGGGTCACCACAGTACATCATTTCTTCCTGCCCTCTGCATCTTGTGCTGTCACACCATCCACCTGCATGTCCTCTCTCTCACCACAGCCATAAACCTCATCTTAGGCATTCCTCTTTTCCTGTTATGTGGTGGCTTCATCCTTAGCATCTATTTCACAATATACTCTGCATCCCTCCTCAGCACATGTACAAACCAACTTAATCCTGCCTATCTGGCATGGTCTACTAACCTTCAAACCTGGCCTGATCCTCTAATATACTTATTCTTAAACCTGTCCATCCTCATCACACCCAGTGCAAATGTTGGCATAAATTGATTAAAGGTAAAACTACAACAGATCCTGGAAACTCTCACCCTATAAGCCAGACCAATGTTATCTGGAAGGCTATGGAGCACAGCATTATGGAACTCATTAACAGAGACATTATGAACCTGCAAACACTGCACCATACCCACTTAGGTTCTCTAAAGGCCAGATCATGGCTCCTACACCTAGTAGACTTCAGGCCAATCAACAAGGCTATAGGTGAGGGAGGGGAGGTCAACACAGCCAAGCTATAGCTTACCAGCAATTCATACCCATCCCACATACTGGTATTATACATAACCTCAACAGACTGACCATAAACGATTGTTAGATGATGGCTTGACAACTGAAGCACAGATGTAGGGCACACAGTAACATTTGCAGCCTCCATGTACTATTCTATGCCAGTAACAAGTGGTATTCACCTGCACTCAGTCCTGGGACCACGCCTATTTGGCATATAGCTTTCTTAGGTACAAGCAAACACAGTAGGGATATGTCTGCCCACGTTTGATGACAATGCATACTGTGGGCTATACTTTATTCTCCAGATGACACACACATCCTCCAAAAGGGTATCATACAGACAGATACCTGGTGTCAAACTCATGCTGTAACGCTATAAGCCAAAGAAAGCATAGTTATCCACTTTTAAAAAACAAAGTATCCCCAGAGTACCACATAGGTAGTAGCCCCCAAAATGTGGAACAGGTACTAATGTATACATAGAGCCATGTGTTAAGTTATCTCTCCTTTGATAATCACATTACCAAAGGGTTTTGGAAATCCCTCTGTGGAGCACATATTAAAGGGTTTGCATGCAGATCCACAGAGGTTGTTGCACCTATAATGATTAGTCATCTTTGCCAGACTTTGCTTGCTTTGGAACAGGTTTTAAATATACCTCAAGCATAAACCCTCACTCACACTCTTCAATAGAAATCGTGATTAGTGGATGTGAAACGGAAGACGTAGCTCAGGGATCACTGCAGTGGCTAAGCTTGTCACAAGCATTCAGAAGTGACCTAAGGTCTGGAAAGCACCAGCACACTCTGGCAAAGATAACAGATGTGTTCATGGAGAAAGCAGAGTACCCACCTATGAAATACTTGAGGTCACATGTATGTATATGGATTTGCCCCACAGCTACCTTACATGTGTAATGCACATACAGTTATCATTGTAATATGTCATACACTAGAAAAATCAAAACCCACTCCACATTGGCCAATGGTGTCAGACACCTGGAGCACACACACAAACAGTCAGCAAGTGCGAGATTCAAACTCTTTCCTAACTACATTATGATACTACAGCATTATGCATTTACACGATGCGCTATACACATTACTGGGATTTCATCTTTCCACAGGTTTATTTGTAGGATGGTGACATCATCAGATTTGTCAAAGATGAGTACACCACTTTTAAGGTGTGTGAGTAGTCTCCAAAAAGGTTGCTCCTCCCCGGGAGAAACACACACTCACAGTTGGCAAGTGCAGGATTCAAAGCCCTACCTAACTACATTATGATACTACAGCAGTAAGCATTTACACAACACCCTATACACATTACTGGGATTTCACCTTTCCACAGGTATATTTGTACGGTGGTGACATCATGAGACTTAAAGATGAGTATACCACTTTTAAGGGGTGTGAGTAGTCTCCAAAAAGGTTGCTCTTTCCCCAGAGAGAGACAGACACACACACACACACACACACACACATGGTTGGCAAGTGCAGGATTCAAACCCCTACCTAACTACATTATGATACTACAGCAGTACACATTTACACGACGCCCTCTACACATTACTGGGATTTCACCTTTCCACAGGTATATTTGTAGGATGGTGACATCATGAGACTTGACAAAGATGAGTATACCACTTTTAAGGGGTGTGAGTAGTCTCCAAGAAGGTTGCTCTCTCCCCAGGGAGAGACAGACACACACACACACACACACACACACACACACACACACACACACACACACACACACACACACACACACACAGTTGGCAAGTGCAGTTTTCTTAATCCAAACTAAGTACGTCTTTACACTTCAGCAAGCAATATGGAGTTACAGGGTGCAATACAGACATTACTTGCTGACAGTTTGCACAAAGGTTTTTTTCACATTTGCTAACCTTAGCAGGCTTATCATACTAGGTGTATTGTGAGTGTATTCTATGCATAGGCCATGACCATATCATATATGGGTTGATGCACCACATGCTGGCACACACAGGGTCAAACCTTGAGTAGCATCTTACCTTCACCTACATGATACTGCAATATAACAGAAAGATGATAAACTTCAACAATTGGCTGAGCTTCTGGTGTCATTCAAAGGGGATCCAGTCTCTGTCTGCCTGTGATGACATGAAAGACAAGCCTTGTTGCTTCGCTACAGATGGTTTGCACCTGTCACCCCTATGCTTCTGAATACTGGCCAAGGCTCTTGCTGTCCCCATATTACCTTTTTTAGGCAAGGCTCAAAGGTTCATAGGTTCATAGGTAGGTACTAGGCTATTGGCCCTGGGGCCTATACAAGCCTAGCCAAAAAGGTACCCTGGATTTTGCCACCCAAGAAATTTATTTTCCTGTGCCACTGTCGAGCAGAGACACAGAAGTGATCCCCAGGGTGAATTTCCTATTTCCCATCCAATCATCAAAATTTTTCTTGAAGAGTGCTAATTAGGAGCTTTATTTGATATAGATAGGTAGTTTATTCCAGAGTATGTGAAGTCTCTGGGACAGGAATCTATCCCTCTGGCATGTTCTGTTTATTGTGGTGACAAGGTTTAGGTCCCTAGAGTGTGTAGGTTCATAAGTAGGTACTAGGCTATCTGCCCAAGGCATTTATAAGCCTAGCCAGAATGTGCTGGCTTTCGCCTCCCTTTTAAATTAGTTTCCTGGGCCTCTGTCTAGCAGGGCCACTGAAGTGATCCCAGGGGTAAATTTACAATTTCTCATCCACTCGTCAAGATTCTTCTTGAAGAGAGTCTGCGAGGGGCTCTGCCTAACATCAACTGGGATTCTATTCCAGAGTGAGGGAAGTCTCTGGGACAGGAATCTATCCCTCCAGCACATCCTGTTTATTGCTTTGCTGAGGTTTAATTCACTGGAGCATGTGGCTTTAAGAGATTTGTTTTTCTTGAGGTGGAGCATGTTCATTAATTCCGGGTTGGACATGGCCTTATACATCAGGCATAGATCACCTCTGACCAGGCAGTAAGCAACTGAGTAGAGCTGGAGTTTCTTTAGTCGAGCTGCATAGGGCATCTCTTTGAGGCCCATGATCCTCTTGGTGATGTACTTCTGTGGTCTTACCAGCTGTTGCATATGCCAATTAAGGTATATACCAAATGGGGCATTGTACTCTATTATTGCCTAATGAGTGATGAGTAGAGGGGCACAATGACCTCTCTTGATCTAGAGGTGAACCCTTTCATGATTAGGTGGGCTACATAGAAGGAATATCTAACCACTTTGGCAATATGATTATCAAAGGAGAGGTTACTATCTACCTGGGTCCCCAGGTCCCTAATTACATTTTCCGTACCTAGTTGATTACCACCTATGTGGCAATTCGTGGGCACTTTGTTTTTTCTAAAGGGGATGACTATGCATTTTTTGGCATTCAGCTTGAGGCCATGGTTTTGACACCAGGTATCTGTCTCTGTAAGACCCTTCTGGAGGATGTCTATGTCAGCTGGAGAGTCAATTATGGCCCCCAGTTTGCAGTCATCTGTGAACTTGGTCAGCCATAGTCCTCCCATGCTTGCCTGTACCTCAGAGAGGTATATACTGAACAGGAGGGTTCCCAGGACCGAGACCTGTGGGATGCCACTTGTGACTGGTTTAGAGTCGGACATGGCACCTGCAACTCTGACCATGTGTGTTCTATCCGTGAGCCAGTTAGCCACCCATCTCATGACATAGGGGTTAATGTTCAAGCTGGTAAGCTTGTCTATGATGCCAGAGTGGGGAATGGTGTCGAAGGCCTTAGTGAGGTCCAGGTAGGCTGTGTGGACTACCTTCCCTTCATCTATGGCCTTGGTAACTGTTTCAAATAAGTCAACTAGGTTTAGGAGGCAGGATCTGCCTTTAACAAAGCCAAATTGGGTAGGGTCCAGTGTCTGGAGGTTCCCAATGTCTCTGTTTATGAGTTCCATGATAATTCGCTCCATAGCTTTGCAGACCAGGCTGGTCAGGCTTATAGGGCAATAGTTCCCAGGTTCTGTTGTGGCACCACCTTTGTGGAGCAGGATGACTTTTGCTGTACACCATTCTTTGGGTACATAGCCTGTGGTAAGGCTGCATCTGAACAGTGAATTTAGGTGAGGGTTTATTTCCTTTTGGAGCTCGTGTAAGACACAGCCTGGGACACCATCCTGTCACATTGATACTGTGTTCTTAGCTTTGGAGAGGGCTGTTTTTACCTGCATGTCCATGATGTCTGGGGCTCTGCATTCTTCTGGGATGGACACAGGCCCTTTTGGGGGTGAGGGGGGGTGAAGTTTGCACTAAACTTGTCTGCCAGGATGTTGGCAATGTCAGTTGGTTCAGTGTATTTTTTGCCATTTTGCAGTAGCTCAAAGCATATCTGAGATTTGTCACCTAAATGTTTGATATATCTAAAGAAGGCTTTGTGGTTATCTTTAGATTCCTTGGCAATTTTTCTTTAGAAACTGGCCTTGGATGATTTCATGAGTGATTGTAGTTTCTTGCTAATAATGATCAGTGATGCCTTTCCTTTTTGGAATTTTGCTCTATCATGGAGTAGTTTCCTCCTTCTGTTGTATAGCTTATTTATGACCAAGGACCACCAGACTGGTTTCCTCTTTTTGGAGGAGTGAGTCTTAGTTTTACTCGGGATGACTCGATCCTTGCATCCCTGTAGATGCTCATATAATGCACTTGTAAAGGATTCTGTGGATTGGATAGCATTATCCTGTAGCAAGGGGGCATTGAAACTTTCCACTTCGGTCTTGAGAAGTGTGAAGTTTGCTTTTGAAATGTTTTTCACAGTGGTTTCCTTGACTGGGGGTGGGGTCGGGATGTGGATGTCCAGTGGGATTACTTTATGATCAGATCTTACCAGCGAGGGGTTTACCTCTGGTGTGGAACACTGGTCCCCCATGTTGGTGATGATCAGGTCCAGTATGTTGTCACCTCTAGTGAGTGTGGTGATCAGCTGTTCCAGGGCGTTTGAGTTTATAAACTCTAGGAAGCATTGGGCAAAGGAGTTTGTACTTGAGTAATTCTCCCAGTCAATGTCTGGGTAGTTGAAATCTCCTAATATCATGATGTTTGGTAGGAACTTTATATTTTCCAGTGTTCTCAGGAATGCTGAGTGAGGGTCCTGAGACAAGGTAGATGATTTGTAGCAGGCTACGATCTGATAAGCAGCTTTGCCCACTGTCAGTTGCACTTGGATGGTCTCCGAGGCCTCGTGCTGTGCCACTAACCTGGAGGTGTGGGTATCCTTTATGAAAATGGATACACCCCCTCCTTTTGTATTTTGGTCCAGGTTTTGGGGCTGAAGCTCAGAGAGATTGGGATTTCTTTAAGTGGAGCATGTCCAACAGCTCTGTGTTTGACATAGCTTTGTATGTTAGGCAGAGATCACCTCTGAGTAGGCGATATGCGACAGAGTAAAGCTGGAGTGTTTTGAGACGGTCTGTGTAGGGCATGTATTTGAGGCTGCTAATCCTCTTTGTAAGGTATTTCTGCGGGCTTTCCAGTTGTTGTAGATGTCTTGTGAGGTACATACCAAAAGGGGCGTTGTACTCTATAATGGATCTAATGAGTGAAGAGTAGAGGGGAAGAATGACCTCTTTTTTTTCTGCATGAGAAACCTTTTGTGATGAGGTGTGCCATGTAGAAGGATTTCCTGACTACTGTGCCAATGTGATTATCAAAGGAGAGTCTACTGACCACCTGTGTCCCAAGGTCTCTTATCACACTTTCAATGTTAGATATACTACCGCCTATGTTGTAGTTCATGGGTACAGAGTTTTTACCAAAGGGGATGACAATGCACTTTTTGGCATTGAGCTTGAAGCCATGGCTTTGACACCAGGCATCTGTCTCAGTGAGGCCCTTTTGTAGGATGTCCACATCGTTAGTAGTTTTGATTATGGCTCCTAGTTTGCAGTCATCTGGGAACTTCATTAGCAAAAGACCTTCTTTGTTAGCCTATACTTCAGGGAAGTAGATACCAAACAGGACAGGACACAGGACTGAGCCCTGTGGTACTCCACTTGTCACAGGTCTGAAGTCAGACTTGGAGTCTGCTACTTTCACAGTGTGGGTTCTGTCAGTGAGCCAGTTGGCAACCCATCTTGAGACATAGGGATTTATACCTAGTTTAGTGAGTTTATCTATAATTCCAGAGTGGGGGATGATGTCGAAAGCCTTGGCAAGATCTAGATAGGCTGTGTGAACCACCATACCCTTGTCTACGGCTTTGGTGACTGCTTCAAAGAAGTCTGTCAAGTTTAGGAGACATGATCTGCCTTTTACAAACCTGAAATGGTTGTGGTCCAGAGTTTGGAGATTACCAATGTCTTTGTTTATAAGTTCCATGATGATACGTTCCATGGCCTTGCAGACCAGGCACATCAGGCTAATGGGGTGCTAGTTCCCGGGGTCCGTGATGGCTCCCCCCTTGTGTAGTGGGATAACCGTTGCGGTGCGCCTTTCAGCAGGCATAAAGCCTGAGGTGAGGCTATGATTGAACATGGTACTTAGGTGTGGTGCCAGTTTGTTCTGTAGTTCGTGTAGAACGCAGCCTGGGATGTTATCTGGTCCCATGGATGCTGTGTCCCTGGCTTTGGAGAGTGGTTTTTACCTGTGCAGCCATGATGACAGCAACTTTGCATTCTTCCGGTATAGAGATGGGCTCTTTCATGGGTGAGAGGGGGGTAAAGTTAGCACTGATCCTATCTGCCAGGATGTTGGCAATATCAGATGGGTCTGTATATTTAGTGCCATTCTGCTGTAACTCAGAGCAGATCTGAGTGTTGCCATTGTGATTCTTGACATAGCTGTAGAATGCTTTGTGGTTGTCTTTAGAATCAGTGGCGATTTTGTTTTCATAACTAGCTTTGGAGGATTTTATCAGGGATCACAGCTTCTTACTGAGGCTGACCAGGGAGCTCCTCCACTCATGGGTTTTACCCTCTTTTGCAACAGTTTCTTCCTTCTGTTGTGCAGTTTGTTTATGGCAGGGGACCACCAGATTGGCTTCCTTTTCTTGGAGGATAGCATCTTGGTTCTGTTTGGGATAGCATGATCTATGCACTCATGTAAGTGCTTATAAAGTGCATTTGTGTAGTATTCAGTGGTCGTAACTGTATTGTCCGTCTGTATGGGTGTCCTGAAGTTCACCACTTCTGTCTTGAGTAGCATGAAGTTGTCTTTGGAGAAATTTTTTTAACATGGTTTCCTTAATGGGGGGTGGGGGCAGAATGTAGATATGTAGGGTAATTAGCTTATGTTCAGATTGGACCAATGAGGCGTTAACTTCAAGAGAAACCAAACCCCGTAACCAACACAAATAACTACAAAGTGAGCTAAATGCTACTCATTGCCAGAAGTCTCAGCCTGCAGATGCACACACTCAAGGCACTTCTCAGTATGGAGAATAATGATATATGTGCAGTAACAGAAACCTAGTTCAAGGCTCCAGAGAGCACACCAGCACTACCAGGATACTACTCATTCCATACCTTCCAGCATCAGAACCTGGATCATAGCACATAGGGTGGGGATGTATCCATATTCATCAAGGATACCTACACCTCTCTCTACATGCTCTCTACAGGATATGTACCCATAGAATGTTGCACAGCAATGTTCTTCCCACTCCACAGGGGTGGGGCCATAAAAGACCCTTGGCATTCATGCTCTATGAACCTGATGAGTCTGATCTGCAAGGCAATGGAGCCAATCATAATGGAAGTCTACAATAAAGACATTGGAAACCTTCACACAGTTGAGCACACCCAGTTTGGCTTTGTCAAATGCAGATCACGCCTCCTGAACTAGGTGGATTTCTTTGAGACAGTTACCCAGGCTACAGATGATTGAAATGAGCTCCACACAGCCTACCTATACTTCGCTAAGGCCTTTGACACCATTCCCCAGTCAGGTATCATAGATGAACTCACCAACCTGGGCATGAATCCATACATCACAAGATGGATTGCAAACTGGCTCACAGATAGATCCCACAAATTAAGAGTTACTGGCTACATGTCAGACTCTACACCAGTAACAACTGGTGTCCCCCAGGGTTCAGTCCTGGGGTCCCTCCTGTTTGGTATAAACTTCTCAAAAGTATATGCCAACACAGGAGGGTTGTGGTTGACTAAGTTTGCTGGGAACTGTAAAGTGTTTGCCATAATAGATTCCCCGGATGACACAAATATTCTCCAGAAGGGACTCTATGAGACAGATGTGTGGTGTCAGAATCATGGCCTTAAGCTCACTGTGAAAGAATGCATAGTAATCCCCCTTGGTGAAAACAAAGTACCCACAAACTACCACATAGGTGTTACCCCCTTAAAACTGACAAGGTAATAAGGGATCTGGGGACACAAGTAGATAGTCATCTTTCCTTTGACAACCATGTTGCCAAAGTGATTGGGAAATCCTATGTGCCCCACCTAATCAACAAAGGGTTTGCATCAGGATCAAAAGAGGTAGTGGTGTCCCTCTACTCTTAAGTCATCAGACCCATCATTGAGTACAATGCACCATTTTGGATGTACTCAACTAAGCATATCCAGCAGCTGTAGAGACCACAGAGGTACCTCACCAAGAGGATTACTGGCCTCAAACAGTTGTGTTATGGAACACAACTGGTAAAACTAAATCTGTTCTCCGTTGCGTACCGCTTACTCAGAGGCACACTCTGCCTAACATACAGTGCCATGTACAACACACAACTGTTGAACATGCTCCATCTATGGATAACAAAATTGAGTCACACTACACACTCCAGGGATATGAACCTCATCACAACAATGAATACAACATGCTGGTGGGATAGAGTACCATCGCAGACACTTGCCTTACTGTGGAACAGAGTCCCAGTGTACATCAGACAGAGCCCTCGCTGACACTCTTCAATAGGAACCTTGATGAGTGGATGGGAAACAGACAATTCATGCCAGGCATCACATCAGCAGCCCCACTGGAAAGGGGCTTAGGGTACTAAATATTAGAACTAAGGCTTGGGAGATTACCCAATGGGGTGGTGAAAGCTGCACAACTTGCCTAGGTTAATATATGCCTTTGTGAAGATAGTCTACTACATACCTATGAACCTATGTGACAGGTACATGTCTACAGATAGCAGATGTGTACTTCATTGTACAGCCATGTTGTACAACAGGCACATGGACCACATACACTGTAATGCTTACAGATACTGGTGGCTATTATGTACAGTGGATGAGATGTGCACCTCATGTCTTTAGTGGCATTGGGATGTGTGCTGGGTGGGAGAGTCCTGAATGACTCTCTGTCATGGTCACCCTCTTACACACATCTCTGCCCATCCATATTTGGCTTATTATACTGTGTTCCCCCTATAAATATATATATATATATATATATATATATATATATATATATATATATATATATATATATATATATATATATAGGTACATAGGTAGGTAATAGGCTATCTGCCTGAAGGCATATATTAGTATGGCCAGAATGTGCAGCTATCACCACACATGGGGTTAGTTCCCTAGGCCTCTGTGTAGTAGATCTGATGAAGTGATCCATGGTGTGACAGTTCAGTTTCACATACACTCATCAAGGCTCCTCTGGGAGAGTGTCAGTTAGGGACTCAGCGTAATGTATGTTGGGAGCCTGTTCCAAAGCAAGGGACGTCTGTGAGTTAGTAATGTTTCCCTCCAACATGTTCTGTTTATTATTGTGATGATGATATCCCTAGAGCATGTGGCACAGTGAGTTTGGGTTTACTTCAGATAGCGCATATACATCACTTCTGCATTGGACATGGGCCTGTCTGCTGGGCAGAGATCGCCTGAGTAGACAGTATGCAACAGAGTACAGATTGAGTTAAATTCAGTCTTGTTGGATGGGGCAACTGTTTGAGGCCAGTAATCCTCATGTTGAGGTACTTCAGTGGTCTTTCCAGCTGCTGAAGGTGCCTAGTCAGATTCATCGCAAGTGAGCCGTGATACTCTTTGATGGGTCTGATGACTGATGAGTAGAGGGAACCTCCTTTGACCTACATGCAAAGACCTTGGCAATTTGTGGGAACACATAGCATGATTTTCTAACCACTTTGTGAATGTGTTTCTGGAAGTAGAGATGACTATACACGTGTCCATAGATCCCTTATTAATACCTCCATATTTAGGGTGTTGGCACCTATGTGGTATTTGTATGACTGCAGTTCGAGGCCATAATTTTGACAACACATCTGTCTGACTGAGACCCTTTTTAGGGATGTCTCTGTTGTCCCAAACATCGATTATGACAACCGTTTTGCAGTCATCCATAAACTTTGCTAACCATAGCCCTCGTGTGTTTGACTGTATTTCTGAAAAGTATACACCAGACAGGAGGGGTCCCAGGACTGAGCCATGGAGGACAGCAGTTGCTACCAGCTTGAACAGGAGACCACAATTCTTACTTTGTGGGATCTATCTGTGCGCCAGTTGGCAATCCATCAGATGACATACGTGTTTATGCAAAAGTTGTGATTTTGTGGATACGACATGTGTGTAGGATGTTGGAAAAGGGCTTTTCAAGGTCTATGTAGGCAGTTTGGAGCTCATTTCATTGATGTATGTCCTGGGTGACTGCCTTGAAAACTGTCTAGCAGGTTTAGGAACCATGATCTGCCCCTGACCAAACCAAAATGGGTAGGGTGGGTGTTTGTAGGCTCCCAATAGCTCTGTTTATGAGTTCCATAATGATGGACTCCATGGCCTTGCAGACCAGGCTTATTAGGCTTATAAGATAATAGTTCCCATGGTCTGTTGTGCACCAACACTTTTGGAGTATGCCAAACATTGCTGTAACCCATTCAGCATTTTCATATCCTGTACAGAGGGTGAGTCTCAACAGACTGTTCAGGTGCAGGGTCTGTTTGTTTTGGAGTTCACATATGACATGGAAACCATGTCATCCCATAGATGCCATGTTTTTAGGTTTGGCTAGAGCTGTTTAACCATTGTATATGTGATTTCTGGGTTTTCACAATCTCCAGGTATGGTAATGGGCCCTTTTGTCAGTGAGAGGAGGGTAAATATGTATGAACCTGTCTGACAAGATGTTGGCAATGTCAATCATGTACATGTATTCATTTACACTTTGCACTGACTCAGAACATATGAGTTTACATTGATATTTATGACATAGCGAAAGAAAGCTTCATGGTTCTGTATGGACTCTTTGGCAATATTTTTGCCAGAACATGGCTTGGATAATGTTAGGAGTGCTCATTGTTTCTTGATGATACTGATCGGATATTTATTGATCTTCTTTGGATTTTCACTTTCTTTGAACAACTTAAGTACTTGTAGTACATAGTTTGATTATGACAGGGATCCAGTATATTATATGGGTCTGTTTTCATATCACTGTGTGCGCAAGGCAGAATTGGTGAATAGTGACAAGTGTCTGGAGTAAGAACTGCAACTGCCAGATATGTGTGGCCCACTGCTGTACTCAGACATGGTCTAAGTGTGTGAGCATGCCCAGTATGACCTTTCAGTATATTGTTGACTGACATTTGCTTCATTTATTTGTGTGTGAGCATGCCCAATATGACCTTTCAGTATGTTGCTGACTGAAATTTGCTAAATTTGTTTGTGTGTGAGCATGTCCACTATGGGCATATATACTATATGTGTGTGAAAAATCAAGTTGGTTTTTACTTCAGGACTCACCTTTGTGTTGTACATCGACAGGAAGCACGCTGTGCCTGCAGGGCTTCCATGAGTCAATTTGCAGAGATTTATCAACATTTCTACATACAGGGGGGGCAGCTATTATTTGTACATTCCTACCCGGGGGGCTCACCTAATTGTTACTGTGGGTGTATATAGGATGAGGGGTACACCTGACACTTATACACATTTGCTAGGCCTGCACTGTTATGTCATGTACTCCATTTCAGTCTGTGCTGTTGCCTATCTTACTGGCTTGAGGCATACCACTGTACTACAGACCTTAGCTTCCAATTACACGCATATTAGTTTGTGACTTCATAGCCTTCCCAACCCACATCACACTGCCTGGCCTGCTGTTATCTGTCTGCATAGGCCTGGGGGAGGTTACTCATATGCCTCTTCAGAGGGCATGATACAACATTTGTTTGTGCTTGCGTTTGTCTACAATTGTCCTGCTGGCTGTGACTGTTAGGTATGTGACCCCCACAACTGGTATGTGTGAGTGACTTAAGTTGTGTCTGTGCCAGTGAAATGCTGTCATGGCTTAGTGGTTTAGTACTGTGACTGTAGTGCACAGTATCCTGAGTTCGAGCCCTGTCACTGCTTTTTATTTTCCTGCTGGGCAGACCTGACTGGTTAAGGAACAGTAAAGCAGGTGTGAGCGTGTTTACCCGACTTTGATCAACTTTGCTCGACTTTGCCCAACTTTGCTCGACTTTGCCCAACATTGCCCAACTTTGCCCAATGTTGCGCTGGTTAGCGGGGTGCACAGCTACACACAATTGTATTTAAATATGCTCAATACTGGTAAAATCTGCTTAGCAGTGCTTTATATTGCTTAAAATAGGGACTCATGCCTCAGGTGGTGCTGCAGGGCTGCCTATGTCGGATGCACATATTACACTCCCTATACATGTTTGAAAACAGGTAGTGTCAAGTTAGGCATCCCTTTTACTGTATGTGCGAGTCAGAGAGAGGTGTCATTTCCAGGGTTCCTACTGAGTCAGTGTATGTGCTATGTGTTGCCTCTTTGCCAAGGCCAGGACATACTGGGCACGCCTCCTTCTGCCTACTAGGGCAGGCTCAGGTTGTTCCTCCTCTGAGTCACACTGTGCCTGTGCAGGCCTTGGCAATGGTGGGGGGCTGTTTGGCCCTGCCCCATGTTGTTCCTGCTGCAGCTGTTTCCACAGGATCATATTGTGTAGCATGGCACATACCATGACAATTTGGGTACATGTAGATGGTGAGTACTGCAAGGCTCCACCAGATGTGTCCAGGCACCGGAACCGTGACTTGAGCATCCCAAACACATGCTCAATTATGTTTCTTGTTTGTGCGTGTGCCTCATTATGGAGTTCTTGTTCAGGTGTGTGTGCATTTCTGATGGGTGTCATCAGCCACTGTTCTAGTGCGTATCCAGCATCCCTCACTAGGTGACCATCAGGGATGTCCCCATTGGCAAATCTCTGGTACAGCTGCATCAGATGCCAGATGTGGGAATCATGATAGCTTCCAGGGCAGCCAGCACACACATTCATTATTATGCCCTGGGCATCGCACATGACCTGGCAGTTGATGGAGGGGAAGCCCTTACGGTTGATGTAGACCCTACCCCGCTCACCGGGTGGTGCTTTGATGTGTATGTGCTTGCAGTCTATTGCACCCACTACCTCAGTGTATTCTGCTATTTGGTTGAAAAGACGCATATTGCTGGCCAATGCCTCACGGGAATTGGGGAAATATACGTGCTCAATGACATGTGCTGACATGGCATCCAGGAACTGGTGCAGTACCTTGGATGCCTGTGAAATCCCCATCATATCACCAGTTGGTCTCTGGAAAGTACCTGTAGCTAGTATTCTTAGGCCAACACATACCTTGGTATCCACTGGGATGGGTTCCCCTCTGCTGGTTCTGTGTGTGAGGCGTGGCCGGCACAGCTCAACAGTTTGATGCAGGAGGTCTCTGTCCACCCTATAGCGCTCCACTATCTCCAGCTCATGTAGCCCCTGGTAGGTTACCCTGGGTCTGTACATTCTTCTCCGTCTCCTCACTGTGGGTTGCTCAGCAGCATTCACAACATCACCACCCTCAGCACCTTGCACATGTTGGTTTATGATAGCAAGAGCAGCCCCTAGCATTTTGTCTGACTTTAAAGTTCTTAAGCTTTCCCTCTTTGTATACTGCAGTGTTGCAGAGTTCTTGGGAAAAAACAGGGAAGAATGCTGTTTGCAGAGTTTAAAGTGCTGGGCTGGGCTAGTCTGCTGCCTGTGTAATTGGCTGATTCTGATATATTTCACTTGGCAGGACTGCTAGTTCTCCTTGGTTAACTTCTTACTACTTCTTTTCCTTCCTTTTCCCTTTCTGTTTCTGCCCGGGTCAGCGCCGTGCAAACGAGCGCACACGTGCACACATGCTGTGTGCATGTTTGCAAGAAATTTCAGATATTTTCACGGTGTGCACCTTTGGTTTCTGGTTTTCAAAAAGGACAACTGTAGACACGCCTCTTGCAATCCTGAGCAACTCAGTGCAAACACAAGACACTGTGCTCCAATAAGCTTACAGCCTTTCTGACACACCCCTTCATGATGTTACCTATGTTCTACTCTACTACTCACCTATTCCTACGCTTTCACTCTTGGTACATGGCTCACATGCTGGGGAAAATTGGGATTCATTATCCTTATCCTCATTTGCATAGGATTGCCTACCAATGCATGGCTACATCTCTCACACTGAGCTTCCCCCCCCTTAGCAACCAGTACTCAGTGGCCATGTTGTCTTCAGCCTACCATTCACCTGCATGGCAGGATAAGCTTTTTAGTGAAAATGGCTATTTTTGGCTATTTTTAAATTATTTTCTTGTTTTTTTTAAAGCGCCGCACATTTGCACGGTGCTGCGCTATGCTTAAACATCGGAGATCTGAGAAAAAACATTAGATTTTAATCATTTTAAACATTTGTAAATGCCAATGGCCTTATATTTGGCCATTGGCATGCTTCCTCAACTGTATGCATCCTTTATTTGGAGCCGTCATAGCGCCGTTTAGCTATTTGCAGAACAGTATTCTGTTACCAACGGAGTATATTTCTGCAGATAACACTAATCTTCCACGGGCAGGTTAGTGTTTCCTGGATTGCAAATTTACCTCATTTGCATAGCTTTCATCAACAAATGAGTTAATTTGCATACCATGACGCTATCCGTGCAAGCGTAGCTTTAGCAGCTCTTGTGCACTACCCTGTTGGCTGTGCCTGGATCGCACGGCAGACATATTGCCTCCGTGAGCTCCTACACTCTTCTTGCACTCCGTGCAAGCTTTCGTAAATCTGGCCCAATTTAGAAATATCTAACAATCCTTTTACATGGTTATTAAAATTTATCTTAGCAGGAAATTAATTTCAGTCTTTAGACTCTGCATATATGAAATCAATTCTTATATGTTTTTAAAACTCCATTAATATCAGAATGGAAATTGTTGTGCTTTCCCATTGCATACACCTCTAGATTTAAGGGGTCTGTATTATTTCTTTGAAAGATGTCAGTATTGAATGGTTGTTCATCTATCACTACCCAGCGAACAGCCATTCAGAGAATGTTACAATCACTGAACTTCTTTCCTAGGGAAAGAAACTACTTGGCCACCAGAGCAACCGTAATATGAACTACATAATTTTACACTCATGAAGGTGGAGGGCTTCGCCCCCAACACCCCTCAATGTGGGGTCTGCTCCCTCCACATGCCCCTACTTATATATGCCAACTCTGAGATCACACTACAGTGGGAAAAAGGGATTATTTACAATGCTGGCCACCTAGTTACTTTCCTAGGGAAAAAACGTCAATGTATTGATTGTTCACTGAATGCAGCATTCGATGTACTCATGTCAATAAATAGGGATTCAGTGGAGAAGTCTTTCAAGCAGATATTATAGACCCGATTTAAGGAAGCTCAGAACAATGTTTATATGAATTTACTAATAAGGAATGGATTAGTATTATGGTCTGATTGCTCTGAAAAAGGAAAAGCTAAGTTGCCCAAATATGTAATGAAAGATTTTAAGTTGGATGAATCTGCTAATCCATTAATATTATCCATCAATGTTGTTGTTGTTGTGTCTTTCGGCTTTTCCCAGTTAGGGGTTGCCACAGTGGAACTCCGGTCCGCTAATGATTGGCAGTAGATTTTTATGTGCTGAGTTGCCAGCCCTGACGCCATAGCGGCCTTATTGGTGTTGGTAGACCAGAATGGGCTTGCCTGACGCACAACCTTCAACGAAGGTATGCCCATTCACGCATGTCTCCAGACAGAAGATGCTCTAGCTGAGAATTGAATGGGACAACATCTTACTGTCAGGTGACAGCGCTACCACAGCACCACC